>NC_079189.1:182167933-182508558 GCF_029499605.1 Hyla sarda
AAACAACCATGGTCCTGATCACTCCTTGGTGGCCTTCCCAAGCGTGGTTCCCTCATATTCTCAGGAAGTTGATAGATTATCCCAGAATACTTCCTCACCATCCAAACCTACTATTAGATCCCTTAGGGAACCCTCATCCTCTGATCCTATCCCAACAACTTCAACTGGTTGCTTGGTTAATTTCAGGTCAACCTCTTTTGAATCAGGAATTTCTCAGTCAACTCGAGACATCTTGGCAGACGCCTGGACTCCGGGTACCAGAAAGGCTTACCGATCAGCCTGGAAACTTTGGGCTGATTGGTGCTGTCAACGGAATATGGATCCCGTTCATGCAACTATCTCACACATCTTAAATTATTTATCGGCATCTTTTGATTCAGGGAAAGCTTATCGCACCCTAAATCTATATCGGTCAGCCATATCTTTTTATCATTCTCCCATAAATTCCATTCCTATAGGTAAATATCCTATTATCTGTAAATTGTTAAAAGGTATTCGCTTCCGTCGACCTCCTCAACCTAAATACACACCACATGGGATGTTAATCTACTCCTTAACCTTTTCACCTCTCGGGAAGATAATGAGTCTTTGTCTCTCAAATTCTTATCCTTCAAACTCACTTCCCTCCTTTGCCTTATTTCTATCAAACGAGTCTCTGACGTTAGGGCTCTAGATATATCTTGTAGACAATATACTCCTCAAGGAGTTGTATTTTTTTGCTACCAAACATACCAAAACTAATTTACAACAAGTTTTCTATCCCGCTTTCCCTAATAACAAAAAACTGTGTCTAGTCCGCTGTCTTCATACCTATGAATCTAGAACTGAATCTTCACGTCATCCCAATTTTTCCCAACTTTTAATTTCCTATTGTAAACCTCATCGCCCGGTTTCTTCCGCTACTTTAGCTAGATGGTTAAGACATGCCATGTCTTTAGCTAACATAGATGTTTCATTATTTGGTGCACATTCAACTAGAGGTGCTGTCTCTACTAAACTCTTTCAGTCAGGTGGTTCCCTTTCAGATTTACTCAAAGCTGCAAATTGGTCGTCCGAGTCTACGTTTAAATCATTTTATTTTAGACCTGATCCACATGTATCCATGTCTCTATTGTGATTGTCTATATTGTCATTGTATCTTTATTTTATATGTATTTTCCTAATTATTAGAGCTTTAAACGTGCGTATAATGCGAGGCCTCCTGTCTTGACATAAAATTTGAGATTTTCCTATCCTAGGTGACGGAAAATATAGATTTTATGAAAGACAGGAGGCGAGCATTATCCCTCCCTGACCCATCCCTCTAATGATTTTTATTCTATTTCAGCCTACTAACCATCCAGACGCATGAAGCTGCTTGTTCTATGTTTCTGCACTTTGGATTGTGGCCACGTTTCTCTGCCAGGTTTTCCTTCAATTTCATCATTGACCTTCTCCATCTCCAGATGATCCTGATGTGGAGTTCCTTCTTCAAGATGTTCCAGTTCCTGTTCATGGATTTTGATTTCTCTTCTCTACTAATTGACTTATTGATCTATTATTATAAAGAAAGAGGACTATTTGTTCCTAACAAGACCTTATATCACCTTCTCTTGTTACCTGTTTAAAACAACCTTTAATATACTGCTATTTATTTCAGTAAAGAAGGAATTGCATATAATGCTCACCTCCTGTCTTTCATAAAATCTATATTTTCCGTCACCTAAGATAGGAAAATCTCTAATTATCAGTCATCTTGACATCAATATATCATGATACTCCAGAGTCTGTAAGAGGGTAGACTTCTGTGTGCACATCACTTTGCTTTTTGATTTGAGTTTCAGATTTGTTGCATTTTGGCCCTCAAAAGAGGCTTTTAAACAAAATAACAAATAGTAAGTTTTAATTGTAATGATCTGAGGTATTCTGTCAGTGATTCCCCCATATTTAAAGCATATCTGTAATTTCATGTTATTTTTCAGGATAAACAGTTGTGTATGTCTAATACAAGATTTATTTGCTGCAAAACCAGAAAGCGAATGTCAATATTAATAATAGCATTTTTGTAAGATTGGCAAATTTTATATTTATTTAGTATATACATATAAATCATTTACTTGCTGTACATCTATTCCTGAGTAGCTTGAAATGCAGGCTATCTAAGACTACTTTATTGTTGACTGAAAATATGGACATTGGTTGCTGTTCTACAGCACTACTTGCCATTTTCCTAAACACAACTGTTTGGTAGAAGCCTTACTAGAATAGAGAATTGAATCACTATAATAATCCCGTTTTAAATAGATTCCAATCCAGCTGCACCATGACTCAGGCTATTCTCTGAAAGAGAATGAGGAAGAAGCTAAGCGGACGTTTAAGCAGCTTTGTGGCATTAGTCATATTGTTGGACAGATGGCAATGAGCAGTTCTACCTGATACAAATGGAAGCGCCAAATTTTTTACCTTTAAAAAATTGTCGTGAGAATGTTTGAATGCCAGAAATACAGTCATTTACATGAATGTATCATCCATACACTAAAAAAGCATAAACTAAGAAAATAAGTTATTACCCCATGTCATCTATGATAGCATTTACTTTCCTGTGCCTGCAAAAATTGGAAGTTATGTCCTGTCCATTAATGCAAAATCCCACACAAAAATATTCATTCAGAGCCAAATTGTATTATTTGGATCCCAGGATGCAAATCAGGATAATTGTGGTGGTGCATGTTAGGGTGCCATTTCAATGCAGTGTTATTGGTCCTAAAACCCATAATTCAGAAGTTGAAAACACAAGTCTACCAAATCAAGTTATAGAAGCATGTCATATTATGAAGCTTGGATTACAAGGCCACAAACTACACTTATCTGGATAAGAATATCTTAGTAAATAGAAATAAGCAGGTGCAACTTTAGAGTATCACAAAACACAACAAAAGTGCATAGATGAAAATAAACAAAATACACCAAAAAAAGGTTTCTTGAAGAAATTTTTGTGACTGTCACATTCAGAAATCGATGTACATGCTGCAAAAAAAGTGCCCTTAATATGCATGGCACTCGTTTGGAGCATGTTACTCCTGCTATGGCAATAAATCAACTCTGCTGACTGCCACATCCAGGACATATAAGGCACAACAGGATTGGCGGATGGAGAGCAGAGTACTCCCTGTTGGGGTGGTTAGTTTGCATTAGATATGGTGGATAAGAGACAGTATTAGGCTACGTTCATATGCCAGAATTTTCGTGCTTTTCGTGATTTTAATGGGATTGTGCTGTGCTGTGCACATTTTTCGGAAATTCTAATTCCAGTGTCTGCAGAAAGAAGGAACATGTCCATTCTTTTTGCGGACTCCGCACAGAATGCATTGCTGTCTATGAGACGGCGCCTTTCCGAGCGGTCCTAGCGTCATTTCAGGCCAATGCCCACAGTGTGCAGAATGTCTGCATGGAGATTTTCTGTTGGTACTGCCTGTTAGTGCCGGTGACACTTATTTAAAATGATGTCTGTCATTTTCTTCTAGGTGCCGCCGTTGCCAATATATCACTAAAAATCCTAATAAGTAAATTAACCTATTTGTGTGCTCAGGACGTTTCCTAGCCCTGAGTTTCACTGGTTCTTCTTCCTAGCCAGGCCCTGATTCACGCCACCTAATGAATATTCATATTCTCACTCTTCTGCTACATGCTGAGATCCCAAGTGAGCGCAGTTATAGTGCGGGCCTGTCGTGTTTGAGATCTGTCCGCACATTTAAAGGATCTCAGCAGGGGGCGTGAATCATGAACTGGCCAGAAAAAAATAACCAGTTTACCTCGGGGCTAGGGAATACACCAAAGAGCACAAAGAGCACAATTTTTTATAAAAGTTAATATTTGGAACATAAGTAAACACAGTTTCGATCAGTGTCACCCTCACAGGCAAAACCAGAACCATCTTTGGGTACTTAAAGGACAACTGCAGCGCAATATACACTTATCCCCTATCTACAAGATAGGGGATAAGTGTTTGATCGCGGGGGGTCCGACCGCTGGGACCCCCCGATCTCCCTAACGGGGCACCGCCATTAGCGCTCATGGTAATGTAGCGTCGCCCTAGAGGTCGACGGTGACGGTCCATCTCCTCCCACGAACGCTGCCTCCCCGCCTCTCCCATAGAGATGTATGGAGGAGGCGTGCCGGCTGCAACGTCATGCTGCAGCTGGCAAGCCCCCTGCACGGGACAGCCGCTGCCCCGTACAGGAGATCACAGGGGGTCCCAGCGGTCGGACCCCCGCGATCAAACACTTATCCCCTATCCTGTGGATAGGGGATAAGTGTTAATCTCGCTGCAGATGTCCTTTAAGTGACTTATAAGATGGCTCAGCTAAAGTGTATGACTGCTATTATGATATCATTGGTTAAGTGACATCTGTTCTCCATACTGTATGTCTCTATTTTAAACTTGTTTTCTTCTTCTGAGGCAAATAAACAAAAAAATAGGGCAGGTGAATAGTCAGTACACTCTACACACAAAAGTCCTCACGTAGCAGCAGTAAAATGTCTCTACAATAAAATGATCAATTTACGTTTCTTGGATAAATTTGGTTTCTTATGATGCTGTTACAGGTGGTACAAATGTGATAAGTTTGGTAGGCAATACATTTTTTCTCACTGGGACAGTTTATGCCAGATAACTCCTTGTTTAATAAATTAAATAGATGATTTGCTTGGGAACTTGAAGAAAGTCCAGTAGGTCTTAATCTTATCTTCTCCTTTTATCATGTACTGTGTCACATTGCAATTAAAACTGGAAATTTAAAGAGTTTTTTTTTCGTATATGTACCTTGATATCAGATTTTCAAGGGCATTGAAGGAAACCATTGTGCCCCAATGCAAGCACTTGCCCTACAAAGAACACTGAATTCAGAATAAAGCCTATCCAGCGAAACCAGCGAAATGCATCAGAGGACTGGAAAGGTACTTGGGCGTGTCCCATTTACTCTACATATAGCACTATGAGGGGAATTTGTCAAGCTTTTTTCATCTAAATTTGTTGAAGGAAAAGTCGCAGGCTAGTCGCAGACTTAACCTGCAATATTTTATTTAGACTGTTTAATTTTTGTTACCAAGAAGTGCTCTGCTTTAGATCCCTTTGTGCAGTGGTCACTAATTTATCATGTACAACTTTTCAGCAAAATGTTGTAAAAAAGTTGCACGGAGCAGATTTAGAAGAAATCAAAGGACAATTCAACCATGCCCTTAGCGTCGACCCGTCCCCATACAGTTCTATGGGGGATGCACGAATGCTGCCTCCCCGCCTCTCCCATAGAGATGTATGGAGGAGGCGTGCCAGCCACAACCTCATGCTGCAGCTGGCATGCCCCCTGCACAGGAGAGCCACGACCCCATACAGGAGATCACCAGGGGCCCCAGCATTCGGACCCCCATGATCAAACACTTGTCCTCTATCTTGAGGATAAGGGATAAGTGTTTGTAATGCTGCAGATGTCCTTTAACCCCTTAAGGACCCGGGCTTTTTCCGTTTTTTCAATTTAAATTTTTCCTCCTTAACTTTAAAAAATCATAACTCTTAAAAATTTTCACCTAAAATTCTATATGATGGCTTATTTTTTGCATCACTAATTCTACTTTGTAATGACATTAGTCATTTTACCAAAAAATTTACGGTGAAACGTGAAAAAAAATCAATGTGCGACAAAATTGATGAAAAAACACTATTTTGTAAGTTTTGGGGGCTTCCGTTTCTACGTAGTACATTTTTCGGCAAAAATGATACCTTATCTTTATTCTGTAGGTCCATGCGGTTAAAATGATACCCTACCTGTATAGGTTTGATTTTGTATCACTTCAGAAAAAAATCATGAATACATGCAGGAAAATTTATACGTTTAAAATGGTCATCTTTTGACCCATATAACTTTTTTATTTTTCTGTGTTCAGGGCGCTGTGAGGGCTAATTGTTTGCGCCGTCATCTGAAGTTTTTAGCAGTACCATTTTTGTTCTGATCAGACTTTTTGATCACTTTTTATTCACTTTTTTTTGGAATTTTTTTGCGCGTACGCCATTGAACGAGCGGTTTAAAAAGCGGTATATTTTTATAATTCGGACATTTCCGCACGCGGCGATACCACAGATGTTTATTTTTATTATTATTTACACTGTGTTTTTTTATTCTTGGAAATGCCGGGTGATTCAAACTTTTATTAGGGGAAGGGATAATTGAAAGGGTTAATGATTTTTTTACACTTTTTTAATGCAATATTATAGCTCCTATAGGGGGCTATAACATTGCATTAACTGATCTTTTACACTGAATGATCCATCTCCATAGGAATGGATCAATCAGTGTTTTCAGCGATTGAAAGCTCAAGCCTGGATCTCAGGCTTGAAGCATTCATTCGGCGATCAGACAGCACAGGAGAAGGTAAGAAGACCTCCTCCTGTGCTACAGCTGTTCGGGATGCTGCGATTATACCGCAGCGATCCCGAACAGCTCCCTGAGCTAACCGGCAACTTTCACTTTCGTTTTTAGCCGCGCGGCTCAGCTTTGAGCGCGCGGCTAAAGGGTTAATAGCGCGCGGCCGCGCACTATTAGAGGTGGGTCCCAGCTTTACTATGACACCGGGCCCGCCGCGGTATTATGCGGGGTCACCATGTGACCCCACGTTATATAGCAGGACCGGGACCCAGGACGTACCCATACGTCCTGGGTCCTTAAGAGGTTAAACCACAGCAACACTCTGGCCCTCCGGGACTCAAACCCATGCTGCTGAGATGGTCCTGCTTAGCTTACTGTTTTACATGCCTTGAGATCCCCATAGACCACAATGGGCCTATTGGTTTCAATGGACAAAAAAATCACAGAGTTAATGCACTAGTCACAGTTCCCTATACCATTAAAGAAGGGAGGGCTCAATATTCGCGAATATGCACATATGCGGAAAACCAGTGTAGAGGAAGAGTTGTGCAGTTGTCCATAACAACCAATCAGATTGCTTCCTTCATTTTTGAGAAGGCCTCTGAAAAATGAAAGAAGCGATCTGATTGGTTGCTATGGGCAACTCAGAAACTTTTCCTCTGGACAGGTTTTGATAAATCTCCCTCTATGGGGGAGATTCATCAAAACCAGTCTAGAGAAAGAGTTGTGCAGTTGCCCATAGCAACCAATCAGATTCACAGCAAAAACAAAATGAAACAAAAATGTAGCCAGCACCTAGCCCAATACACTGGTGGCAAGTACAAGACATGTTAAAAAAAAAAAGCAGCCACAGCAGGGTGCACCCGTGTATTGGGCTAGGTGCTGGCTACATTTTTGTTTCATTTTGTTTTTGCTGTGCAATATGGGGGGGAGTGGCTCCCTCTGTAGCCGTGCATCCCTTCCCCTATTTCACAGGAGATGGTTTTAGGTTGTTAGTGGATCCAGCATGTCGCCCAGCCTGAGGTGAGTGAATGTTAGGGTCCCATCCGATATGAGGCCACCTCCACTTGGTGGATGGGGAACACATTTTGATCAAAAAGTGCACTAAGAGCTTCCATTTTGTTGACCAAGTGTGCTGCTGCCATTTTCATTTTTATTTTTTTTACATGTATTGTACTTGCCACAGCAGCGTGCACCCGTGTATTGGGCTAGGTGCTGGCTACATTTTTGTTTCATTTTGTTTTGGCTGTGCAATATGGGGGGGAGTGGCTCCCTCTGTAGCCATGCATCCCCTCCCCTATTTCACAGGAGGTGGTTTTAGGTTGTTAGTGGATCCAGCATGTCACCCAGCCTGAGGTGAGTGAATGTTAGGGTCCCATCCTATATGAGGCCACCTCCACGTGGTGGATGGGGGACACGTTTTGATCAAAAAGTGCGCTAAGATTCTCCATTTGTTGACCAAGTGTGCTGCAACCAATCAGATTGCTTCTTTCATTTTTGAAAAGGCCCATGAAAAATGAAGGAAGCAATCTGGTTGCTATGAGCAACTCAGAAACTTTTCCAGGAAAAGTTTCTGAGTTGCCCATAGCAACCAATCAGATCGCTTCTTTAATTTTGCAGAGGTCTTGTGAAAAATTAAGGAAGCGATCTGATTGGTTGCTATGGGCAACTTATCTGCTTTTCCAGTAAAGTAAAGTTAAACCACAGCACTGTAAAACTCTGTCCCACCCCAGGACTCGAACCTGTGGTGGTCTCCCATCCACTGTGCTGCCAAGACAGTCCTGCTTATCTATTTCACATGCCATGAGATCCCTATAGACCACAATAGGCCTATTGGTTTCAATGGGCAGAAAATCACAGAGTTAATGCACTAGTCATAGTTCCCTATACCATTAAAGAAGGGAGGGCTCAATATTCGCGAATATGCGCATATATATATTTATGGGAAAAAAGAATATAACGAATATATGTGAAAAAAGAATATAACGAATATGTGAATTTCGTGAATATATGACGAATATTCGCGAAATAATGCGAATTCGAATTTGGCCTATGCCGCTCATCACTAAACAATACTAGCACTTTATATATTTTTTTAAGGGCATAGCCTCTAAGGTTAGCACTTGCTTATATTTCCAATTAATTTAGTTTCCTCTCTTTCTGCCTTACCACCATTTGATGTATCTTAGACATACAGAATTTAATATAGAGATATATATTATGGGCATCTCACCCCAGCACCAATTTCTCAGTTTTATCGTGTGGCTTTTAAATTCTTTTTAATGTATACCCTGGTCCCCCCAAATGATTTATGCACACTCTGTGCTGGATCCTCGCGCTGGTCTCATTTGAAACAGTACATAGCGAGTGACTCTAAGCTATTACATTGGACAGCTCTGGGTCTCGCACTAGGTATGCTTACATAGGAGACCAGCGTAAGGCACCAGCACAGAGCCGGTGAAACAGCTGAAAAAATGAAAAAGAAAATGAAAAAAACATATAGTAGTAAGGGCTCTCATACTGCCCTATATAGTTCTTAGGGCTCTCATAGAGCCCCATATAGCAGTGAAAACCTTCCCTCTGTTCCCATATGTGGCAACATGAAAAATAAATAAAAACAAAACCCAATACTCACCTATCCTGAGAGGGGCCTAGCTGCATAGTGAAGCTCCTGTCTACATAGGAAAAAAACTCTTCTCTCCTACTGCTGTGCTCTGCCCACTCCTGTCACATCATCATGACAGGTCCTTCATCCGCAATCTTTTCTCTTGCTGCTCTCTGTCCCCATACGTACTAGTCACATCATTGTGACATCATTAGAGGTCCTACACCTCTAGCATCTGCAGAGCAGGTCCTTCATTGATGGGCACTGCTGTTGAGTGTGGAGATCTCTACTTCTCAACATGTGAAATTGGGCACAGCGCAGGGATTCTTCTACTGGCAGTAAAGAGTGTAATGGCAGGGGAGGCCCAGCTAGTTAACTTCAACCCTTGTAACCCAAATTGCTACGCCACTGCAGATTTTTTTCATCTCCTCTTTCTCATAATACTGACTCTGCCTGATTCACAACTGACTGCAGCAGGAGTCTCCCCCTTTGTTTTATCTGCACTAGGACACAGAGTTTGTTAAACCTTACTATTTCAGTCACTTATTAACCACAAATAAAAAAATTGGAAAGAAATTAACTCATTTGAAGGCGTTAACTTGTCATCTTCAAGTTATCTACAGGTCTGTTTTGTTTCAGGAACATGCTGGTTATACTGTAGACTGATAATGTGGTCAACTATATCTCTTCTTTACTTTTATTATTCATGCAATATGTATAAATGATCAGTATAGTTTATTATATAATATTTCCTATGGGATTCATGCACTAGTATGCTTATTCTGTATATCCATTTAGTTTATAAATACTTACATTAATATTTACACATACCCTGTGTAAATACAATGCAATGACATATTTTTCCCAACTTACATTTGATTCTGATTAGTTTTGTTATTTGAACTTAATTTCCGGCTCATGCTAATAGCCAGAAATGCTCTATGATTTTTTAAAGGAAAACTGTCACTAAACTCCCCCCGCACTAAGGCTAAGTTTCCACTTGTTTTTTTCTCTGTCAGTTTTTGGAAAACTGCAACTGCAGTTTTTGAGCCCAAGCCAGAAGTGTATTCAAAAGGAATAGGAAATATAAAGGAAAGACTTACACTTCTCCTCCCTTATGGATCCACTTCTGACTTTGGCTCAAAAACTGCAGTGGCAGTTTTCTAAAAACTGCCAGAAAAAAAAAACAAGTGGAAACTTAGCCTAACCAGAGGTACGATCTGGTAGTGTGGGGGACGCTGATCAATATGCTGCCTACCATGCCTGGATCCATCCAGCCAATCGCCTGTTATCTTCATTATTCCTGATATGCAAAAGATCTAACTGGCATGGGCGGGGTTACATGCCTCCATCTGGTCAGAGCCAAATGTCAGAGCCGCTTGTCCGCAGTGCCACCCAGCATGAATATTAATCCCCTCCATCTCCCTTTTCCCCCCGCTCTGCACAGGACTCCACTGTGCATGTGCCGCTTCCTATGTACTCCCAGAAGCGGCCTCAGCGCAATATAGTCCTGTACAGAGCAGGGAGGAGAGGGAGAGACGGAGGGAAGGGATGAATATTCATGCCAGGCAGTGCTGCGGACGAGCGTCACTGACGTCACAGTGCCAGATGGAGGCATGTAACCCCGCCCGTGCCAGTTAGAAGATTATTTGCAGATCAGGAATAATGAAGATAACGGGTGAATGGCTGGACGGATCCGGATATGGTAGGCAGCATATTGATCAGAGTCCCCCGCACTACCAGCCAGTATCTCTGGTTAGTGCGGGGGGAGCTAAGTGACAGTTTTCCTTTAAATTCATTAAAGTTCTTATTTACACACTAATGTTGAGAACCCAAGGTCTATGATATTCCCAGGGATTAACAGAATGAAAATGTGTGTAGTGCAGGAGTTAAACTTGATGAATGCCACAATGCCTAGAGGGAATACTTGTAATCCTGATCGCATATAAAGATTACTTTATTCATTTCAGGTTCCTAATACAGCACTATAAACAAAGTAGGATTATATGAGAATCTCTATTTGCTTCATGATAAGTACTGCAAGATGGTATACAAAGGGATACAAATAAAGGTGGAATTTGGCAATCTAAATGGTCTGGCATTGACAAAAGTCAGATTCAGAGTCTTTTTAAGGGTCCTCTTGTTCTTCATCGGGGTCTCCCCACAAGTATATCTGGAGTTAAAAGGGTTTTACCACCTAGGACATGTATGGTATATTCACATTTCCCACCTCTGGGACCTGTATCTATTTTTAGATTGAGGTAACCAGGAAGCTGAAAACAGCAAGGTGGCTGTTTAATGCTATGTTTGTCAAGTTTAGCAGAGAAAAAAAACTTGTGCAAGCACAATCACCGGATCACTAACGGACCCAGCAGTAGCCGTTTACATCCGACCCAATTCAGGGTCTGTTTGGCTCAAGAAGAAATAAAAAAGAGCCAAATGGACCCTGTACAGGTTGGATGCAAACAGCAATGTGAACCTAGCCTAAGGCATTTGACAGGATAGAGTGGGACATGCTCTGGGACTAGGATATATATGACACTGGATTTTGTTTTGTAGAAAGTACAAAAAAAAATCAGTTGGTCAAAATCAATATTGTTACCTATAGGAAACAACATCAAATTTACAAAATGTTAATCTTAACAGTAGAGGAAAGCTTCAAGTATTTTGAAATTATGGTCTCTAGTAAATCAATAAAATGTCATGAGCTTAAACCATGGTAATCTTAAATGAAATAATTAAAAAAAATTAAGATCTGGGTTGAACTTCCTATATCCAAGGTGGATATGGTTATGTTGAATAAAATCTGTAGTCCTCTTGAAAGTGTTATATGTGCTGGCTGGGTGGCCTTTCCTGACATACAACTATTTTTACTGATATACAACTATATATTTTTTTAAATATGTAATTTGTGAATTAGAGGGTCATTTTAGGATATTGATATTGTTTTAGGAGATACTGGAGTCAGAACAATTGGTGTCTTCAGCCAATGGTCATCTCAAGATTGAAAAGTTGTAATAAAGTAAAAAATATACTATGGATTGGCAAATATTAAAAACAGAATTCTGTTGGTCAGGCATAGTAGTGTATGAATAATTATTAATGCAGTTAAAATTAGTAATGCTGTGAAGCATAAAGATAGAGGAATTTACAATTCATGAAGTTGAAATAATAAATTATATTAGGAATTAGAGATGAGCACATTTTTTGAAAAAATGTTGTACAGTCCGAATTTATTTGCCTTGAATCTGTGTTAAAAATGGCTATTTCTGGCCTACAAAGAGCCTTAATAGAAATGTAGAACACTTTACCTTGCTGTAACAGGCATAGGGTGTGTGCTGGGTTAGTGTAATAATACTGTTATTCAGTATGACATGCAGATTAGAGGAGTCGCTATTAGAATCACTGTCGCAGAGCAATAAAATGACAGAGCCTGGAGGTGGCATCAGTATAAGGAGACCATATAAATGAGGAGACCACATGGCGGTACAGTGACACAGCCTGGAGGTGGCAGAAGCATGGGGAGACCATATAGTGGCTGAATGACACAGCCTGGAGTTGGTGGCAGCATGAGGAGACCATATATGCCTGAATGACACAGGGTGGAGGTGGTGGCAGCATGAGGAGACCATATACTGGCTGAATGACACAGCGTGGAGGTTGCGACAGAATGAGGAGACCATATAGGGGCTGAATGACACAGCACGGAGGTTGCGGCAGAATGAGGAGACCATAGGTCCTCACAATTCAAAAGATAAAATTTTTTTTTTTACATTTAAATTGAAGTTTTCAAATAGATGGCAACCTGAAGTTAAATTTAATGTGCCAGCAGCGTGAGGAGACCACATGGTGGTACAGTGACACAGCCTGGAGGTGGCGGCAGTATGAGGAGACGTTATAGTGGCTGAATGACACAGCCTGGAGTTGGCGGCAGCAAGATCAGTCTATAAAGTGGCAAAATGACACAGCCTGGTGTTGGCAGCAGCATGAGGAGACCATATAGTTGCTGAATGACAGCCTGGAGTTGGCAGCAGCATGAGAAGAACATACAGTGACAGAATGAGACAGCCTGGAGCTGGCATCAGCATGAGGAAAACACATGGTGGCAGTATGAGGCAGCCTGAAGGTGGCATCAGCAGCATCAGGAGTCCTGAAAGTAATCGGTGACATAGTGGGGCAATGGGGGCAATACCAGTACCTGGTGACGAAGGTGGGTGAAAAAAGGAGAACTTGGCATCAGATGTGTGGCATCAAGCGGGCAGGATCAGAATAGTAGCTGAGGCAGGTAGGCCGAAGAAAACGGTCTCTTTTGTAAAAGTGTGATTGTGCACAAGTAAGTACTGAGGATATGCATTGCGTAAAACGTAAATTAATAATATGCTTAGGATAACATATATGGCCCCAAATTTTTTTTAACTCAAACCAAAGGAAAGGTGTGCAAAAAACACCATGTGCCACCTACAACACCAAGTCTTGATGTGATGCAAAGACCTCTAAAAGGTGAAAGGGAACAACGTATGGTCCATTGTAACCATAACCGGATAAAATATATGTAACCCAAATTTTTTTGAAATCAAACAAAAGGAAAGGTGTGCAAAAAAATGCCATGTGAAACCTATACCACCAAGTATTGATGTGATGCAAAGACTTCTAAAACAACGTATGGTTCATTGTAACCGGTGGGGGTAAAAACTTCCCCTATAAGGCCCTACTCTCGAATTATTAATTCACTTCTTGGCAAGTGTTACTCGCCCTGAAAAGGGTGGCCCCACACAGGAACCTCTCCCTATTTCCACCTACAAACACTTCCATTTCACAGGGTTTTTAGGTGGAAATAGGGAGTGTTTCCTGTGTGGGGCTGCCCTTTTTAAGACGAGTAACACTTTCCTCCAAAAAGGTGGAAGGGAACAACGGATTGTCCATTCTAGCAGGTGGGGGTAAAAAATTCCCCTGTAAGGCCCTACTCTCACCCTATAATTCCCTTCTTGGCAAGTGTTACTCACCCTGAAAAGGGTTGTCCCACACAGGAAACTCTCCTTATTTTCACCTAAAAACGCTGCAAAATGGCAGTGCTTGTAGGTGGAAATAGGGAGAGGTTCCTGTGTGGGGCCGCCCTTTTTAGAAGAAGAAGAGACATAATAATGCGAGAGTAGGGTCTTACAGGGGAAGTTTTTACCGGTTACAATGGACCATACGTTGTTCCTTTCCACCTTTTAGAGGACTTTGCATCACATCAATACTTGGTGGTGTAGGTGGCACATGGTGTTTTTTGAACACCTTTCCTTTTGTTTGATTTAAAAAAATCTTTGGGTACATATATTATATCCTAAGAAAAGTTAAGTTTTAGCTAATGCATATCCTCAATGATTACTTGTGGTCTGATGTGGAGGAATGTCTGTAACTGGGAGACGCACCTTAAATAGGTTTTGCACTATGCATATTTGTGAAGTGTTGGTGTGGCACCATGGTCAATCTACTCTGATGCATCAGGCATTGGTGGGTGGAAATCCTGGCTGATCCATGCCTGATTCATCTTCACAAAGGTCAGTGTCTCCGCATATCTTGTGGACAGACGAGTTCTCCTTGGGGTTACTATGGCCCCTGCCACACTAAACACCCGCTCTTATGGCACACTACTGCCGGGCAGGACAGCTTTTCCAGGTCAAACTCTAGTTTGGTTGCCCAGAAGTCCAGCAGATCTTCAAGGTGTGTTGGCATGGGCATGTCAAGGTATGCCACCACCTGCTAGTTCAGGTCCTGCTCCAGATCTACCTGCTGCTGATGAGTTGCTTCACTGTGCGGGTGAAGAAAGCTACTCATCAGCGACTGTAGACTCAGGCTGCTGCTGATGGAGCTGGTACTGCTCCTGCTACCACACCCCTCCCCAGCAGCCATGGCAGTTGAAAGTGAGCAAGAGAACTGACTATGTAGGATGTCTGTTACGCCGAGCGCTCCGGGTCCCCGTTCCTCCCCGGAGCGCTCGCCTCATCTTCGTTGTTGCAGCGCCCCGGTCAGATCCACTGACCGGGTGCGCTGCGGTCCCGCCTTCAGCCGGGATGCGATTCGCGATGCGGATAGCGCCCGCTCGCGATGCGCACCCCGGCCCCCGTACCTGACTCGCTCTCCCTCGGTCCTGTCCCGGCGCGCGCGGCCCCGCTCCCTAGGGCGCGCGCGCGCCGGGTCTCTGCGATTTAATGGGCCAGTGCACCAATGATGGTGCCTGGCCCAATCTTCCCAATTAGCTTAATTGGCTCCCACCTGTGCACTTCCCTATATCACCTCACTTCCCCTGCACTCCCTCGCCGGATCTTGTTGCACTTGTGCCTAGTGAAAGCGTTCCCTTGTCTGTTCCTAGTCCGTGTTCCTGACCTCCTGCCGTTGCCCCTGACTACGATCCTTGCCGCCTGCCCCCGACCTTCTGCTACGTCCGACCTTGCTTCTGCCTACTCCCTTGTACCGCGCCTATCTTCAGCATCTTCAGCAGCCAGAGAGGTGAGCCGTTGCTAGTGGATACGACCTGGTCACTACCGCCGCAGCAAGACCATCCCGCTTTGCGGCGGGCTCTGGTGAAAACCTGTAGTGGCTTAGAACCGGTCCACTAGCGCGGTCCTCGCCATCCCTCTCTGGCACAGAGGATCCACTACCTGCCAGCCGGCATCGTGACAATGTCTCTGTACAGTGAGGATCAAAAGTTTGGGCAAATCTCCAAAAGGCATCAAATTACAGATTAGACATTCTTATAATATTTCAAGAAAAATTAGATTGTATTTCCATCATTTACACTTTCAAAATAACAGAAAACAAAAAATGGCATCTGCAAAAGTTTGGGCACCCTGCAGAGTTAATATCTTGTACTGCCCCCTTTGGCAAGTTTCACAGCTTGTAAACACTTTTTGTAGCCAGCCAAGAGTCTTTCAATTCTTGTTTGATGTATCTTTGCCCATTCTTCCTTACAAAAGTCTTCCAGATCTTTGAGATTTCTGGGCTGTCTGTCACACATTGCTCTTTTAAGGTCTATCCATAGATTTTCAATTATGTTGAGGTCAGGAGATTGTGAAGGCCATGGCAAAACCTTCAGTTTACGCCTCTTGATTTAATCCCCCGTGGATTTCAAGGTGTGTTTAGGATCATTATCCATTTGTAGAAGCCATCCTCTCTTTAACTTCAGCTTTTTCACAGATGGCATCAAGTTAGCATCCAAAATTTGCTGAAATTTTATTGAATCCATTTTTCCTTTTTCTTGTGAGTAGTGATGTTGCGAACATAAAATCTTCGGTTTGCGAAACGCGAACTTCTGCAAAAGTTTGCGAACTGGCGAACTGGGCGAACCGCCATTGACTTCAATGGGCAGGCGAATTTTAAAACCCACAGGGACTCTTTCTGGCCACAATAGTTATTTAAAAGTTTTTTAAGGGGACTATTACCTGCACTGTGGCGTGACGGAGTGGGATCCATGGCAAAACTCCCATGGAAAATTACATAGTTGATGCAGAGTCCATAAAGGGCATAAATCACTTTTTATTCCTAAATGGTTTGGAATAACGTGCTTTAGCCCCCTTTAGGCATCACATAGTTAGATTCCCCCCTTTAGACAGCACATAGATAGATCCCCCTTTAGGCATCACATAGATTCCCCCATGTTAGGCAGCACATAGTTAGAGCCCCCCTTGAGGTAGCACATAGTGGGGTTTGAAACCAAGGCCCCAGCACTGCAAGGCAGCAGTGCTAACTTCTGAGCCACCATGCTACCCTTAGCATGCATCTAATATCCATGGTTGCTAAAATGGACAGAGATGTCAGCAGAGAGTACCAGAAAAATTAGGCATGTACACATGCCTGAAAACTTTGGTATTGTTGCAGCCGCTTCTGTAACAGCCGCCAGAAAAATTGCAGCACCATAACAAGTACAGCAGCAGAGGCCAGAAAAATTAGGCATGTACACATGGATGAAAAAATTGGTATTGTCGCAGTCCCATCTGTAGCAGCAGCCAGAAAAATTGCAGTACCAGAAAAAGTGCAGCAGCAGAGGCCAGAAAAATTAGGCATGTACACCTGGCTGGAAAATGTGGTATTGTTGCAGCTGTAGCAGCGGCCATAAAAATTGCAGCACCATAACAAGTGCAGCAGCAGAGGCCAGAAAAATTAGGCATGTACACATAGATGAAAAATTGGGAATTGTCGCAGCCTCAGCTGTAGCAGCGGCCATAAAAATTGCAGCACCATAACAAGTGCAGCAGCAGAGTCCCGAAAAACTAGGCATGTACACCTGGCTGGAAAATTTGGTATTGTCGCAGCCACAGCTGTAGCAGCAGCCAGAAAAATTTCTGTTTGTTTCGCCAGGGAGAAAGTGCCCTAAAACATTACGGCTTGAACCCTAGTTGGTGGCGTATAAGTCATGCATGTCATCCGACATTCAGAGTTCAAAGAAAGCAGCGTTTGGACCATTTTTAGCCCAAGGCAGCTCATCTGATCAGGCCTTGTTCAGTCAAATGAATCGCCCAGTGTCAGTCCCTTCGGGATCCATCCCTCATTCATCTTAAGAAAGGTGAGGTAATCCAGACTTTTTTGACCAAGGTGACTCCTCTTCTCAGTGACAATACCTCCTGCTGCACTGAAGGTCCTTTCTGACAGGACACTTGAAGCGGGACAGGCCAGAAGTTCGAGCGCAAATTGGGATAGCTCAGGCCACAGGTCAAGCCAGCACACCCAGTAGTCAAGGGGTTTATCGCTCCTCAGAGTGTCGATATCTGCGGTTAAGGCCAGGTAGTCTGCTACCTGTCGGTCAAGTCGTTCTCTGATGGTGGACCCCGAAGGGCTGTGGTGATGCGTAGGACTTAAAAAGCTCTGCATGTCCTCCATCAACAGCATGTCTGTACAGCATCCTGTCCTTGCCGGCGTGTTCGTGGTAGGAGGAGGAGGATTACTTTCACCTATTCCCCTGTTAGATCCCTGTTGTGCTGTGACATGACCCTTATACGCTGTGTACAGCATACTTCTTAATTTATTTTGGACCTGCTGAATCCTTTCCGCCTTGCTGTAATGCGGTAACATGTCAGGCACTTTATGTTTATACCGGGGGTCTAGTAGCATGGACACCCAGTACAGGTCGTTCTCCTTCATCCTTTTTATACGAGGGTCCCTCAACAGGCACGACAGCATGAAAGACCCCATTTGCACAAGGACGGATGCCGAGCTACTCATGTCCCGTTCCTCGTCCTCAGTGATGTCAGGGAAGGTATAATCTTTTTCCCCCCAGCCACGTACAACAGCACGGGAACCAGATAGGTGACAAGGAGCACCCTGGGATGCCTGCTGTGATTGGTCTTCCTCCTCCTCTTCAAAGCCACATTCCTCCTCTGACTCCTCTTCCTCACAATCCTCTTCCAGCGTTGCCGCAGGTCCAGCAAGCGATGCTGATAAGGCTGTTTCTGGTGGTGATGGTGTCCACAACTCTTCCTCTTCACGCTCATCTACTGCCTGATCCAGCACTCTTCGCAGGGCACACTCCAGGAAGAAAACAAACGGTATGATGTCGCTGATGGTGCCTTCGGTGCGACTGACCAGGTTTGTCACCTCCTCAAAAGGACGCATGAGCCTACAGGCATTGTGCATGAGCCTCCAGTAATGTGGCAAAAAAATTCCCAGCTCCGCAGATGATGTCCTAGAAACCCGGTCATACAAATATTCGTTGACGGCTTTTTCTTGTTGGAGCAGGCGGTCGAACATTAGGAGTGTTGAATTCGAACGTGTCGGGCTGTCGCAAATCATGCGCCTCACTGGCATGTTGTTTCGCCACTGGATATCTGACAAGTGCGCAATGGCCGTGTAGGAACGCCTGAAATGGCCGCACACCTTCCTGGACTGCTTCAGGACATCCTGTAAGCCTGGGTACTTGAGCACAAAGCGTTGTACAATCAGATTACACACATGTGCCATGCACGGCACATGTGTCAACTTGCCCAACCTCAATGCCGCCAACAAATTTGTTCCCTTGTCACAAACCACCTTGGCGATCTCCAGTCGGTGCGGAGTCAGCCACTGGTCCACCTGTGCGTTCAGGGCCGACAGGAGCGCTGGTGCGGTGTGACTCTCCACTTTGAGGCAAGTTAACCCTAAGATGGCGTGACACTGCCGTGTCCGGGATGTGGAATAGCACCTGGGGAGCTGGGGGGGGGGGGGGGTGCCGGTGATGTGGAGCAAGACGCTGCAGTGGAAGAGGATTCGGCCGAGGATGTTATGGAAGAGGATGGAGTAGGAGGAGTAGAGGAGGTGGCAGCAGGCCTGCCTGCAAGTCGTGGCGGCTTGGCAGCCGTCACCATGTTTACCCAATGCGCAGTGTAGGTGATATACCTGCCCTGACCATGCTTTGCAGACCAGGTATCAGTGGTCAGATGGATCCTTGCCCCTATACTGTGTGCCAGACATGCCATAATTTCCTTTTGCACAATGGAGTAAAGGTTGGGGATTGCCTTTTGTGCAAAAAAATTTCGGCCGGGTACCTTCCACTGCGATGTCCCAATGGCTACAAATTGTTTAACCCGTACAGGACATAGGGCGTATGGATACGCCTTCTGTACCTGGGTCTTAACCCCTTAAGGACCGGAGGTTTTTCCGTTTTTGCATTTTCGTTTTTTGCTCCTTGCCTTTAAAAAATCATAACTCTTTCAAATTTACACCTAAAAATCCATATGATGGCTTATTTTTTGCGACACCAATTCTACTTTGTAATGACGTCAGTCATTTTGCCCAAAAATCTATGGTGAAGCGGGAAAAAAATCATTGTGCGACAAAATTGAAAAAAAAACGCTGTTTTGTAACTTTTGGGGGCTTCCGTTTCTACGTAGTACATTTTTCGGTAAAAATGACACCTGATATGTATTCTGTAGGTCCATACGATTAAAATGATACCCTACTTATATAGGTTTGATTTTGTCGGACTTCTGGAAAAAATCACAACTACATGCAGGAAAATTAATACGTTTAAAATTGTCATCTTCTGACCCCTATAACTTTTTTATTTTTCCGTGTATGGGGCAGTATGAGGGCTCATTGTTTGCGCCGTGATCTGAAGTTTTTAACGGTACCATTTTTGCATTGATAGAACTTATTGATCACTTTTTATTCATTTTTAAATGATATAAAAAGTGACCAAAAATGCACTATTTTGGACTTTGGAATTTTTTTGCGCGCACGCCATTGACCGAGCGGTTTAATTAATGATATATTTTTATAATTCGGACATTTCCGCACGCGGTGATACCACATATGTTTATTTTTATTTTTATTTACACTGTGTTTTTTTTTTTATTGGAAAAGGGGGGTGATTCAAACTTTTAATAGGGGAGGAGTTAAATGACCTTTATTCACTTTTTTTTTCACTTTTTTTGTGCAGTGTTATAGGTCCCATAGGGACCTATAACACTGCACACACTGATCTTCTATGTTGATCACTGGTTTCTCATAAGAAACCAGTGATCAACGATTCTGCCGGATGACTGCTCATGCCTGGATCTCAGGCACTGAGCAGTCATTCGGCGATCGGACAGCGAGGAGGCAGGAAGGGGCCCTCCCGCTGTCCTGTCAGCTGTTCGGGATGCCGCGATTAGCCGCGGCTATCCCGAACAGCCCGACTGAGCTAGCCGGGAACTTTCACTTTCACTTTTAGCCGCGCGGCTCAGCTTTGAGCGCGCGGCTAAAGGGTTAATAGCGCGCGGCGCCGCGATCGGCGCTGCGCGCTATTAGAGGCGGGTCCCAGCTTCACTATGACGCCGGGCCCGCCATGATATGACGCGGGGTTACTGTGTAACCCCGCGTTATATCAGAAGAGCAGGACCAAGGACGTACCGGTACGTCCTTGGTCCTTAAGGGGTTAAGGACCCAGGGCGTATCTGTACGCCCGTGGGAATTTCGGTCCCCGCCGCGCGCCGGGCGGGGACCGGGCCGGGGTGACTGCTGATATCGATCAGCAGGCACCCCGTGCAAATGCCCAGGGGGGTCATCAGACCCCCCCATGTCGGTGATCGGCGCAAATCGCAAGTGAATTCACACTTGCGATTTGCGCCGATTCCGGGTCATTCGGGTCTATGGTGACCCGGTGACCCGGAATAGAAGAGGGATCGCGGGTGTCTAAGACACCCACAATCCCCCTGTAGCCATAGGAGTGAGGTGGCAGAGGTGCCACCCCTCCTATCTCTGCTATTGGTGGTCTAGACGCGACCACCAATAGCAGATTAGGGGCGGGGGGGTTTACTTTCATTTTCCCCGTTCTGCCCACCCACAATAGGCGGGGCAGGACGGGGAAATGACAGGGACCGAACGCCGAAGATCCACTTACCCGTCGGTGGAAGCTGCGGGACCGGATCGGCGGCGGTGATCGGCGCGGGCGGCGATGTCGTGTGGCAGAAGAGGACGGCTCCCTGGATCCGACGGAAGCCGGTAAGTTGCCTAGCAACATCTAGAGGGCTACAGTCTGAGACTGTAGCCCTCCAGATGTTGCAAAACTACAACTCCCAGCATGCCCAGACAGCTGCTGGGCATGGTGGGAGATGCAGTTTTGCAACAGCTGGAGGTCTACAGTTTAGAGACCACTGCACAGTGATCTCTATACTGTAGCACTCTAGATCTTGCAAAACTACATCTCCCAGCATGCCCACATAGCTGTTTGCTGTCTGTGCATGCTGGAATTTGTAGTTTTGCAACATCTGGAGGTCCACAGTTTGGAGATCACAGTGCAGTGGTCTCTATCTGTAGCCCTCCAGATGTTGCAAAACTGCAAATCCCAGCATGCCGAAACAGCTGTCTCGGCATGCTGGGAGTTGTAGTTGCGATCCCTCCAGCTGTTGCATAACTAGATCTCCCAGCATGCCCTTCGGCAATCAGTACATGCTGGGAGTTGTAGTTTTGCAACAGCTATAGGCACACTGGTTGGAAAATACTGAGTTAGGTAACAGAACCTAACTGAAGGTTTTCCAACCAGTGTGCCTCCAGCTGTTGCAAAACTACAACTCCTAGCATGCACGGTCTGTCAGTACATGCTGGGAGTTGTAGTTTTGAAACAGCTGGAGGTTTGCCCCCCCCCCCATGTGAACATACAGGGTACATTCAAACGGGCGGGTTTACAGTAAGTTTCCTGCTTCAAGTATGGGCTGCGGCAAACTTTTCGCCGCAGCGCAAATTTCTAGCGGGAAGCTCACTGTAACCCGCCAGTGTGACTGTACCCTAAATACACTACACTACACTAACACATAATAAAGGGTAAAACACTACACATACACCCCTTACACTGTCCCCCCAATAAAAATGAAAAATGTATTGTACGGCAGTGTTTACAAAACGGAGCCTCCAGCGGTTGCAAAACAACAACTCCCAGCATTTCCAGACAGCCACTGACTGTCCAGGCATGCTGGGAGTTTAGCAACAGCTGGAGACACCCTGTTTGGGAATCACTGGCGTAGAATACCCCTATGTCCACCCCTATGCAATCCCTAATTTAGTCCTCAAATGCGCATGGCGCTCTCTCACTTCAGAGCCCTGTCGTATTTCAAGGAAACAGTTTAGGGCCACATATGGGGTATCTCCGTAATCGCGTTACAAATTGCGTTACAAATTTTGGGGGGCTTTTTCTCCTTTAACCCCTTATGAAAAGGAAAAGTTGGGGGCTACACCAGACTGTCAGTGTAAAAAATAATTAAAATTTTACACTAACATGCTGGTGTTGTCCTTTACTTTTTATTTTCACAAGTGTTAAAAGGAAAAAAAAGCCCCCCAAAATTTGTAACACAATTTCTCCTGAGTACAGAAATACCCCATATGTGGGCGTAAAATGATCTGCGGGCGCATAACAAGGCTCAGGAGTGAGAGCGCACTATGTACATTTGAGGCCTACATTGGTGATGTGCACAGGGGTGGCTGATTTTACAGCGGTTCTGACATAAACGCAAAAAAATTAATACCCACATGTGATCCCATTTTGGAAACTACACCCCTCGCGGAAAGTAACAAGGGGTATAGTGAGCCTTAACACCCCACAGGTGTTTGACGAATTTGGATGGAAAAATGAAAAAAAATAAACATTTTCACAGAAAAGCTGGTGTTACCCAAAATTTTTCATTTTCACAAGGAAACATAGGAAAAAAGCCCCTCAAAATTTGTAACCCCATTTTTTCTGAGTAAGAACATACCCCATATGTGGATGTAAAGTGCTTGGCGAGCGAACTACAATGCTCAGAAGAGAAGGAGCACCATTGGGATTTTGAAGATAAAATTTGTCCGGAATTGAAGGCTACGTGTGTTTACAAAGCCCCCATAGAGCCAGAACAATGGAACCCCCCACATATGACCCAATTTTGGAAACTACACCCCTCACGTAATGTAATAAGGGGTACAGTGAGCATTTACGCCCCACAGGTGTCTGACAGATTTTTGGAACAGTGGTCCGTGAAAATGATGCCTAGCAACATCTAGAGGGCTACAGTCTGAGACTGAGTCTGAGACTGTAGCCCTCCAGATGTTGCAAAACTACAACTCCCAGCATGCCCAGACAGCTGCTGGGCATGGTGGGAGATGCAGTTTTGCAACAGCTGGAGGTCTACAGTTTAGAGACCACTGCACAGTGATCTCTATACTGTAGCACTCTAGATCTTGCAAAACTACATCTCCCAGCATGCCCACATAGCTGTTTGCTGTATGAGCATGCTGGAATTTGTAGTTTTGCAACATCTGGAGGTCCACAGTTTGGAGATCACAGTGCAGTGGTCTCTATCTGTAGCCCTCCAGATGTTGCAAAACTGCAAATCCCAGCATGCTGAAACAGCTGTCTCGGCATGCTGGGAGTTGTAGTTGCGATCCCTCCAGCTGTTGCATAACTAGATCTCCCAGCATGCCCTTCGGCAATCAGTACATGCTGGGAGTTGTAGTTTTGCAACAGCTATAGGCACACTGGTTGGAAAATACTGAGTTAGGTAACAGAACCTAACTGAAGGTTTTCCAACCAGTGTGCCTCCAGCTGTTGCAAAACTACAACTCCTAGCATGCACGGTCTGTCAGTACATGCTGGGAGTTGTAGTTTTGAAACAGCTGGAGGTTTGCCCCCCCCCCCCCCATGTGAACGTACAGGGTACATTCAAACGGGCGGGTTTAGAGTAAGTTTCCTGCTTCAAGTATGGGCTGCGGCAAACTTTTCGCCGCAGCGCAAATTTCTAGCGGGAAGCTCACTGTAACCCGCCAGTGTGACTGTACCCTAAAAACACTACACTACACTAACACATAATAAAGGGTAAAACACTACACATACACCCCTTACACTGTCCCCCCAATAAAAATGAAAAATGTATTGTACGGCAGTGTTTACAAAACGGAGCCTCCAGCTGTTGCAAAACAACAACTCCCAGCATTTCCGGACAGCCACTGACTGTCCAGGCATGCTGGGAGTTTAGCAACAGCTGGAGACACCCTGTTTGGGAATCACTGGCGTAGAATACCCCTATGTCCACCCCTATGCAATCCCTAATTTAGTCCTCAAATGCGCATGGCGCTCTCTCACTTCAGAGCCCTGTCGTATTTCAAGGAAACAGTTTAGGGCCACATATGGGGTATCTCCGTAATCGCGTTACAAATTGTGTTACAAATTTTGGAGGGCTTTTTCTCCTTTAACCCCTTATGAAAAGGAAAAGTTGGGGGTTACACCAGCCTGTCAGTGTAAAAAAAATTAAAATTTTACACTAACATGCTGGTGTTGTCCTTTACTTTTTATTTTCACAAGTGTTAAAAGGAAAAAAAAGCCCCCCAAAATTTGTAACACAATTTCTCCTGAGTACAGAAATACCCCATATGTGGGCGTAAAAGGCTCTGCGGGTGCATAACAAGGCTCAGGAGTGAGAGCGCACTATGTACATTTGAGGCCTACATTGGTGATGTGCACAGGGGTGGCTGATTTTACAGCGGTTCTGACATAAACGCAAAAAAATAAATACCCACATGTGATCCCATTTTGGAAACTACACCCCTCGCGGAAAGTAACAAGGGGTATAGTGAGCCTTAACACCCCACAGGTGTTTGACGAATTTGGATGGAAAAATGAAAAAAAAAAAAATAATTTTTCACAGAAAAGCTGGTGTTACCCAAAATTTTTCATTTTCACAAGGAAACATAGGAAAAAAGCCCCTCAAAATTTGTAACCCCATTTTTTCTGAGTAAGAACATACCCCATATGTGGATGTAAAGTGCTTGGCGGGCGAACTACAATGCTCAGAAGAGAAGGAGCACCATTGGGATTTTGAAGATAAAATTTGTCCGGAATTGAAGGCTACGTGTGTTTACAAAGCCCCCATAGAGCCAGAACAATGGAACCCCCCACATATGACCCAATTTTGGAAACTACACCCCTCACGTAATGTAATAAGGGGTACAGTGAGCATTTACGCCCCACAGGTGTCTGACAGATTTTTGGAACAGTGGTCCGTGAAAATGAAAAATGTAATTTTTCATTTGCACAGCCCACTGTCCCAAAGATCTGTCAAACGCCAGTGGGGTGTAAATACTCACTGCACCCCTTATTAAATTCTGTGGGTGGTGTAGTTTCCAAAATGGGGTCACGTGGGGGGGGGGTCCACTGTTCTGGCACCACGGGGGGGGGGGGGGGCTTTGTAAACGCACATGGCCCCCGACTTCTATTCCAACCAAATTCTGTCTTCAAAAGCTCAATGGTGCTCCTTCTCTTCTGAGCATTGTAGTTCGCCAGCTGATCACTTGATGTCCACACATTGGGTATTTCCATACTCAGAAGAAATGGGGTTACAAATTTTGGGGGTCATTTTCTCCTATTGCCCCTTGTAAAAATATAAAATGTGGGGGAAAACCAGCAATTTAGTGAAAACATTTTTTTTTTTCATTTACACATCAGACTTTAGCAAAAAGTCGTCAAACACCTGTGAGGTTTTAAGGCTCACTGTACCCCTTGATGTGTTCCTTGAGGGGTGTAGTTTCTAAAATGGTATGCCATGTGTTTTTTTTTGCTGTTCTGGCACCATAGGGGCTTTCTTAATGTGACATGCCCCACAAAAACCATTTCAGAAAAACTCACTCTCCAAAATCCCATTGTCGCTCCTTCCTTTCTGAGCCCTCTACTGCGCCCGCCGTACACTTGACATACACATATGAGGTATTTCCTTACTCGAGAGAAATTGGGCTACACATTTTAGGAAGATTTCTCTCCTTTTACCCCTTGTAAAAATTCAAAAACTGGGTCTACAAGAACATGCCAGTTTTCTCCTTCAATTTGCTGCTATTCCTGTGAAACACCTAAAGGTTTAACAAACCTTTTGAATGTCATTTTGAATACTTTGGGGGGTGCAGTTTTTATATTGGGGTCATTTTTGGGGTATTTCTAAGAAGAAGGCCCTTCAAATCCACTTCAAAACGGAACTGGTCCCTGAAAAATTTAGATTTTGAAAATTTTGTGAAAAATTAAAAAATTGCTGCTGAACTTCGAAGCCCTCTGGTGTTTTCCAAAAGTAAAAACATGTCAATGTTATGATGCAAACATAAAGTAGACATGTTATATATGTGATTCAATATATAATTTATTTGGAATATTAATTTTCCTTATAAGCAGAGAGCTTCAAAGATAAAAAAAAATGTAAAATTTTCACCAAGAAACGATGCAAGGATCGACAAAATTTTACCACTAAGGTAAAGTAGAATATGTCACGAAAAAACAATCTCGGAATCAGAATGAAAGGTAAAAGCATTCCAGAGTTATTAATGCTTAAAGTGACAGTGGTCAGATGTGCAAAAAATGGCCAGGTCCTACAGTAAAAATTGGCTGGGTCCTTAAAGGGTTAAAGACCTCAGACTCCACCAGCTTGTATGGTAAAAGCTGGTGGGCTAGCAGTTCCGACAAGCCAGCTGTCAGACGCTGGGCTAGGGGGTGACTTTGAGACATTGTCTTTTTGCGCTCAAACATCTCCTTGACAGACACCTGACTTTGGGCTGATGAGCAGGAACTGCTCAAGGCAAGAGACGGAGAGGCGAATGGTTGAGAGGGGGCAAGGAAGGCAGCAGTGGTTGACCTGGCTAAAGATGCTGGACTAGGAGGAGTATGGCGGCTTTGACTTTGTGTGCTGCTTGTACTGACGTGTTGATCCCATAGGCGTTTGTGATGTGACATCATGTGCCTTTGCAAAGCAGTTGTGCCTAGGTGGGTGTTGGACTTCCCACGACTCAGCTTCTTCTGGAACAGGTTGCAAATGGCCTCGCTGTTGTCAGAGGCAGACACACTAAAAAAATGCCACACTGCTGAGCTCTGCGATGACGGCATTCTGGTGGTGACAACAGCATGCGTTGATTGGCGTCCCGTCTGGCTGACCCTGGGTGCCGATGCATTCTGTCTGACTGTGCCACTAGCTCCTTGCAACGGCCTCCCCCTGCTTCCAACTCGCCTCCTCCTTCTCTCTGCCTCCCCATCTGAACTTTCCCCCTCTTCTTCTCTTCTAGCGGGCACCCACGTGGCACCCACGGACACATCGTCATCATCAACACCTTCACCGCTATCTGACACCTCAAGAAAGGAACCAGTAGCGGGTACAACATCATCATCACACCATACGTCCATGTGTGTAATGCTGCCTGACTGAGACATATCCCTGTTAACTGCATCCTCTGGCAATAATGGTTGCGCATCACTCATGTCTTCAAACTGATGTGTAAATAACTCCTCTGACGGATCAAGTAAAGCTGCTGTGGTGCTAGTGTTGGTGGTGGTGGCAGGCGGGAAGGTGGTAGCATGAGAGGTGCCCGAAGCTAAGCTAGAGGAGGAGTAGGATGGTGCGTCAAGGTTCCGAGCGGAAGCTGTAGTAGATTAGGTGTCTTGTGTGTCCTCAGAACTTTGGCGGTTCAGGGTACGTGGCCTCTGAGCCAAAGTATTTTTTTTTTTATTTGCACAACTGTCACACCTAATGTGATTTGCACTAGGGTGACACAATTTGCCCTGCAGGCAAAAAAAATGGCAACTGTGACGTGAACTGACAGTGACGACTGATTTTATTTAACAGTCAAAAAAGTTTTTTTTTTTTTTAATTTGCACAACTGTCACACCTAATGTGATTTGCACCAGGGTGACACAATTTGCCCTGCAGGCAAAAAAAAAAAAAAAAAACTGGCAACTGTGACGTGAACTGACAGTGACACTGATTTTATCTAACAGCCAAAAAAGGTATTTTTTTTTTAATTTGCACAACTGTCACACCTAATGTGATTTGCACTAGGGCAGGGGTCCTCAAACTTTTTAAACGGGGGGCTAGTTCACGGTCCCTCAGACCGTTGGAGGGCCGGACTATAGATAAAAAAAACATGAACAAATTCCTATGCACACTTTTATATCTTATTAGTGGACTATCCCTTTAAGTACGCAGCAGTTCCCCCCCACATTAGGTTGGCAGTACAGTTTCCCCACATTAGGTGCAGTACAGTTCCCCCACATTAGGTGCAGTACAGTTTCCCCCACATTAGATGCAGTACAGTTCCCCCACATTAGGTGCAGTACAATTCCTCCACATTAGGTGCAGTACAAGTCCCCCAAATTAGGTGCAGTACAGTTTCCCCACATTAGGTGCAGTACAATTCCCCCACATTAGTTGCAGTACAATTCCCCCACATTAGGTGCAGTATGGTTCTCCCACATTAGGTGCAGTATAGTTCCCCCCCATTAGGTGCAGTATAGTTCCCCCACATTAGGTGCAGCATGTTCCCCCTCATTAGGTGCAGTATAGCTCCCCACATTAGGTGCAGTATAGTTCCCCCACATTAGGTGCAGTATAGATCCCCCAAATTTGGTGCAGTATAGCTCCCCACATTAGGTGCAGTATGTTCCCCCACAGACATACAGCCTCCAGCCATACAGTGTATGGCTGGAGGCTGTATGCCTGTGTTCTGCCCCACTTCAGTGCTTCGACCACCACTCCTCCAGTCCAGACATAGCAGTAAGTCCGAAGGAGCGGTGGTCGGAGCACCAAAGCTGACGTGCCGTTGGTAACACTTACCAAGCTGGCCAGTGCACGTCCTCATTGCTGCTCCGCTTCACCGCGCTCCGTTGCTATGGGCGCACGCACGGGACATCAGTGGCATCCCTGCGTGTGCCACCTTCCCGGTGGCCCCTGTATTTTTAAAGTAAACGCGGGGCCTCCGAGAGCACATCCCTGTGTCCCGAAAACATCTTTCGGGATACAGGGATGTCCCAGGCAGATTTCCTCAGCGGGCCGCATGTAGTTTGAGGACCCCTGCACTAGGGTGACACAATTTGCCCTGCAGGCAAAAAAAAATGGCAACTGTGACGTGAACTGACAGTGACGACTGATTTTATTTAACAGCCAAAAAAGGTATTTTTTTTTTTAATTTGCACAACTGTCACACCTTTAATTTGCTGTTGCAAAACACACGGACTGATATATTTCAGCCCCTTGAATACTGTAGTAGTTAGTTGCTTGAAGGAACTTATGTTTGATTCTGGAGTACCCCTTTTAACCAGCGGTTCCCTCCCAACCAGGACTGATATCTTTCAGCCCTAAAAAGGGCTTTTTGGGTGCTGTCCTTAAAGCAGATGTTACACTAGTGCTTTAGAAGTAAACTGGACCCTGAATACACCACCTAGCAGCAACCTAGCTATTGCTTTCCCTATACAGCAGGAGCAGCTTCTCTGACCCTCCACTTCCTAAGCCTGCAGCATGCTGAATGAGGCTAAAATGGCATCCGTGCAAGAGGTAGGAGGGTCTGGAAGGGAGGGACTGCTGCTGATTGGCTGTAATGTGTCTGCTGACTCTGACTCACAGGGTCAAAGTTTACTGCAATGTTAAAGTGTAGGGGGCGGATCGAACTTCACATATGTTTGCCCGGTGATGCGAACGTGAAGATGCTAAATTCGCTGGGAACTGTTTGCCGGCGAACAATTCGCGACATCTCTACTTGTGAGATGTTCCCTGTGCCACTGGCTGCAATACAACCCCAAAGCCTGTCCTTTATTCGATCTTCCTCACTAAATAGTGGAGCTGAACCCACAGCATAAGATACTTCTGTGGGGAAGGGAACAGCATAGGACCGAGGCAATGGGAGGACAGGAACTTCTCCCGGGCCATGCCAACCGAGGTTTGTGTCTGAGGACCCCACCGACTGTTGACTGGGGGTGTCAGATGTCACTTGTGATTAAGTGGATGACCGTGTTAACCAATCGATGACGGCAAACCGCTAGCTGATACCTTGAGCTCAGGCCTCTCGCTGCGACTCTTGCTGCCACTCGCCCCTAGTCTTCTGCGACCTCTGCCTGATGAATTTAGGCCTCTGCCACTCCTCTGTGCAAGTCCTGGCATTTCTCTGCCTGACATACTTAGTGCGTATATGAGGGGATTACAATATGCTCCTCTACGCTTAAAACAGTATTTGTCTACAACACCAGCAGGTGTGTACTTTTGGCTGGCCTTTCACAGTATCTATGCCCTTAAGACTTTAACAGGAACAAAATGGTACACCACTTAGATGTACATATGTGGTATGCACTTATGAGGGGAGGACAATGTGCTCCAGTATGCTTAAAACAGTATTTGTCTACAACACCAGCAGGTGTGTACTTTGGGCTGGCCTTTCACAGTATTTAGGCCCTTAAGACTTTAACAGCAACAAAATGGTACACCACTTAGATGTATGTATGTGGTATGCACTTATGAGGGGAGGACAATGCGCTCCAGTATGCTTAAAACAGTATTTGTCTACAACACCATGTCGGTTTATTTGGTACCGGTATAATAAGATGTTATAATATGAAAGGTATATGAAAGATAAAACATGGCAAAATGTCCGCCATGTTGTATGAATTCTCAGAAGGCCCCAAGTAAAAAGGTCTAAGTGGAGGTCATTGAAAGATCACAATATCTCTCTAGAAATGTGTATTCTTTTGAATGTTTGCAAAGGTGTTAGGGGTCTGGCAAACAAGTCAGACAATAGTCTATTGACAATGTTTTACAGAAACAATGACAAAAGTCTTGAGAGAAGCAAATACTTGACGTCTTTAAATCTTAACCGTGTTAGCTGGGATTGAACACAATAGCTTTCATTTACTAAGCTAGTGATACCGGGGGACTGTAAACAAAAGACCTGTCCCTAAGGAGTCAGTCAACAATGAGCAGATTCAGCCAGCCAAAGGTAAAATACAGGTTAAAGTGGTACTCCCGTGGAAAACTTTTTTTTTTTTTTTTCAACTGGTGCCAGAAAGTTAAACAGATTTGTTAATAACTTCTATTAAAAAATCTTAATCCTTCCAGTACTTTTTAGGGGCTATATAGTACAAAAGAAATGCTTTTCTTTTTGGATTTCTCTGATGTCACGACCACAGTGCTCTCTGCTGACCTCTGCTGTTCATTTTTGGAACTGTTCAGAGCAGGAGAAAATCCCCATAGCAAATGTATGCTGCTCTGGACAATCCATAAAGCCAGAGTCAGCATAGAGTACTGTGGTCGTGACATCAGAGAAATCCAAAAAGAAAAGCATTTTCTCTGTAGTATACAGCCCATGAAATGTATTGGAAGAATTAAGATTTTTTAATAGAAGTCATTTACAATCTTCAATGAAGAAATGATCAGATGGCACTCACCAAGGTTATGATTTCTTATCCTTTATTCATAAAGTATGAAAACGAAGGTGCGGTGTCAAGCAGGTATACTGGCAAGACGCCGGGAGCCTCCTAACAGCTCGAAACACATTGGCATTTCACTTCTATTTTAGTGACATGTCACTTCATGGTAAATCTTTTTTCATTTTAATATGCAAGATTAAAAGCTAAGTTTTATTGGATTTTTTTTCACCGAGAGCTGGATACCCCTTTCTACTACTTGATACTGTTGCTACGGGAAGTAACGGCTTCCTGCATCCGTGCTCCCGGAAAATCTTCAGATGTGTCTGCTTATGGACTGATTGGTGAGCTGATCGTTGTTTTTTGCTCCTTTCTGCACTCCACATTAGCTCGTAAACATTTTCCAGCATTTATCAAAAGACAAAGGTACCCTGATAAATGCGGTAAAATATTTACGAGCTGATGTGGAGTGCACTTGTCAGTCACCCGTCAGCCTGGCATGGCTGGAGTGGTCATTTTGCTAGACTGTGCAACTTTTGCAAAAGTTGCACATCATAAATCAGTACATAAACCACACTCAAACCATCTTCACAAAATGTCCACTGGATTCGCCAGCAAAGAAATCTATATACACTGGCAAAAGTCACATCAACTTCTGAAAAATATAGGCCGCCTAGGGCTTGATAGATAACTTCTCTAAATACAGAGAATCTTGGGCAGATTTTCTCCATATGGGTTGATCTGGCATGAAGTGTTTCAAGAAGTGGTTTATAGATTTAATAAAACCAATCACCCTAAGATAGATAACTTACTAATATAATGTTATTACAACTTGTATTGGCTTTAGCATGCTTTTGTGTGATTCATCCCTGACAGGAAGCTGTTTCTGTCTTCTATTCTCAGTTTTGTGGTGTTGACTTCAGCTCCCCAGCTCCTTCATCTCCAGAGACATCTCATTATCCTCTGCTATCTCGGGATGCTTTGGCTGGTATCTTGTTTCTGAAATGTACCCCTTCCCCTTGAGTAATGTCATCACTCCTGACAAGCCCCTAGAGCATACATTAACATCTCCCTGTCTTACACACACACACACATACATATATAATTAAAGTTATTAAAATTATATTGATTGGTTGATGGGTTGTTTATTTTAAGGGTAAGGGGTTAAAGGGGTACTCCACCCCTGGACATCTTATCCCCTATCCAAAGGACCCCCGGGATCTCCGCTGCAGCACCCTGCTATCATTACGGCACAGAGTGAGTTGCTCTGCGCGTAATGACGGGCAATACAGGGGCCGGAACATCGTGATGTCACGGCTCCGCCCCTCTTTACATCACATCCGCCCCCTCAATACAAGTCTATGGGAGGGGGCGTGGCGGTCATCACGCCCCCTGCCATAGACTTGCGTTAAGGGGGCGGGTCGTGATGTCATGAGGGGCGGAGCCATGACGTCACACTGCTCCGTCCCCTGTATCGCCCGTCATTACGCACAGAGCAAACTCGTTCTGTGCAGTAATGATAGCACGGTGCCGCAGCGGCGATCCCGAGGGTCTCCAGCTGCGAGACCCCGGCGATCTGACATCTTATCCCCTATCCTTTGGATAGGGGATAAGATGTCTAGGGGTGGAGAACACCTTTAAGGGTTACGGGTAGCAGAGTAAAGTGAACATGTAACTAATAAAAAAAGAATGTCGTTCTTTAATGTTGTAATGAAAAAAATGTAATAACAAATGCAATATAGAATCGATAGACGGCACTCATCGGTTCTTGCAGAATTCTTTCCTTTTATTATTCGTGTGCATGCAGACAGGTGGCGGGGAGCACAGGTGTGGATGCAGGTGCATTCTCAAGACAGGCTGGTTAGTGCTGATGCACTTCCTCAAGCTGAATAGCGGCTTCTTTTTGTACCACCTTTCCTCCTAATAATGCCTCGCAAGGAGGGGATAAAGCTATGGCAACACAATAACTACAAAAAAATATATAGTAACAAACAATTACAAAAAGGAGCTGAGGTTGTTACAATTGTTGAGTCCGATCTAACCAAGAGTGTTGGATATCAAAATCCATCTGGCCTCTTTTTGGAGAAGGATCTTGTGTCTATCACTTTCAGACTTTGGCACATAACAGTTTTTAACCTGGCAAATGTTAGGACCCTTCCATTCCCTCCCCATGAACTTCTTTTATGTAGGCAATAAGTCTTGGGACCCCAAGACCAGTAGTAACTGAGAGTAACTGCTCTTTCTCTCGAATAAATATTTGACGAATCATCTTGCCAACATAAAAAATACACAGGGACAAATGAGGTCATATACAAGGTATACTGTACGGCAAGTAATACATTGAGTGACCGTGTGTGAACAGTTTCCCAATTTCACAAACCCATTGTTAAGATTCAGTTCACAAAAGGAGCAGTTCCTACAGGAGATATTACCGTGATATTCACCTATGATGGTGCTTTTTCTAAAAGACATAAGTGGTTTACAAGCTGCGACCTCCATTAGCTTGGCATTAGCCTCTAACATAAACCATATCTGGCAAGCCGAAGCAATGGCGTGATTCATGGTGGAATTGCTAAAGAAAAAAAAGGGAACCTGCGCTCCTGAGAGTGTTGAGTATGGGACTTTCTCTTTAATAGATCAGACCTATTCACACGAGCGGCTCTTTCGTAAGCTGATTCGATCACTTTGTTGGGGTCACCTCGCTCCCTAAGCCTATTCTTCAATTCATGAGCTTATGTTGTATACACTTCATGACTGTTTTTCATTTTCAGCAAATGCAGGAATTGAGAATAAGGAATGCTGTTTCTGATGTGTGCAGGATGAAAGCTTTTGTATTGGAGGAAGGCATTTTTAGATGTACCTTTTATCCTGTAGTTAGGAGGCCATGGTCACTGGTTATTTTGATATCTAAGAAGTCAAGCTCCTTTATGCCAAAAATGTACGTAAACTGCATATGAAAGTGTTATAAGACAAAATATTTTAATACATTCTCTGGTCCGTCCCATACTACCAGCACATAATCCACATAATGTGAAAAAAGCTTGATGTGATGTGGTATAGAGGTTGGATTCTGGTACCACCCACTTCCTTTCCAAGATGGCAAGAAACAGGCTGGCATAGGTACAGGAAAGCGGCATACCCATGGCAGTACCGGTCATCTGCCCATACCACCTGTCACCATATTTAAAGGAATTGTGGGTTCAAATAAGCAAAATCTGTGAAGTAAATGGATTTCTCAGTACTGGCCAAAAATTCTGATAATAAAGGAAATGAGCTATGAGCTAATAATAAAAAAAAACACATAATAATAATAATAATAATAATATATATATATATATATATATATATATATATATGTATATAGCTAGTCAGAGGCCTCTCACCCAGCCAAACCAGATAACCCTGCTCTGTACTGACAAGGGGCAAGTACCCCGAAACAGCTGTCTGCAGATGGGTTCTCTTTCCTTCTGGAGAGAGTTCTGGCTTGGCATAAAATCCCAATCAGTTCTGAGACTTCTTAACTGGAGTCGGAGCTGGTTGCAGGACACACTACCTGTATAGGGGGTGTGGTGAGTAGAGATGAGCGAACTTACAGTAAATTTGATTCGTCACAAACTTCTCGGCTCGGCAGTTGATGGCTTTTCCTGCATAAATTAGTTCAGCTTTCAGGTGCTCCCGTGGGCTGGAAAAGGTGGATACAGTCCTAGGAGACTCTTTTCTAGGACTGTATCCACCTTTTCCAGCCCACCGGAGCACCTGAAAGCTGAATTAATTTATGCAGGATAAGTCATCAACTGCCGAGCCGAGAAGTTCGTGACGAATCAAATTTACTGTAAATTCGCTCATCTCTAGTGGTGAGCATATTTGAATATTTTTTACCCAGGTGCCCACGGAGTGCAAATGGCCTACTTAAATCTCCGTATCACATCAGGAGTGGCCTCCTCTCCCCGAGGAAAATACTGATCCCGTTTATATATGTGTGTGTGTATATATATATATATATATATATATATATATATATATATATACATACATACATACATACACAGGTAAAAATGTGTATTAATGTGCATAATGAAGCCAAGGAAAGATGGAAAAATCTCCAAAAGGGATCAAATTAAAGATTAGACATTCTTATAATATGTCAACAAAAGTAAAATTTTATTTCCATCATTTACACTTTCAAAATAACAGAAAACAAAAAATGGTGTCTGCAAAAGTTTGGGCACTGTAGTTTTGCAACATCTGGAGGGTTTGGAGTTCACTGGGCAATGGTCTATAAACTGTAGCCCTCCAGATGTTGCAAAACTGTAAATCCCAGCATGCCCAGACAGCAAAGAGCTGTTTGTGCATGCTAGGAGTTGTAGTTTTGCAAGATCTGGAGGGATACAGTTTAGAGACCACTTTATAGTGGTCTCAAACTGCAGCCCTCCAGCTGTTGCAAAACTACATATTCCAGAATGCCCAAACAGCTGTCTCAGCATGCTGGGAGTTGTAGTTGCGTAACCTCCAGCTGTTGCATAACTACATCTCCCAGCATGCCCTTCGGTGATTAGTACATGCTGGGAGTTGTAGTTTTGCAACAGCTAGAGGCACACTGGTTGGAAAATTCTGAGTTAGGTAACAGAACCTAACTGAAGGTTTTCCAACCAGCGTGCCTCCAGCTGTTGTAAAAGTACAACTCCCAGCATGCACGGTATGTCAGTACATGCTGGGAGTTGTAATTTTGCAACAGCTGGAGGCACACTGGTTGTAAAATACTGAGTTAGGTAACAGAACCTAACTGAAGATTTTCCAACCATTGTGCCTCCAGCTGTTGCAAAAGTACAACTCCCAGCATGCACTCTCTGTCAGTGCATGCTGGGAATTGTGGTTTTGAAACAGCTGGAGGTTTGCCCCCCCCCATGTGAAGGTACAGGGTACATTTACACAGGCAGGTTTACAGTAAGTTTCCTGCTTCAAGTTTGGTCTGTGGCAAATTTTTTGCCGCAGCTCATACTCCTAGCGGGAAACTCACCGTAACCCACCAGTGCGAATGTACCCTAAAAACACTACACTACACTAACACAAAATAAATGGTAAAACACAACATATAAACCCCCTTACACTGTCCCCCCCCCCCAATAAAAATGAAAAACGCATTGTACGGCAGTGTTTCCAAAACGGAGCCTCGAGCTGTTGCAAAACAACAACTCCCAGCATTTCTGGACAGCCACTGACTGTCCAGGCATGCTAGGACTTAAGCAACAGCTGGAGGCACCCTGTTTGGGAATCACTGGTGTAGAATACCCCTATGTCCACCCCTATGCAATTCCTAATTTAGTCCTCAAATGCACATGGCGCTCTCTCATTTTGGAGCCCTGTCATATTTCAAGGAAACAGTTTAGGGCCACATATGGGGTATTTCCTTAATCGGGAGAAATTGCACTACAAATATTGGGAGGCTTTTTCTCCTTTCACTCCTTATGAAAAGGAAAAGTTGGGGGCTACACCAGCCTGTTAGTGTAAAAAAAAAAAAATGTTTACACTAACATGCTGGTGTTGCCCCATACTTTTTATTTTCACAAGCAGTAAAAGGAAAAAAAGCCCCCCAAAATTAGTAACAATTAGTAACACAACTACTCCAGAGTATGGAAATACCCCATATGTGGGCGTAAAATGCTCTGCGGACACACAACAAGGCTCAGGAGTGAGAGCACCATGTACATTTGAGGCCTAAATTGGTGATTTGCACAGAAGTGGCTGATTTTACAGCGGTTCTGACGCAAACGCAAAAACATAAATGCCCACATGTAACCCCATTTTGGAAACTACACCCCCCACGGAACGTAACAAGGGGTATAGTGAGCCTGAACACCCCACAGGTGTTTGACGAATTTTCATTAAATTTGGATGGGAAAATGAAAAAAAAAAAAAAAAAATGTAACTAAAATGCTGGTGTTACCCTAAATTTTTCATTTTCACAAGGGAAAATAGGAAAAAAGCCCCCAAAATTTGTAACCCCCTTTCCTCTGAGTAAGACCATACCCCATATGTGGATGTATAGTGCTCGGCGGGCGCACTACAATGCTCAGAAGAGAAGGAGCGCCATTGGGATTTTGAAGAGAAAATGTGTCCGGAATTGAAGGCCACATGAGTTTACAAAGCCCCCATAGTGCCAGAACAATGGACCCCCCCCACATGTGACCCCATTTTGGAAACTACACCCCTCATGTATTGTATTAAGGGGTACAGTGAGCATTTACGCCCCACAGGTGTCTGGCAGATTTTTGGAACAGTAAGCTGTGAAAATGAAAAATTAAATTTTTCATTTGCACAGTCCACTGTTGCAAAGATCTGTCAAAGGCCAGAGGGGTGTAAATACTCACTGCACCCCTTATTAAATTCTGTGAGGGGTGTAGTTTCCAAAATGGGGTCACATGTGGGGGGGGTCCACTGTTCTGGCACCACAGGGGGCTTTGTAAACGCACATGGCCAATGACTACCATTCCAAACTATTTATCTTTCCAAAAGCTCAATGGCGCTCCTCTTCTGAGCATTGTAGTTTGCCCGCAGAGCATTTTGCATCCTAACATGGGGTATTTCCATACTCAGAAGAGATGGGGTTACAAATTTTGGGGGGCATTCTCTCCCATAACCCTTTGTAAAAATTGTAAATTTGGGGAAGAAACTGCACTTTAGTGAAAACATTTTTTTTTCATTTACACATCTGATTTTAACGAAAAGTCGTCAAACACCTGCGTGGTGTTAAGGCTCACTGGACCCCTTGTTACGTGCCTTGAGGGGTGTAGTTTCCAAAATGGTATGCCATGTGGGGTTTTCTGCTGTTCTGGCACCATAGGGGCTTCCTAAATGTGACATGCCCCCCAAAAATCATTTCAGCAAAATTCACTCTCCAAAATCCCATTGTTGCTCCTTCCCTTCTGAGCCCTCTACTGCACCTGCCGAACACTTGACATGCACATATGAGGTATTTCCTTACTCGAGAGAAATTGGGTTACAAATTTTGGGGGGATTTTTCTCCTATTACCACTTGTAAAAATTCAAAAACTGGGTCTACAAGAACATGCTAGTGTAAAAAATGAAGATTTTGAATTTTCTCCTTCACTTTGCTGCTATTCCTGTGAAACACGTAAAGGGTTAACAAACTTACTGAATGTCATTTTGGATAGTTTGAGGGGTGCAGTTTTTATAATTGGGTCATTTGTGGGGTATTTCTAATAGGAAGGCCCTTCAAATCCACTTCAAAACTGAACTGGTCCCTGAAAAATTCCGATTTTGAAAATTTTGTGAAAAATTGGAAAATTGCTGCTGAACTTTGAAGCCCTCTGATGTCTTCCAAAAGTAAAAACATGTCAACTTTATGATGCAAATATAAAGTAGACATATTGTATTTGTGAATCAATATATAATTTATTTGGAATGTCTATTTTCCTTACAAGCAGAGAGCTTCAAAGTTAGAAAAATGCTAAATTTTAAAAATTTTCATAAAGAAATGATGCAAGTATCGACCAAAATTTACCAGTACCATAAAGTAGAATATGTCACGAAAAAACAATCTCAGAATCAAATTTATAAGTAAAAGCATCCCAGAGTTATTAATGCTTAAAGTGACAGTGGTCAGATTTGCAAAAAATGCTCCCATCCTTAGGGTCATAATGTACTCCGTCCCCAAGGGGTTAATCGCCCCTTGTCACCCTCCTGTACCATTTCATATCCCCTTTATACCCTGTGCCACTTTCTTCCCCCTGTGCCTTGTGCCAAATTATCCCCCCTGTACCACATAATTTCCCCTTGATTGCCCCGTGCCATTTAATTCCCCCTTTATTACCTGTGTGCAAATTCATCATCACCCTCTTTACCAAGTCCTGTGCCATTTCCCCCCGTGCCATATCATCCTCCCTCACCCCTTGTGCCACATCTCTTTTCCTCTTCCCTCCTCCCCTGGTTGTTCTTCTTACCTGGCCAGCAGGCTCAGGTGCAGGGGCTCTGACTGGGTTTGATATTCTCCTGACATCCTCTGTGCTGCACTTACTAATAGCAGCAGTGATGGCTGTGGGCACTGACGAGTGACATCAGGAGCTTCACTCATCAGTGCCCGCAGCCGCTGCTGCTTACAGCCTCTCAGGAGAACATCAAACCCACTGAGAGACCCTGCACCTGAGCCTGCTGGTCAAGTAAGAAGAACAGCAGGGGGAGGAAGGAAGGAAAAAAGTCATGTGGCATAACGGGCGAGGGGGGAGAGGGTGATTTGACACAGGGGGAATAAAGTGGCATAGGGGATAAAGGAGAAAAGAAATGGCACAGGGGGGATGAAATGGCATAGGGGGTTGAAATGAGGGGGTGATAATTTAGGGGAATGAAATAGCACAGGAAAAGGGGGGTCAAGGGGAAATTATGTGGCACAGGGGGTAATAAAGGGATCGGGCGGGGGGGGGGGGGAAGGGGGTGAATGATGTGGCCAGTGGATGTACAGAAGCAGGGGTTCACTGTTTAAACAGCAGTCTTCTTCTTCTGTGCTGGGGCTGCTGCAGGGGGTGCAGCACAGGCTAGGGGTCCCCTGGGAGCCTGGGCTCCTTACTGGGGTATTGGCTGTACCCCCTTGACAGCGGCCCTGTGTACAAGGTAGAGCTGGCACATAAGCATGGTTGTCCCCTATTGGGAGTGTTTTGGCCCCTAGTGGGTGTGTTTTGTCCCGAATCGGGTGTGTCCGCGACTGCTATTGGGAGTGGTCCCTATTCGGAGGGTGCAAATACATTAAGCCCTATGCCAGGGAATTAAATACTATCCACCATTAAGAGGTATCCTCTATTGGGAGGTGTCTGCAAAGTGAGATTTTACTGTACCAGGAATTGCATAATCCACATACAGAGATGGGCCAAAATCATTAAAATTATTTTCATCAGGGCCTTAGAAATGATCCACAACACCATCTTGCTGACAACGCTGGCACTGCCTGGGATCCAACTTGGCAAACAATACCCCCTCCTTCTGCTGTGACAATGGGTTCTGCCTTTGATTTAACTTGGCACAGGCTGCTTCCCATTTGTTTCACTCCTGGCAACAGACGCAGGGTCCCCCAGAGTAGCAAAGTTCATTTGACTGCTTCCATAAGCTCTGACAACCTCTAGCCCCTGTATACTGGCAGGATGGAGTCATGGGGAGGGCTGTTTAAGAGATAAATATGGGTCCAACATCACCTCTGGGTCCTGCACCTATTAGACCTTTTTTTACTCCTTTTTTTTTCATCCCATACACACTCACAGTCACTTGGCCACAAGCTGCTGTGTTCATCTTTCTCCATCCCCGCAGTTTGCAGACGCTCCTTGTTTGTAGCCACTATATGTTCGTGCATTAGGGGCAATTGGGATACACCACCATGGCTGCCTGTCTCCAGAAATGCCCCCTCATGAATTCTGAGCCACCTCCTTCGGCAGTTGCATTATTGTGGAGAAGGGACTCTAGTAGTATTTATGAGGAGTTGGAATGTCGGCGGAGTGTCAGTGCACGTATGTGTAAAGAAAAGTGCAACAGTGCACCAAAAGACCTAGTTTGGATATCAGTAAAACCCCATAATAAAAGTACTATATTGCTCATGGTATTTTTGTCTACCAGCTGGTTATGATGACCTAATGTGGTGGCCCAGTGTGGGAGATGTTACCCTGTACCATTGCTGCCCTGTCAGGTAGCCTCCTTCAGTGTCCCCAGGGCCCCTTGCACTTGTTTCCCCCCTGTACATAGGTTCTGCAGTGTATTGTATTATAAAATGTGTTGTATCTTAAACGTATTGTGGACACAGGGCGTATGCATACACCCTGCATCCCCAATCCTTAAGGACTCAGGGCGTACCTGTACGCCTTGGTCAAGCAAAGCAAAATGACGTCTCTCCTCGGCTGAATGCTGACACCTGCGCCTGGATTAGCCGGCAGTGTTCCCGGTTCAAGCAATGCAGAAAGAAAGGATTTCCAGCGCAGGATAAATGCAACAGGTTCTTTATTACGGATCACATGGAATGCACAGGTAACACCAACGCGTTTCGGGTCAAGCTGGACCCTTAGTGACTAAGGGTCCAGCTTGAACCGAAACGCGTTGGTGTTACCTGTGCATTCCATGTGATCCGTAATAAAGAACCTGTTGCATTTATCCTGCACTGGAAATCCTTTCTTTCTGTACGCCTTGGTCAGTATAACGGGTTTAAACCGTTCTCACCGGTGGTTGCTACGGGCAGCCAGGACCCACGTCTAATGCCGGACATGGCCAATAGGGCTGATGCCTGGCATTAACCCTTTAGACGCCGCTATCAAAGTTCATTGCGGCTTCTAAAACGAAAGTAAAAGAATCCCGGCAGCTCAGTGGAGTTGATCTGGACTATCGTGACAAAATCGCGATGTCCCGATCAGCTTACCCGACGATGGGAGGGTCATCACCTGCCTCTCCGTCGTCTGATCGGTGATATATTGCTCCATGCCAGTGCAGCAGGCCAGAGCAATAGAGCGCCGGTTACACTAATCAATGCTGTGCAATGGCATATCATTGAACAGTGTATGCAATCAGAAGATTGTATATTGTAGCCCCATATGGGGTCTCTCCCATATAAGCCCTGGGTGGTGCTAGCTTTTTTCTTCTTGCTCTCTTGGGGGGGGGGGGGGGGGGGGGTGCTTAGAGCTCTTGCTTCCTGCTGAGATCCAGTGCAGTTGTGTCTAGTGTGTGTGTCCAGAGTGTTGGTGGCCTCAAAGTCAAGTCCTGCAGCTTGTGAAATAGAGGAGGAGATGAAGAAAATTACTGTGTCAACCATGTGCAAGATTAGGTCTGAAGCTATGTTATGTTGTCAAGTATTGCCTGGTCAGCGTCCCACCCCTTAGCATGGAAACCATGCTGTTGCTGTATACATGCCGAAGTGGAACTGTGGAGATCCACCCCTTGTTGCCGGGGGAGCGGAAGTCAGCGCTGCACCGCTGATGCACTTCCGGCCGGCGGCCATTTTCCTGAATCCCTGCATAAAAGGAGCAGCGCTGCCGGATCCTCACAGTTTGCTGGTCAGAGGAGCAACATGGCAGAACAGGCAAGCACATGTGCAGAGAGTCCCAAGAAGACACCGGAGGCCCAGAAAGTTGCCACGGACACTGCACAAATGTTTCAGGAGCTGGCAGATCGTTTACAGTGCATCTCCCTCATAGCCAAACAGGCCCGCTGCCCGAAGACGATGGAGAATGGCCACCAACCCCGTAGGAGGGAATGCTGGAATCTTCTTGTGCATCATTGCCGGTGAGGATGTCCCCTCACCCCCGGACTTGTGAGTCCTGGGACAAAATTCACACCGAGGAGTCAGAAGTGAGTACTCCGGCTGAGGCCGCATTCTCTACCCCTCCTATCCCTAGCCCAGAGCAAACCCCCCAGGCCCAGAAGTCTGCAGCACGTCCCCAGTCCCCACCTTTACCATAGTGGTTGTTTGGCGATGAGCCTGGACTAATACAATATATGAGGGAGCACCTTCTTCCCTTGCCAGGCATGTTCCATCCCCCAGTCCAATCGGCCATGTCCAAGAGGGCCAGAAGAGAAGCTCAGGTGGGCGAGATTGTAGAGGGGCTCAGGGCACAAAGAATGGAAAGATATGGGGCGAAGCTGCTGCCATATGAGGTGCGACAAGCGCAGCAGCAGGACACAAAAGCATTGGAGGCCCTGTACATTAGGAATGTCGCAGAGCCAAGGTCATAAAATTTGACAAAGTTCGGGGGTTTGGCACACTCATGGGCTATCGTCATGGTGGGACCATCTTGGTTAATCGTTGGGCAGTGCAGAGAGACTATCTCCCCCATCATTGCATTCTCTAGAGAGCGGGGAGATCGTGGAGTATACTTCTGTACAGAGCTTGAGAGTAAATTGGGCGGCTGCGGTGACCCGTCCAAAGAATCCAACCCAGTTTCCGTCTGCCGACTTCCCAATCCCTTTAGGTTGCTACCGCCTAAAGTCAGAGGTACCGTCCAGGAGGAGGAGGTCTACATGCCCGAAGTGTCTGTCATGGCATCAAAGTATCTACCACAGTCGTCTGTGAAAGTGCCCTGGCCTACTCCTGTGGTCAAGGAGGTTTGGCCTAACCAACGGGCACCAACTGAAGAACTTCGGCCTACTCCCGCAGAGGAAGATTGGCCGGCCCAGCAGGCACCAACTGCTGTTTCTCCAGTGGTGCAAGCCGCTGCAGGGCAAATAGTGGTCACCATCAGCCCCACCAATACAGAGTCCACGTTGTACCGGGTGAACTGGAACACCCGAGTGAGTCCATTAGAGGGGGCACAGTCCCGTGGACCCCGTTACATGTCCCAGTCTCGGGAGCAGTCTGACCGGTGAGGCTGGGATGGCAAGTTTCCAAGTTAAAAGGAGTCTACCCGTGATAATTTTACTGTATATCACTAATTTTCCTTGTGGAGCACTCCGACCGTGAGCGCCCGCCGTCTCCCGCTCCCGCTGGGACAGCGATTAGCATGCGACCCTTTGCTTACCTCCTGCTGCCCGGCTCTCTGCTTCTCCACGCACACACCCCTGACTCCTAGGGCGCACGCACGCGGCACCTTCTCTAGATTTAAAGGGCCAGAGCACACCACTAATTGGTGTCTGATCCATCCCATACGTTATTTATGCCAGCTCCACCCCCACTTCCCTGCCGGATCTTCAGTGCCCCTAGCCTGAGATTAAGCATTTCTTTTGCCTGTTTGCCTCTTCCTGTGTATCCAGAACTTACTTTATTTGACTATGCACCTATGCCGCCTGCCTTGACCTCCTGCTAAGTTTGGCTACGCTTCTGCCTCATCCTCTGGTACCTCGTCTTGCCCAGCTACCTGTGTGGTCAAGTCGTGTCTGGGGTAGCGACCTAGATGTCACCTGCCGCAGCAAACCCATCCTGCCTTACAGCGGGCTCTGGTGAAGACCAGTGGCACCTTAGACTCAGCTCCCCGATACGGTCCGAGTCATCACCACACAGGTTAGTAGGATCCACCTCCAGCATCGTAACAGCAAGATCCGGCCATGGATCCCACTGGGGTACCTCTGCCAGATAATCCGGATCTCGCTTCTATCGTGGTGCTCCAGTCACAGCAGTTGGCCCAGCAGGCACTACAGTTGAGCAAGTTATCCGCCATGATGCAGCAGTTGCTAACTGCTCAACAACAGCCGCAACAGCCTCAGCCTCCTCCTGCTCCAATGCTGCCTCCTGCTGCTGCAGTCTCTTCTGGAACGAAACTCCGATTGTCTCTTCCAAAGAAATATGAGGGGGATCCCAAGTCCTGTTGGGGTTTCATGACTTAGTGCTCCATGCACATTGAACTCATGGCGGAACAGTTCCCTACGGAACGAGAAAAGGTGGCTGTCGTCATCAGTCTCCTAACTGGAAGGGCTTTGGCCTGGGCAACTCCGCTTTGGGACCACAGTGATGCTCTCACAACCAATCTTCAGGCTTTCCTGATGGAATTTTGAGGTGTCTTTGAAGAACCAGCCTGAGCCTTTCGCAGGGCAACTCCTCTGTGGGCGAGTATGCCATTCAATTTCGTACCCTGGCATCTGAATTATCTTGGAACAATGAAGCTCTATGTGTCCTCAAGAGAGGACTTTCTAGCCATATCAAGGATGTCCTTGCCTCCCGGGAGTTTGCCGCTACCTTGAATGAACTGGTACAGTTGGCATCTCGGATGGATATTCGTTTCTCTGAACAATGTGAGGAACTTTGCCAAGAAAGGGAGTCTGCACGACCGCGGCACTTTCCTCGTCTGGCACCTGTCTTCCAGCAACCACCGCAACCTTCTATGATACCTTCTGCTATGGAGGCTATGCAGGTGGATCGGTCTCGCCTGACATAGAAACATAGAATGTGTCGACAGATAAGAACCATTTGGCCCATCTAGTCTGCCCAATAATCTGAATCCTATCAATAGTCCCTGGCCCTATTTTATATGAAGGATAGCCTTATGCGTATCTCATGCATGATTAAACTCCTTCACTGTATTTGCAGCGACCACTTCTGAAGGAACGCTATTACATGCATCCACTACTCTATCAGTAAAGTAATACTTCCTGATATTACTTTTAACCTGTTAAGGACCTAGGACCTAGATACGCCCTGGCTTCTGGTACTTAAGGACCAGGACGTATCCATATAAATACCGTGGGAATTTCGGTCCCAGCCGCGTGCCGGGCTGGGACCTGACCGGGGTGACTGCTGATATCGATCAGAAGGCACTCCGCGCAAATGCCCAGGGGGGTCATCAGACCCCCCCCCCCCCATGTCGGCGATCTATTCTGGGTCATACGGGTCTATGGTGACCCGGTGACCCGGAATTTAAGGGGGATCGTGGTTGTCTAAGACACCTACGATCCCCCAGAAGGGATAGGAGTGAGGGGGCAGGGGTGCCACCCCTACTATCCCTGCTATTGGTCGGTTAACTTTCATTTCCCCGTCCTGCCCACCCACAATAGGCGGGGCAGAACGGGGAAACGGCAGAGGACCGACAGCAGAAGATCCACTTACCCATCTGCAGGCAGCGGGCGACGTTGATCGGCGGGCGGCGATGTCGTGCGGCAGAAGAGGACGGCTCCCTGGATCCTACGGAAGCCGGTAAGTTGCCTAGCAACATCTGGAGGGCTACAGTCTGAGACCACTATACAGTGGTCTCTACGCTGTAGCCCTCCAGATGTTGCAAAACTACAACTCCCAACATGTCCAGACAGCTGTTTGGGCATGCTGGAATATGTAGTTTTGCAACATCTGGAGGGCTACAGTTTGAGACCACTATACAGTGGTCTCTAAACGGTATCCCTCCAGATCTTGCAAAACTACAACTCCTAGCATGCCCAAACAGCATGCCCAAACCAGCCTGTTAGTGTAAAAAAAAAAAAATAAATAATTACACTAACATGCATGTGTTGTCCCATACTTTTTATTTTCCCAAGCGGTAAAAGGAAAAAAATAACCCCAAAATTTGCAACACGGAAATACCCCATATGTGGGCGTAAAATGCTCTGCGGGCGCACAGCAAGGCTCAGGAGTGAGAGCGCACCATGTTCATTTGAGGCCTAAATTGGGGATTTGCACAGGGGTGGATGATTTTACAGCGGTTCTGACGCAAAAAAAGAAATGCCCACATGTGACCCCCATTTTGGAAACTACACCCCTCACGGAAGGTGTCAAGGGGTATATTGAGCCTTAACACCCCAGAGGTGTTTCACGAATTTTCATTAAAGTTGGATGGGAAAATGAAAAAAAAAAATATTTTTCACTAAAATGCGGCTTCCTGAACAGCTCTAGGAGAGCAGGAGGGCCCCTTACCTTGCCTCATGTTGTCCGATTGCCGAATGACTGCTCAGTGCCTGAGATCCAGGCATGAGCAGTCAAGCGGCAGAATCATTGATCAATGGTTTCCTATGAGAAACCATTGATCAATGTAAAAGATCAGTGTGTGTAGTGTTATAGTCCCCCATGGGAGCTATAAAATTGCAAAAAAAAGTGAAAAAAAGTTGGTAAAGATCATTTAACCCTTTCCCTAACAAAAGTTTGAATCACCCCCTTTTCCCATAAAAAAACAAACAAACTGTGTAAATAAAAATAAACATATTTGGTATCGCCACGTGTGGAAATGTTCGAATTATAAAAATATATAATTATATTAAACCGCACGATCAATGGCGTATGTGCAAAAAAATTCGAAAGTCAAAAATAGCATATTTTTGGTCACTTTTTATTTCAGAAAAAATGAATAAACAACGATCAACAAGCCCTAGCAATACAAAAATGATAAAAACTTCAGATCACGGCGGAAAAACTGAGCCCTCATACCGCCCCATACGTGGAAAAATTAAAAAGTTATAGGGGTCAGAAGATGACAATTTAAAACGTATAAATTTTCCTGCATGTAGTTATGATTTTTTTCAGAAGTACGACAAAATCAAACCTACATAAGCAGGGTATCATTTGAATGGTATGGACCTAAGTTGTAATTTTTACCGAAAAATGTACTGTGTAGAAACAGAAGCCCCCAAAATTTTAAAAATTGTGTTTTTTCTTCAATTTTATTGCACAATGATTTTTTCCCATTTTGCCGTAGATTTTTGGGTAAAATGACTGATGTCATTACAAAATAGAATTGGTGGTGCAAAAAATAAGCCATCATATGGATTTTTAGGTGCAAAATTGAAAGGGTTATGATTTTTTATGGTAAGGAGGAAAAAACGAAAGTGGAAAAATGGAAAAACCCTGAGTCCTTAAGGGGTTAAAATAGTACACTACTTAGATGTAGATATGTGGTATGCACTTATGAGGGCAGAAAAATAATCTACAGTATGCCTAAAAACTCAGTATTTTTGTAAAACACCAGCCGGTGATTACTTTTGCCTGTCCTTTCACAGTATGTAGGCCCTTGACAGTTTAACAGGTACAAAATAGTACACTATTTAGATGTATGTATGCGGTATGCATTGATGAGGGCAGAAAAATCTGCTACAGTACGCTAAAAAACTCTGTATTTGTGTAAAACACCAGCCAGTGATTACTTTTGTCTGTCCTTTCACAGTATGTGGGCCCTTGACAGATTAACAGGTACAAAATAGTACACTACTTAGATGTACGCATGTGGTATGCACTGATGAGGGCAGAAAAATGCGCTACAGTACCCGTCAAAAAACCTATTTTTGTAAAACACCAGCAGTACACAACAGTGCTGCAGCCAAAAAAAGCTGTGTACTAAACATAAAATTGCACTCTGCCAAAGACTATTAGGAATGGACTGCTGGGTATTATACAGTCTACAGACTAGTATAACCAGTAGATGATTTTTTGTGGAACAAAGACACTGAATTGAAGTTGAGGCAGCTTGTTGAAATGCATGAGGCAACACACAGCTATGTGCCCCTCTCTGTAATACTATGCCGAAGAAAGTGGCTGCAGTAAAAATCCTTTTCAGTAAAAAAAAAAAATGCTCTCCATCCACGAGAACGCTGAGTATGTTAAATGCTGCTGGACTGCGCTTTTCTCTACTGTAACACACACACACAGGACATCCGTCCTATCTCTCTGCAGTGAAAGGATGAAGTGACGATCCGGAAAATGGCTGCCGATTACATAGGGCTGTGACAGGCTGCTGATAGGCTGCATACTGCATGTGATTCAGGGTCATCCCGCCTACTTCCCTTCCCGCCTTGCCTTCCTGCCTTCCCAGCATTTTTTGCCCCATATACTGACATGTGGATCCGCCTTTTTAGATGCCCTAGAGCCTGCACCGCAGTAAATGGAGTTTAATGAAGCGATTTGCGCAATTGAATGGCGGCGATATTCACATTAATTGCAAATCGAATATTTCCTGAAATTAATAACCAATTCAGGTTCGTCAGCTTCGATTCGCTCATGTCTAGTTATTGTGTATTGTAATAAAATGTATATAATGTGTTTGTACAACATGTCAAGGTGTACAGTGTCTGCTGTGCTTGGCAATTTATATAGGAGGAAAAGCGTAGCCACTACCTCAACACAAGGACAAATTCCTGCAAGGTACAAAGATTAGCTCACAATATAGTGTACAAGGTTATCTACCACACATAGTCAGTTCCTCTGTAAACACTTAACATTACTTGTAGTCCCAGTCCACAAATGTCCAATGTATATATACATCTGTTTAACATTTTTCTGTCCTCGTGTATAGGCTACTCTACTGGCCAGAGCGTTCCCCTGAAACTAAAAGTAAGACACTGCAGAAGAAAGGAATTGTCCAGCGCAAGGGTTGCGGATAAAGGCTTGTTCTTTATTGGAAAATTCACAGAGATTACTTGACAGAGGACAATGTCTGATGCGTTTCACACATAAGTGCTTAATCGTAGACTGACATATTGTGCAGATCATACAAGTTAAAATATGAGTGCCAGGTCACATGACCTGATAAGTCATCAATTAGTTAAAATTACAAAAATACTTAGAAAACAGGGAGAAACCTTAAAGAGAGAGACGTGTTGGTTGCAATCAGGTGGGTGGCTTGAAGATACTGGCAAACGGATTAACTTGAATCAGGATCGAGTTCATAATTGTCGCATAAACATTATCTATACATAACTGTAAACGATGTTAGAGATATCTTGTTAGAACTATATTGTTAAAAATGCGTCGCTCCATAGGATTCATGTTTCTTTTGTCAGCTTCTAGATTGGTGCTATCGCCATTGCCAATAGTTACCACCCTTCTGATGCAACAACCGCGTCTTACAGGGTTGTCATGGACATTTATCTTGATTCAGAGAGGTACTTCTTGAATAACTAGGGGAACATAGAGAAAAAGGACCATAATTAATCATACAAAAATACACAAATGACACACGAAGAGAGTTAAATTGGGCCCCAGAGGTGGTGACATAAAAAAGAAACTTTATAATCGAGAGACATATTGGATCTTTGTGTTGGACCCCAGATACCCAAGAGGGATGAATAAAAGATTAAACATGATCATGACATGTCCTTAAACAGGTATTGTATAACACACTGGTGGTTTAAAAGATCCATGTGTCAATCGATAAAATCCAACACTGAGAAACAAGCCATATAATTTGAGATATGGTAAGAAGGGTCTTCAGGTTTATTTATGTGATCACTTTATTCATTTTTCCTTTTTGGGGAAATATAACACATACAAATTAAAATGGCTATATAAATAAATAAATGTAAATAAAAAAAGTAAATCATAAGAAACAATATCAATAATATTATTAAATACTGTACATGACATACTAAGTATTTTTCGTGTCATTTGTGTATTTTATTATGATTAATTATGGTCCTTTTTCTCTATGTTCCCCAAGTTATTCAAGAAGTACCTCTCTGAATCAAGATAAATGTCCATGACAACCCTGTAAGACGCGGTCGTTGCATCAAAAGGGTGGTAACTATTGGCAACGGCGATAGCACCAATCTAGAAGCTGACAAAAGAAACATGAATCCTATGGAAGGACGCATTTTTAACAATATAGTTCTAACAAGACATCTCTAACATCGTTTACAGTTATGTATAGATAATGTTTATGCGACAATTATGAACTCGATCCTGATTCAAGTTAATCCGTTTGCCAGTATCTTCAAGCCACCCACCTGATTGCAACCAACACGTCTCTTTAAGGTTTCTCCATGTTTTCTAAGTATTTTTGTAATTTTAACTAATTGACGACTTATCAGGTCATGTGACCTGGGGCTCTTGTATTTTAACTTGTATGATCTGCACAATATGTCAGTCTACGATTAAGCACTTATGTGTGAAACGCGTCAGACATTGTCCTCTGTCAAGTGATCTCTGTGAATTTTCCAATAAAGAACAAGCTTTTATCCGCAAGCCTTGCACTGGACAATCCTTTTCTTCTGCATTGCCTTGGGCCGAGGGCGGGACCAGCGTGTCCGTGCGCAGGTGTGGTGGATCAGACCGGTGTAGTGAGCGACACTGAAGTTTGCTATTAAAAGTAAGACACGTGTAGAGGCAGAGTACATTATGCAGAGGTAAAATGGTTATATAGTATCACACTACATGTTGATTTCTGGGGAGAAGTGTTAAGAACCGAAGGGGCCCCAGCAGCCAAAGCATTGGGTAGATGCAAACTTGTGTGTTTCTAGAGCAGTTCCAAAGCTCGTTAATCCCACATGTTTACCAAACCAAAGAGCATGTATGGACATTTACAGTGCTACATGAACTCGTTTCTACCTTGTTCTATAACCAGACCTGTGAAGGACATTTTGCATAATGCCCCAGGAACTGTCACTAGGCCCCAGTGGCCACTTCAGTCCTCCGTCCTCTAGGACTGGCCGTTGAGGATGACTGTATTCAAGAGGTTTGGGGTTGGCCCAGTACGGGAGATGTTACCCCCGTACACTTGCTGCCCTGTCAGGCAGCCTCCTTCAGTGTCCCTGCACCTGTTTCCCCCTTGTACATATGTTCTGCAGTGCATTGTATTATAAAATGGTTGGTATCTTAAGGAGTTTTGTCCTTTGATTGTTACTCAGGAGGTATCAGTTACCAGGTGATCCCAAGAGTGACCTATGGGTTCCTTGCTAGTCTCCCCCATATAAGCCTTGGGTGGAGCCAGCTTTTTTCTTCTTGCTCTCTTGGAGCTTAGAAATCTTGCTTCCTGCTGAGGTCCAGTGCAGTCATGCCTAGTGTGTGTGTCCAGAGTGTTGGAGGCCTCAAAGTCAAGTCCAGCAGCCACCATCATTTCAAGTAAGCTAAAGTCAAAGCTTTATGAGTCAAGTCAAGTCAGTCCCTGTCATCTGTCAAGTCAACATGGTCTGCATTAAATTGTCCAGTCCTACTACAAGTCCCAGCAAGCCCCTAAGGTCTCTGCATCACTGGTCACCTCCTTGGGCCATGGCTGATGAACTGTATAAACTTTACCCTCAGTATTGTCTACCCTCAGTAAAAAGGCATCAGAGTCTTTATTACTCCCGTGCCTAGCCCAGGATCCAGCGGTATGCCTTCGGGTGGTTTAAGGCTTAACCACGCTCTGGCATCACGAATACAAGGGGTTAATGCCATATGCCCCTAAGGTTTCAACATCTGCCCTCATCACACTCCGCTTCCACACTAACCTTCTGTCATTTTCCCTTTACTGTTTAGGAGGAGCAGGTAGAAGATAGAAGCACAGTGAAAGAAGGCACTAGAGAGCAAGCTCTTCTCTTTCTAGAGGAGTGATACTCTATATACTTTTCCCATGCAGCTTACCTGGCATAATGGACTCCCTATGACAGTTTCACATAGGGGACAAATAACCCCCTCAGACCTGTGAACAGAGTACAGACTGACATCTCTTAACATTTCTGTAGGACAAATGTAGACATTTCAATTCTGATCCAAATAGTAGCCCACAAATCTCAGGAAGCCTATGTATGTTTGCCATGCAGCCTCAGCACTACTTTGCCTGCAATAGCAACTGTCATGATGCACTTGTTAAAATATTTTTTCATGTTTACTTACAGCACATATTCACAAAAGAGAACAAATCCTTCATTTAGGATAGTGGACGGTGTGTTTGCTTATTTTTGTCCTTGATGGCCAACAATGCATTCAGAATAGCTGATGTAAAGCACAAATAAACCTGATAAGTACAATGCTATTTATTTTAATTTTATCTTGCATACAGCTCTCAATGTTCAAAAATGCAGGAGGCAAATCCAAATAAGGACAGAAAACATTGAGACGCGTTGTTGGCTGCTAATATCATAGTTTTTCTCCAGGGCTAAACCACACAATCTTAACAAGCAAGTTGGGGTGGTGGTCATGGCATGTTCTGCTATTTGCTATTCTAAATAACAGTGAAATACATGTCATATTTTTTATTTATATATTTTAGACGTTTGTTTTACAGGATACCTATTTTGGGCTTAATTTTGGTTAGTAAATTGTTTAACAAAGCCAGAAGCAGGTCAAGTACACACAAAAAGTGCAAAACGTAAAAAAAAAAAAAAAAAAAAAAGGTTCTCTCTCTGCATATTTTTTTTTTTTAATTTTTATTGCTTGTTTTGGTAACAATACTGACCAAAATGAAACCCAAAATAAGGCTCAAAATATTTGTGTGTGCATATATGCTCAGCTTGTTTTGGCTTCTATTGTTCTTGATGTTTGCATTTCAGATTTTATTTTACCTTGTTATTTGTGTTCTTTTCCTGTAACTGACCTTAACCTAAAGTTGTTTTATCTGCCTCTTAGATGGTCTATCATAATCCAATGCTATCAAGGTCTAGTAAATAGGCATTACTTTTAACCATATTGATATATATATATATACACATACATACATATATATATATATGTGTATATATATATATATATATATATATATATATATATATATATATCTATAATATGAGCAAAGCAGCTCATCGGGTTCCCTGGACACCAGCTTTAGCTTCAATTTCCGTAACTGGAACTAAAATTTATATCCAGGGAACCTTATGAGCGGCTTTGCATATTCCCTTTCCCGAAAAGCCTGTGGAGTGCTAATGGACTTTTTTGAATCTCCATATGCCAGAAGTGGCACCCTTTTCTAAGAGGAATACTTATCCCTTTGAAATATATATATATATATATTGTGATAAGGTGGCAAGGAAAGGGTATATTTCCTTTGCTCACCCTGAAGAATCTCACCTGCGTCTTAAGAAATAAGGCAGCAGGGAAGGGAGGTGTATATAAAATGGAGTCTCAGTCTAATCTGTGCTCTCCCAAGGAAACAGCATGCTGCTATAGGGGGAGACACACGGACCCTGTTGAGGAAGCACACAGCTGGAATCTGTCAGTGGTCCAAGAAGTGGTGTGAACTGTGAGTAACAGGTTGCAGGAGTCATATGTTTAACTGGCTGAGGGTAGCTCACCAGTTCGTAGTCAGGGCATGCTGATATTCAAGCCTAAAAATGGATGGGGTGAGCTGACCGAAACGTCGCCACACATTTGTATGCAATAAACCTCACATTTTGTTCATCCATTGGAGTGCCGCTGTCTTTAGGATTGCTACTATTTGGGGTCCTGACCTGGACTGGACACAGCAGGCACCCGGACACAATTCTTCCTGTTTCCTGAAGTGCAGCCTCTTGTATTGGACTATATATATATATATATATATATATATATATATATGCATGTGTGTGTGTGTGTGTGTATATATATATATATATATATATATATATATATATATGTATACACACACACACACATTTATGCATATATACAGTCATGGCCGTAAAAGTTGGCACCCCTGACATTTTTCAAGGAAGTGAAGTCTAACTCACAGAAAAGGATTGTAGTAACAAATGTTTTTCTATACACATTTATTCCCTTTGGTTGCATTGGGACTAAACCAAAAAAGGGAGGAAAAAAGCAAATCGGACATAATGTCACACCAAACTGCAATAATGGGCTGGACAAAATTATTGGCACCCTTTCAAAATTGTCGAAAAATAAGATTGTTTCAAGCATGTGATGCTTCTTTAAACACACCTGGGGAAAGTAACAGGTGTGGGCAGTATAAAAATCACACCTGAAAGCAGATAAAAAGGAGAGAAGTTCACTTAGTCTTTACATTGTTTGTTTGTGTGTGCCACACTAAGAAGGGAGAACAGAAAGAGGACAAGAGAACTGTCTGAGGATTTGAGAACCAAAATTGTGAGAAAATATCAACAATCTCAAGGTTACAAGTCCATCTCCAGAGATCTAGATTTGCCTTTGTCCACAGTGCAAAATTATGAAGAAGTTTGCAACCCATGGCACTGTAGCTAATCTCCCTGGGAGTGGACAGAAGAGAAAAATGTGTGAAAGGTGTCAATGCAGCATAGTCTGGATGGTGAATAAGAAGCCCCAAACAAGTTCCAAAGATATTCAAGCAGTCCTACAAGCTCAGGGAGCATCGGTGTCAGCGTGAACTATCCGTCGACATTTAAATGAAATGAAACGCTATGGCAGGAGACCCAGGAGGACCCCACTGCTGACACAGAAACATAAAAAGCAAGACTACATTTTGCCAAAATGAAGTTGAGAAAGGCAAAATCCATCTGTGAAAACGTCTTGTGAACAGATGATACCAAGATAGAGCTTTTTGGTAAAGCACATCATTCTACTGTTTACCGAAAACAGAATGAGGCCTACAAAGAAAAGAACACAGTACCTACAGTGAAATATGGTGGAGGTTCAATGATGTTTTGGGGTCGTCTTGCTGCCTCTGGCACTGGGTGCCTTGAATGTGTGCAAGGCATCATGAAATCGGATTACCAATGAATTTTGGGTCGCACTGTACAGCCCAGTGTCAGAAAGCTGGGTTTGCTTGCGAGATCTTGGGTCTTCCATCAGGACAAAGACCCCAAACATATGTCAAAAAGCACCCAGAAATGGATGGCAACAAAGCGCTGGAGAGTTCTGAAGTGACCAGCAATGAGTCCAGATCTAAATCCCATTGAACACCTGTGGAGAGATCATTGCTGTTGGGAAAAGGTACCCTTCCAATAAGAGAGACCTGGAGCAGTTTGCAAAGGAAGAGTGGTCCAACATTCCGGCTGAGAGGTGTAGGAAGCTTCATGATGGTTATAGGAAGTGACTGATTTCAGTTATTTTTTCCAAAGGGTGTGCAACCAAATATTAAGTGAAGGGTGCCAATAATTTTCTCCAGCCAATTTTTGGAGTTTGGTGTGACATTATGTCCAATTTGCTTTTTTCCCTCCCTTTTTTGGTTTAGTTCCAATACACACAAAGGGAAAAACATACGTATAGTAAATTTGAGTAGCCATGTTAGTCCAGTGATGCAGATGCAAATCAAAAAATGTTGCAGTATCTTGTAATACCTTTTTTTATTGGGCTAACAGAATTTTGTAGGGACAAGCTTTAGGGATTCCTCCCTTTGTCAAGTCAAAAGGGAGGACGAAAGCTTGTCTCTACAAAATTCTGTTAGTCCAATAAAAAAGGTATTACAAGATACTGCAACATTTTTTGATTTGCATCTATATATATATATATATATATATATATATATATATATATATGATAAAAGTGGGGTTACAGAAGGCCAGTATAAGCTTTAGATGAAGTGAAACAGGCTGTTGTCTCAGTGTACCTCTGCATGCCTACCCCTGCAGGCGTCTATGTAACCACCTGTGTTCATGTCCTACAAGAAAGTTGGCGACTAAAAATGAGAAGTGTTCACAACAAAGGGTGAGATGCTACATGCTTCTACACTCTTATCTGGATTTGTCTATATGCATCTATATTATTAAGCTACATGTATAGCATCATCCAATACAGAATGGAATATTGTGGGGATAATCAAAGAGCTGTGCACCTGCTGTGCCTAGGTCTAATTCTTGGTGACTGTGTGTGTGTGCATATATATATATATATATATATATATATATATATATATACAATAGCATATCCAAGCTGCATCCATTGATTTCAACAGACTAAACATTGCCTACTGGCGACTATGTTTGGTCCATTTCCAAGCATATACAATTTTCTTGAAGGATCCACAAGCACAGGTAGCAACGCCTTTCAGTCATGCAAAAAAAAAAACTGTACCCACTTGGAAATAGACCAAACGCAGTCACTATTAGAATACCTTTGGTTAATTGAAAGCAAGTGACGTATCATGAATATGCTATGGTATACTATTCTGCTGGCATGCCGACGCATCCCCTAAATGTTATTCTTATGTGATCATGGCTTTAGGGCATAAATGCTTAGATTAGTTATTTATACGGCAGTATTTTCATAAAAAATAACATTTTACAAAGTGGATCATCACTGTCCAGTCTCTTTGACCCAGTCTTGGTAGAAAACATGCAGTGGTATCTGCCAGTCTCTTATTTTCTTGAGATCCTGCTGGGAATTTACCTTACAGCATTAGCACAGACAAAATGCTTTAATATAAGATTCAGTGACAAAGGAAGAAATACAACTATTTTTCTGTATACTGACATGTCTGTGATTGTTAGATAAAATATTACCATTTTCTTCTTCACAAAGGCTTTTCATAAACTTGATCAGTTTACTCATGAACTGGGGATGAAACAATGCAGTGAACCCATTAAAGTAGACTTTATCACAAGTTAAGCACAATAAGATCCATGACCTTATTTTGAAATTGTAGTACTTTTTCAAACAGTGCATCATTGTGTCATCTTTTTCCTAAATAAGTAATGTACACAAGTCTGCCCACATGATGTAAAAGAAAACGGGATCCATGACGCTGTTGCTGTTTAAATGTTTGGTAATAACTATTGCCTTTTAGAACAACCCAACAAGACCTGCCTGTTACGCCGAGCGCTCCGAGTTCCCGCTCCTCCCTGGAGCGCTCGCAGCGTTCTCCTGTTCGCAGCGCCCCGGTCAGAACCGCTGACCGGGAGCGCTGTGATAATGTCCCTAGCCGGGATGCGATTCGCGATGAGGGACGCACCCGCTCGCGATTCGCGTCCCGGCCCGCTTACCAGACTCGTTCCCGGCGTTCCAGTCTGTTCTGTCCCGGCGCACCGGCTCTCTGCGATTTAAAGGGCCGGTGCGCCACTGATTGGCGCCTGGTTCTGATTAGCCTCCACCTGCTCCCTGTCTATTTAACCTCACTTCCCCTTCACTTCCTTGCCGGATCTTGTTGCCATTGTGCCAGTGAAAGCGTTGCCGTTGCCCCTGACAACGATCCTTGCTGCCTGCCCTGACCTTCTGCTACGTCCGACCTTGCTCTTGCCTAATCCTTGTACCATGCCTATCTCAGAAGTCAGAGAGGTTGAGCCGTTGCCGGTGGTTGCTACCGCCGCTGCAAGACCATCCCGCTTTGCGGCGGGCTCTGGTGAATACCAGTAGCAACTTAGAACCGGTCCGCCGGCACGGTCCACGCCAATCCCTCTCTGACACAGAGGATCCACCTCCAGCCGGCCGAATCCTGACACTGCCATCTTGGAAATGTTGTCAACCAGTTATCTAGTCATCACAATTTGGTTCCTGTCAAAGTCACTCAGACCCTTACATTTTTCCTACATCAACTTTAGTGCTTCAACTTAAATGTGTTGTCTGGTGAAAATGCTCCTGGTCGCTGCTCCCAGTCTCCAGTGTGTTTCAGTTCCTGGTGCTGGGGCCCTTTTGAGTACATGTGGTACTTGATTCTTGTCTTGTCTTTTCAGCAAGAAGCTGTGCTGAGAGACATGTGGCTATGGCTAAACCCTAGGCCAGACTAACTTTTCCCAGGAAAGGGGAGTAGATTTGGACTGGCTCCTGAATCTGTTGGTTAGGAGGCTACATGTGACCAAATCAACCATTCAGCTGTATATGAAATGCAATACAATATAAGAACAATAACCCTCTGCATGCTTTAAACCAGCATGCATTAAACTTATCGTGCTAGACAGAAAATACATTTTGCATGAACATGCACTAGATAAATACAATTTAGAGACAAACTATGCATCCAACAAACATTCTGTTGTCTCAGTCATTTTACTAATCTAATGATGGGGCACCACAATGTTCCAAAGTTAATGCATTTTTTTCTGGTAAGGGGATATCTATAGGGCCTTATTTACTTAAACTGTCTAAAAAGAAAAAATGCCTTTGTTGCCCATAACAGTGCTTGGCTATCATTTTGAAAAAGCAGTTTGTGCAAAGAAAGTTGCTTGGTTGCTATGAGCAATGTTACATTTACTAAGTAGTTGACCCTTCAAACAATCACACTGCCACAAATTTGCATTATGAATCACTGTTCGTAGTTCCACGTGTCCCTCCCTGGTCTTTCCCACACATGTGACCTTGTGATGTGAGTGTAAAGGTGTACTTTACTCCTGCACTCACTTTCACTCACACTTATCGTAATAGCCACTAAATGAGTTATGCACACCCAAAGACAACACACGCCATACACAAATCACTGTCACGCCTGTTAATTATGGCAGACATGACACCACAGTTCAACACACACAAGGTCTCACAATCTGCACATTCTAGCACAAAAATGGAACAACAGAAACAACAGAAATGGATTAAATTGGGACTGCTGATCGTGGCTGTACGCCTTTGCATCCTGGTACATAAGGAAAGAGGGCGTACATGTACGCCCTGGTCCAATTTACCGATGTTTAAAAAAAAATGTAATTCACCCCTTCCCTAATAAAACTTTGTATCATCCCCCTTTTCCCATTTTTTAAATAAAATAATGTAATAAAAAAATAAACATAACCATATGTGGTACCGCCACGTGTGTAACTGTTGAACCGTATGGACCTACAGAATAAACTTAAGGTGTCATTTTTACAAAATTGCACTGTGTAGAAACGGAAGCCCCCAAAAGTTAAAAAATGGCAGTTTTTTTTTCAATTTCACCCCACAAATATATATTTTTAGTTTTTTTTTTATGGTAGATTTTCTTATTATATGATTGATGTCATTGCAAAGTACAATTGGTGCCGCAAAAAACAAGCCCTTATGTGGGTCTGTAGTTGCAAAATTGAAAGAGTTATGATTTTTAGAAGGGGAGGAGGGAAAAATTTAAGTGCAAAAACGAAGGGCTTCTTCCTTAAGGGGTTAAATACTCCCGCCTAGCCAATTCATTATTTTATTCATGTTGCTTTTACTTCTTAGATTCTACACACTCATGTAATACCTCTCGTAATTAGCCTTATCTGCACACATTCCAAACATAAATCTATGCATGCCAACAGATGAAAGCCAAATTTATGTTATAGATTCCAAAATAATTGTTATATGGCAGACTTCCAAGACATGGAATTGGCTGCATTTTATTTAGAAATTAAAATAGTTCTAATACTATTTTAAAGAAGAAAAACATTGACGCTCATATGACATATTTATACATAAAGCTGAAGTAATACAATACCTTCAAAAGCTTCTCAGAGGTCAAGCTATGGAATATACAGTGTCTCTTGCTTCACTCTACTAGAGAGAAACATAAAAATATGATGCTGCCAGTGATCTGACAAGTGATATAAACAAAAAGTGACATGTAACAAAGTTTTGAAGATGAGGTATATGATTCAGGTTAAAAGTTGATTAATTCTTTAAAACAATTGATCTAGGTAGATTTGAGTCAGCATCAATGGACATTTTTTCATTAATATAAGTTACTTGCCAGCAGAGGTCAGGAAAGATTTTCTTTACTTTACATTGCATTTTAAGAGTGGTTTTGCCTTTCTCTGGTTCAACTGGGGTTTGTTGGTATATAAATGGCTGACCTTTTTGACCTAATTTGTTATATATGTGAATTGAGGAATAAATAAGGTCCTGAAATTTTTTTTTTCCTATTGAGTACAGAAAAATAAATTTGTCGGAATTGGAAGTGGCCCGAGGGTAGTCGCTACAATTAGGCCATCAAAGTGATTGGACCCACTGTTGTGCTACTTAATATACACTGGCATCCTTTTTATTGGGTCAGAGAACATATTCAAGACATATTGTAAGAAACTCTCCCCCCCCCCCCTCTACATACTTTCTTAAGGTGCCTTACATTAAAGTTAATTAAAGTAAATTATTTAAACTATATTGATCTTTCGTAGTGAGACATTTAAAAAATCTCCACCCAGAGATATTCCGGATGGAGATTCCGTGGGCAGCAAGCAATGGCAGAACAAGCCGATGCTAGGACCCTTTGGAAATGCGCCGTCTCCAATGCATTTCCAAGTGGTTTCTAGAAAGGAATGAACATGTTCATTCTATCTGCGGAGTCTGGGACCTGGAAATTCCGTAGTGTAACTGGGGCAGCATAATCCCTTTGAAAACAAAGGCAGGCTGCTGCACAGCATTTTCCACAATGGAATATAGCGGCTGGGTCACATGCGCCCTTCACATATAATGCCCCCATTATGCGCCCCTCACATATAATGCGCCCATCATGCACCCCTCAAATATAATGCCCCCATCATGCACCCCTCATCATCCTCCAGCAGTAGCATCCCCATCATCCACCAGCAACCCCCCTCCCCATTCCCCCTACCCCCCTGTGGTAATAGCATGAGCTGACGGATGATAGGGGTGCTACTTCTGGGGGGGGGGGCATTAGGTAGGCCACAGTTTCCCCACATTAGGAAGGTAGCAGTTTCCCCACATTAGAAAGGTTGCATGTTCCCCACATTAGGAAGGTAGCGGTTTCCCCACATTAGGAAGGTAGCAGTTTCCCCACATTAGGAAGGTAGCAGTTTCCCCACATTAGGAAGGTAGCAGTTTCCCCACATAAGGATGGTGGCGGTTTGTCCACATTAGGAAGGTAGCGATTTCCCCACATTAGGAAGGTAACATGTTCCCCACATTAAGAAGGTAGGGGTTTCACCACATTAGGAAGGTAGCATGTTCCCCACATTAGGAAGGTAGTGGTTTCCCCACATTTGAAAGGTAGCGGTTTCACCACATTAGGGAGGTTGCATGTTCCCCACATTAGGAAGGTAGCAGTTTCCCCACATTAGGAAGGTAGTATGTTCCCCACATTAGGAAGGTAGCATGTTCCCCACATTAGGAAGGTAGCGGTTTCCCCACATTAGGAAGATAGCGGTTTCCCCACATTAGGAAGGTTGCATGTTCCCCACATTAGGAAGGTAGTGGTTTCCCCACATTAGGAAGGTAGCTTGTTCTCCACATTAGGATGGTAGCGGTTTTCTGACATTAGGAAGGCAGCATGTTCTCCACATTAGGAAGGTAGCATGTTCACCACATTAGGAAGGTAGCATGTTCTCCACATTAGGAAGGTAGCATGTTACCCACATTAGGTAGCATTGTGTCGTCGTCCTCGACACACAGACACATACATACACACACAGGCACACACAGACAGACACACACAGACAGACACACATGCACACACACAGACACACTTACCTGTCCTGTGCTGTGCTTCTCCTCTCTGGTGGCGGCCTGACGAGTGACGTCACTGAAGTCCTCCTTCGGTGGTCTGAGGAGGGACATGCGCGATCTCCCTCATCAGACTCGGGCTGGCCGGCCAACCAGAGACAGGGGGGGGAGGGAGGGGTAAGTGAAGGTAATGGGCTCTATTGGAAGGGGCGGGCTTGCTCGAAGCAGGGCTAAATGCCTGAAGAAGTCACCTGAAGGTGCCTAGAACTGCATATCCCGGGCGTCGGGCAATACAAATTACACATGCCTGGTGCGGGCCGCAAAAATTGTGGCCCGCAGGCCGGGAGTTTGAGACCCCTGTCTTAGGCCCTTTTGCGCAGGCCTATTATCAGGTGAATGAGCATTCCTAGAAATACTTGTGCCTGATTATCGAATCATTGACTAGTTTGTTTCGACCATGATTCTTGAACTGTATATTTAAACTACCATATTCTCGGAAGCAATGGCCATTTCCACCTAAATAAAATGTGGTTGACGTTAAAGGGGTTATCCACCATAAGGTGATTTTAGTACGTACCTGCCAGACAGGAAGGATCTGCGCTTGTCTGTGGCTAGCTTTTTTGTGAACTGGTATTTCCTGTTTCAGTTTTCTTTTTTTGACTACAAATCCCATAATTCCATTTTCCTCCATCCCATACATCAGCCACCCCACCCATTGAAACATAAATGAGCTGCATCTATTCAAAAGACCTTTGGTTTTCAAGCAGGGTGCCCACAGCTGCTGCATTAGTTGCAGATTGATCTCTCTCCCACCAAGCAATCCCTTCACCCATTGAAGCAGACAGGCTCCCTGTCATCAGCTGACTAGTGAGTCAGGTCTCGGCTGCATTGCAACCTGGGAAAAATCTGAGACAACAGTAATTTTGTATGCTGCTAAAAATAAATAGTGGGGTGAAAATCACATAAGAATTGTGAGAAAACTGTCACCCACAGGTACAGACACTATATTATGAACTACACTAACTGTAGCATAGACAAATAAAATACCCCTTTAAAGACGTCTCCATTTTAATATTTTTATTGCTTACCTGACTAAGACATAGTCTGATGTCATAGTAGCTTATCTGTTTGAAACAGTCATGATATCACAACCAGCTTGCCATTTCCCAGCAGCTCACTTGACAGAAATCCACTTGTGATGTCACAGCAGCATGACTGGACATCACTGATTTTACCATAAATTACTTGATATTAACCTCCTTGTGATGTCAGAACTGCTTACCTCAAAGAAGTTCAGCAATGATGTCACAGCAGTTCACATTTCCGTTGTGCTCTGTCTTGTTAAGGGCCCATTTGGCTATTTTTTGCGCCAAATGGGCCCCAAAAATGGGTCGGATCACAACGGACTCCACTGGGTCCCGAAGGATCCCATTGCACTCGTTTTTTCTCCACTAAACTCCGGTCATTCCGACAGACTTCCAATGTAGCTCCCTATAATGGAGCCTGACGGCAATGTGAACAAGCCCTTAACTGATTAAAACATTTGTGATGTCACAACAGCTTACCTGGAATAAAAATGCACTTGTGATATCACAGCTGCTTACTAAACTGAAATACTATTATGATATCACAGGAACTTACCGGACCACAGAATGTTAACTCTTTCAAACAATCATGATCTCACAGAAGCACATTTGACTGGAAGTGGCTTGTGATGTCATACCAACCTGACTGTAGCTCTCTTTCGATGTTACAGCAAATGTTCTTACATAATTACACTTGGGATATCACAAAAAGTTACCTCAAAGAAGCACAATAGTGGAAAACTGCACCCCTTTTTTGTTATCTAATATAGAGTAGGAACTGCAATTATTTTTTAAGGTACCAGGGGGCCTCCTTGTCTACCAGAGCCATTTACAGCTGCACAGTTACATATATGGTATGTCCGCCAAGGTAATGACTGTGGGGTCAACACTTTAAGAACCCCTGTATACCACAACATAAGAAGGCTTTATTAATCATATTTTCTAAATAGAGGTCAGTGGGCCTTTAAGAAAGTGGACCCTGACAATTTCCCCATATTACATATTTCTGGTTCCTAGAGTGAAATAGTTGTGGGGGTCACTCTGGATGCCATGAAGTGGGAGACATTTTGCTAGTTTTAGGAATTTGTGTATTTCTATGTCGTGAGAACATGCACATTTGCACTTAATGAATGTATGTACAGTATTTGTTTATTTGCACACTTATTGTATATAGTAAGCATGCTATATATAAATATGTACTGTTGTTATTGTGAGTGTACATGTAAGTCATATGTGTTTGTGCACACGTGTGTGGCGTGTCTTTGTGCTTGCTTAGGCTGCAATAAATAAGGAAAAAAACAAAAACAAACTCATGGAAGCTCAAGACTTGTGTTACTCGTTTTGCATTGGACACAAAACAATGTCTTGCAACTATCCACAGAGGCGTTTTCTTCCTGTCTCTTTTCTCTGTTGACATTTTTGGAATCAGTGTGCTTGCTTAATAATGAACACTGTATGCTGTACGTCATATTTTTTGGCAGACAAGGCATCCTTTCCCTTTCCGAATGTGTTCTTTGTTTCTTGGCTTTTGCATAATATATAGTTTAAGGAGATAACATTGTATTTCATAGACACAAAAACACAAAATGTTTGACAACAATCTAACTAAAGATGAATAGAAAGAGTATTAGAGTAAAAAAATCTAAATGGAGCCATCTTTAAATTGGCTTTTTGTCTAATTACTTTATAACATGTTACTTGGATGCTTTCCAAATAAATGCGTTACTGCCTACTGCATTCTCCCTAATACATATGGGAATAAATGCTTAGAGGTTTCCATAACTCAGTGTTACTTGATAAAGATGTAACTGCCTCCCACCACATTCATTTATGGCAGTATTTTTGTTTGCCCTCTTCATTTTCTGACAGTCATACATTTTTAGTTTTTCCATTGACAGAGATTCATGAAGGCTTATTTGGAGTGGGACGAATTCTACTTTATAATGCAATGATTTATTTGACCATTGGAATGTATTGTTACATATGTAACATGCCCAGCTCCAGTGCTGTGTTTCTCCTCTTGGCCCGCCTGGCAGCTTGCCTCTTAATCTTAAAATCAGCCCTGTACGTTTCAGGGCTGTTCATCAGTGAGTGATGTGCCGGCCTATGAGGAGGTGAGAGAACCAGACCAATCAGCTCGGTGCTGATGTTCACACCTCTCAAAGGTGGGAAATTTTAACCTGCTCTGATTGCAAATCTATGCCTGGGATAACGTTTTTTTCCCCTGTTACTAGCATTCCTTATCTTTTTTTTTTTTATAACAACAATTTTTATTGTCCTTATCTTTGTTTATCCAGTGACTTGACCTGTGTACCTGACCTCTGCATGTAACCTTGCAACTTTTTGTTTGCTTCTTTTGCAGTGTGTCGCATTACCTGTTTGCTAATTAACTCTGCATTTGCTGATTTGGCACTGTTTTGCCCAGGTGTTGCTGACCTGGTTTGTCGGACTATCCTGACTACTCTGATGTCCAAGTACTTAGGGACCCTGGCTTATTGTGGGCCACCATTTAGGGCAGATAATCCAAGTAGGTATGAAGAGAGGTTAAAGGGGTACTCCACTGGAAAACATTTTTTTTTCCAACTGGTGCCAGAAAGTTAAACAAATTTGTAAATTACTTCTATTTACAAATCTTAACCCTTCCAGTACTTATTAGCTGCTGTATACTACAGAGGAAAATCTTTTATTTTTGAACTTCCTTTCTGTCTGACCACAAGTGCTCTCTGCTGACACCTCTGTCCATGTCAGGAACGGTCCAGAACAGCATATGTTTGCTATGGGGATTTGGACAGTTCCTAAAATGGACAGAGGTGTCAGCAGAGAGCATTTGTGGTCAGACAGAAAGGAAGTTAAAAAAGAAAAGACCTTTCTCTGTAGTATACAGCAGCTGATAAGTGCTGTAAGTGTTAAGATTTTTAAATAGAAGTAATTTACAAACCTGTTTAACTTTCTGGTATCAGTTAATAAAAAAATATTTTTTTCCAGTGGAGTTCCCCTTTAAAGGGGTACTACAGTGAAAAACATTTTTTTTTAAATCAACTGGTGTCAGAAAGGTAAACAGATTTGTAAATTACTTCTATTTAAAAAATCTTAATCCTTCCAGTACTTATCAGCTGCTGTTTGCTACAGAGGATGTTGTATTTCTTTCTGGAATTATTTTCTGTCTGCTAACAGTGCTCTCTGCTGACACCCCTGTCCATGTCAGGAACTGTCCAGAGTACAAGCAAATCCCCATAGCAAACCACTACTGCTCTGGACAGTTCCTGATACGGACAGAGGTGTCAGCAGAGAGCACTGTGGACAGACTGAAAAGAACTCCAAAAATAAATTTTCTGCGGAGTATACAGCAGCTGATAAGTAGTGGAAAGATTAAGATTTTTAAATAGCAGTAATTTTCAAATCTGTTTAACTTTGTGGCACCAGTTGAATAAAACAAAAAAAAATTCCCACTGGAGTACCCTTCTAAAGAGTACCTGTCACCAAATAAAACTTTTAATATAGTGTTCCTTGAGTAATTAGCAGACACTTTCCCATCCACCTGCTTTTAAAATTATCAACATAAACTTGTTTAAAATATATTAGAAAAAACAGCCACTAGGTTCTGGTTCCTGCCGCAATTAATACAGTGAGTTTGGTCTCCTTACGGCCTGGCAGGAGACCAGGAGACCAAACTCCGGAAGTATTTCTCTACACTGAGCTTGATTGACAGCTGCGCAGAGCCTCACTGAAAGCTGCACAGACTGAAAGCTGCACAGACTGAAAGCTGCACAGAGCCTCACTGAAAGCTGCACCGAGCCTCACTGAAAGCTGCCCCGACTGAAAGCTGCAGAGATAGAAAGCTGCACAGACTGAGAGCTGCACAGAGCCTAACTGAAAGTTGCACTGACTGAAAGCTTCACAGAGCCTCACTGAAAGCTGCACAGACTGAAAGATGCACAGAGCCTCACTGAAAGCTGCACAGACTGAAAGCTGCACAAAGCCTAACTGAAAACTGCACATACTTAAAACTGCTCAGACTGTTAGCTGCACAGAGCCTCACTGAAAGCTGCACTGACTGAAAGCTGTCCAGAGCCTCACTGAAAGCTGCACAGAGTGAAAACTGCAAAGACTGAAAGCTGCACAGAGCCTCACCGAAAACTGCACAGACTGAAAGCTGCACAGAGCCTCATTAAAAGCGGCACAGGCTGAAAGCTGCACAGACGGAAAGCTGCATAGACTGAAAGCTGCACAGAGCCTCACTAAAAGCTGAACAGACTAAAAGCTGCACAAGTCCTCACTGAAAGCTGCACAGAGTGAAAACTGCAAAGACTGAAAGCTGCACAGAGCCTCACCGAAAACTGCACAGACTGAAAGCTGCATAGACTGAAAGCTGCACAAAGCCTAACTGAAACATACACAGAGCCTCACTGAAAGGTGCATAGAGCCTAAGGTCTTCTATTCATCACAGCACTGCAACTATGTTAGGGCGAAAATGGTCCCCCAGCAGGCTTCAGTGATGTCATGCTTGCTGGAGAAAGCCCACTTTCTCCTGCTGGGAGATTGCACTATGCATGCAAGAAGAATGGTAAGATACAGAGCTTTTTAACCCCTTAAGGACCACAGGTTTTTCAGTTTTTGCACTTTTGTTTTTTCCTAATCACTTTCTAAAACTCTTAACGCTTTCAATTTTGCACCTGCAGACTCATATGAGGGCTTATTTTTTGCACCACCAATTGTACTTTGTAATGACATCAATCATTTCACCACAAAATTTACAGCAAACCCAGAAACAAATATTTGTTGGGCAAAATTGAAAAAAACCCTGCCATTTTGTAACTTTTGGGGGCTTCCGATTCTACGCAGTGCACTTTTCAGTAAAAATATATTTATTCTTTAGGTCCATATGGTTACAATGATACCCAATCTATATAGGTTTTTCTTTATTTTACTACAAAAAAAAAACATTCTAACTACATGCACCAAAATTAGTCTGTTTAAAACTGTCCTCTTCTGACCCCTATAACGTTTAATTTTTCCGTAAATGGGGTAGTATGAGGGCAAATTTTTTGCGCCGTGATCTGAAGTTGTTATTGGTACCATGATTGTTTTGGTCGGACTTTTTGATCACTTTTTATAGATTTTTTTAGGGTATACAAAGTGACCAAAAATATGCAATTTTGAACTTTGGAATTGTTTTTATGTGTACGCCATTGACCGTGCAGTTTAATGAATCAGTATAATCTGCACTTGATTGCTCAAGCCTGGATCTCAGGCTTGGAGCATTCAAACGATGATCAGACAGTGTGGAGTGAGGTAAAGCACCTCCTGCTGTCCTCTCAGCTGTTCGGGATGCCGCAGCGTTCACTGCGGCGGTTCAGATCAGCTTCGCTGAGCTAACCGACAGTAATTTCTCCCGGTTTAGATGCCGCAATCAACTGTGATTGCAACGTCTAAGGGGTTAATACCAGACATCAGCCCGATGGGCGATGTCCGGTATTAGCCGCGGGTCCTGGTTGCCGATAGCAACCGGGACCCAGGAGATATGAAGCACGCTCAGCTTCTGAGTGCGCTTCACATTACGGAAGCCAGCCACAGACGTAAATATACGTCCATGGTTGTTAAAGGGGTTATTCAGGAAAAAACTTTTTTTTATATATCAACTGGCTCCAGAGAGTTAAACAGATTTGTAAATTACTTCTATTAAAAAATCTTAATCCTTTCAGTACTTATGAGCTTCTGAAGTTAAGGTTGTTCTTTTCTGTCTAAGTGCTCTCTGATGACACGTGTCTCGGGAACCACCCAGTTTAGAAGAGGCTTGCTATGGGGATTTGCTTCTAAACTGGGTGGTTCCCAAGACACGTGTTTTTGCACAGCTGACCACTGTCACTTTAAGCATTAATAACTCTGGAATGCTTTTACCTTTCATTCTGATTCCGAGATAGTTTTTCCATTACATATTATACTTTATGTTAGTGGTAAAATTTTGTCGATGCTTGCATAATTTCTTGGTGAAAAATTCCCAAATTTTATGAAAAATAGAAAATTATAATTTTTTTTTACTTTGAAGCTCTCTGCTTACAAGGAAAATGAATATTCCAAATAAATTATATATTGATTCACATATACAATATGTCTACTTTATGATTGCATCATGAAGTTGACATGTTTTTACTTTTGGAAGACATCAGAGAGCTTCAAAGTTCAGCAGCAATTTTCCAATTTTGTTACAAAATTTTCAAAATCGCAATTTTTCAGAGACCAGTTCAGTTTTGAAGTGGATTTGAAGGGCCTTCATATTAGAAATACCCCATAAATGACCCCGTTATAAAAACTGCACCCCTAAAAGTATTCAAAATGACATACAAAAGGTTTGTTAACCCTTTAGGTGTTTCACAGGAATAGCAGCAAATTGATGGAGAAAATTCTAAATTCTTCATTTTTTACACTGGAGATAAGGAGAAGAAAGGAAACGGAAGCTGGATTACGCTGTCACGGACACAGGTAGGACACAGGTTTGAATCCAAAATATTAATATAAGCTAATTTATTTTGATATAAAGTGCACGCAATGCATTTCAAAACCCAACTGTTTTTTTCATCAGGCGTGTACACACTAGAGCCTGGTCTCAATTATTACAATGTCATAGGTGGACATGACGTCCTAAGAACAAAGCAAAAATAAAGATCTGGAATGGCACAAAGAAAAGGAAAACCTGGAAAAACATGAAAAAACATCATGACATCAAGATGTAGCAATGGGGTAAAAAAGAATGGTATAAACAGCAATATCAAATTACAATATAACATATTACAATCAATATATCACACTTAATGTCCAGACTTTTTCACTAATATAAATATATCATAAAAAATGTATAAAAATTATTATAAAAATATATAAGCAATAAAAAATGTGTTACTTGATCTGAATAATCTAAATAGGGGTTCTTTCAATGGATTCATTTAACCCATGAGGCCACAATGAATTAATGTTAAAGATCCAGAAGGATTCCCTGTTTCTCAATTTCTGATATCTGTTATGTAAACCTTCAGGGATGGATTCTATTATAGCTACTGATAGACAGTGAGGGTCACTCGCATGAATCATAGTGACATGTCTCGAGACACTGTGTTGCATAAATTTGGTTTGGATGTTAAAACGGCGTTTATTCATCCTCGCCCTAAGTGTCTGCACAGTTCCGCCAATGTATTGCAATCCACATTTGCAGGTCAGCAAAAAGACAACAAACATGGATGAACAATCATGTCTGTTTTTCATGAGAAAACTCTCACCTGTGGAGAAAGAGTTAAACGTGGATGTATTATTCTCAGAAATCCATGAACAACAAAGACGTGGATGACCACATTTTAAAGTGGCAGTGCAGACAATGGATATATCTGTATTTTTCTGAGGTAAAATTGTCTTAAGGCGACCAAGTGCCAAATAACTCCTCAGTGTCCGAGCCCTCCGATAGGTGATGAGGGGGTCTAGTAGGAATTTTTCATTTCAGTATAGGATCACTTAACAGTACTGCCCAATGTTTCCTAAGGATATTATGTATTTGGAATTAAGAACTATTAAAATTTGTTATGAAGTTAAATTTTCTCATGTCGTTCGAATGTTCAATAGTTTTCTTCTGTATACTTTTTTGATTATATACTAGATCTACTTGTTTTAAAATCTTTGTCCTATTGTATGCTGTTTTTAAAAGTTTTTTGGATAGCCCTTTTCATTTAACACCAGTGGAGTTCAGTCCAACACACATACATCCGCTCCCCCTAATAATAATAATAATAATAATGATAAGAGAAAATACACTAAACCATCCACGAATTCCAGAACGGTTGTCAACAGCAACTGGCCACTGAGTCTAGTGAGTCTAGTAAGAACATTATGAGTCTAGTAAGAACATTATATGTACTAACACATCAGCCCCCAGAACACTAGATATAGGTTCCAGAACAGGGATTGTTAATGCAACTAATACTGTTCATACAGCAACTACAGCAATTAGTCCGGCTTCCTCTAACCAACCAATTTTATCTGTTGCTTATCCACTGAGCCAAACCCAATATTCGACACAAGTAATATTTCCCTATATACCATTCATGATGTTTCTTCTGATAGTGAAGTAAATACATTAGAGAATACTATCAGAACATCAGCTAGTACTATACCAACATTAATTGAGGGAAACCTGGTCCCTGTATTCACCAATACTGTATCAATAGTAACTAATGAAGACATACACCCCTCTTGTTCCTCAGATAACTCCATCACTGAGGTTTCTTTTTTGGGCTTCCATTGGAATGTGGGGGACACTGTCCATGCGGTCTCCACACACCTCTCCCCTGGTGGCCCGAGGACAAAATCGATTTGTCACTTCTTCCCCCCCAATACATTTGTCACTTCTTCCCCCCCGGGTACATCAGAAATCAGACTCGGTTCTTTTGTGGAATAGTGGGTCAATGTACACAAAAAAAAATTAAAAAGATAAATAAACCACAAGGAAAACGTGGGGGTCGGAAGAAAAGGAGTTAAGAATAACCAAAGTGGAGTTTCCCAACCTGAAGTAAAGATTTTCAAAATTTATCTTCCCATGTTCTTTTGAATAATGAAATTTCACTACTAGTAAAAGGACTATCATTTTGTCCAGCTACTCCGGCTAATGCTTTTCAATTATTTTTGGACTTAAAGGAAATTATTAGAAAATTGTCCCTTACTACACTTTTTGAAATTTTTAATTTCTGAAATTAAAGACAAAATTGGGAATGAAAAATCTCGGTTAATTGATTCAATAGATCATGAAACTAATATAAGTATGATCCCCATGAATTATAATGGTAACAATACCAATGATCTGATCAATGGTGAAAATTTTAAACATGTTGAAGGTTATAAAAAATCCTCTTTTTTCCCATAAACCCATAAAGGGAATTCAGTTGAAACATTTTATACGTTAGTCAGTGACCTTAAAAGAGATGATTGTTCCTTTACATATGGACAACCTTACATATAGTGAAAGGAGAGGCTTAAAAACCCTAAAAAATAACAAATCCATTATTATACGTCCAGCCGATAAAGGAGGGGGGCACAGTTTTACTGGATCGAGGCGATTATATTTTAGAGGAGCTACATATTTTGTCTGATACCAATTATTATGAGAAGTTGGAAAGGGATCCATCAAATTTTTTTTTCGAGGAATATAATAATTTAATAAGTACAGCGGATAGTAAAGGGATTTTAAATAAAAAAAGAATACGATTTTTTTAAAATCTAAACTTACCAGCTACCACATTTTTACTATTTAATTTAAGTGCACAAAGATACAAAAAAAAAAAAAACACCGGGGGGAGACCCATCATTTCGGGCGTGGGTGCAATAAGTTGCAGTTTGTCGCACTATGTAGATCTTTTTCTACAGATTTATGTTTTTGAGCTACCATTTTTAAAAGATTCTACTCATTTTTAAAAGATTCTACTTATTGCAGAGCTTAATGTTCAGTCTTTTCCACCAGAATGTCTTTTTCTTTCGTTAGATGTCAGCGCACTTTAATTCGAATATTTTAGAGAATAAAGGTATAAAAACTGTTAAATTTTATTTAGACCAAGATAGTAATATCTCTACAGTGCAATCTGATTTTTTAGTGGATTCAATTTTGTATATTTTATGGTACAATGTGTTCTCTTTTAATGATGGGATTTACCGTCAGACGCGTGGATGTGCGATGGGGACTCGATTCGCCCCTAGTTATGCAAATTTATACATGGGGCATTTCGAGTCCCTATTTATCGCACATCCACAAATCTTATTTTATCGTAGATTTATAGATAATCTAATTATTGTATGGGGTGGCTCTGAACAGGAAGCCTTAACATTTGTTGGTGCTATTAATTCCAACAACTGGGGTTTAGTCTTTACACCAAGTATAACCGATAAATCAATAGTTTTTCTGGATCTTGAAATTTTTAAGGAAACTGATACCCATTTTTTTATGTACGTGGACACACTTCAAACAGGTTGATGTGAACAGCTTTCTGTCCTTTGAAAGTTGCCATTTCCCAAAGTGGATGAAAAATATACCTTACGGGCAATATCGCAGGATACGAAAGAACTGTTCACTCAACGAAGATTTTATCAGTCAAGCAAGAAATCTTCAAGGATATTTTTTGGAAAAGAGCTATCCAAAAAAACTTTTAAAAACAGCATACAATAGGACAAAGATTTTAAAACAAGTAGATATAGTATCTAATCAAAAATGTATACAGAAGAAAACTAATGAACATTCGAACGACAAGAGAAAATATAACTTTATAACAAATTTTAATAGTTCTACATCCGAAATACATAATATCCTTAGGAAACATTGGGCAGTACTGTTAAGTGATCCTATACTGAAATGAAAAATTCCTACTAGACCCCTCATCACCTATCGGAGGTCTCGGACACTGAGGAGTTATTTGGCACCTGGTTGCCTTAAGACAATTTTACCTCAGAAAAATACAGATATATCCATTGTCTGCACTGGCACTTTAAAATGTGGTCATCCACGTTGTCTCTGTTGTTCATGGATTTCTGAGAATAATACCCCCTTAAGGACCAAGGGCGTACAGGTACGCCTTTGCTCCCTGGTACTTAAGGACCAAGGGCGTACCTGTACGCCTGTGGGAATTTCAGTCCCCGCGCCGGGCGGGGATCGCGCCGGGGTGACTGCTGATATCTATCAGCAGGCACCCCGCGCAAATGCCCAGGGGGGTCATTAGACCCCCCCATGTCGGCGATCGGCGCAAATCGCAAGTGAATTCACACTTGCGATTTGCGCCGATTCGGGGTCATACGGGTCTATGGTGACCCGGTGACCCGGAATAGAAGGGGGATCGCGGGTGTCCTAGACACCCACGATCCCCCTGTAGCGATAGGAGTGAGGTGGCAGGGTTGCCACCCCTCCTATCTCTGCTATTGGTGGTCTAGACGCGACCACCAATAGCAGATCGGGGGCGAAGGGGTTTACTTTCGGTTTCCCCGTCCTGCCCACCCACAATAGGCGGGGCAGAACGGGGAAACCGACAGGGACCGGCGCCGAAGATCCACTTACCCATCGGCGACGGCAGCGGCGACGATCAGCGGCGGCAGCGGGCGACGAACGGCGGAAGAAGAGGACCGCGACGCAGCTCCCTGGATCCAACGGAAGCCGGTGAGTTACTTAGCAACATCTGGAGGGCTACAGTCTGAGACCACTATAGTGGTCTCTAAACAGTAACCCTCCAGATGTAGCAAAACTACAACTCCCAGCATGCCCAGAGAGCTGTTTAGGCTTGCTGGGAGTTGCAGTTTTGCAACAGCTGGAGGTCTACAGTTTGAGACCACTGCAAAGTGATCTCTATACTGTGCACCTCCAGATCTTGCAAAACTACAACTCCCAGCATGCCCAGACAGCAGTTTGCTGTCTGGGCATGCTGGGAGTTGTAGTTTTGCAACATCTGGAGGTCCACAGTTTGGAGACCACTATGCAGTGGTCTCTAAACTATAGCTCTACAGATGTTGCAAAACTGCAACTCCCAGCAAGCCTAAACAGCAAACAGCTGTCTCTGCATGCTGGGAGTTGTAGTTGCGATCTCTCCAGCTGTTGCATAACTACATCTCCCAGCATGCCTTTCGGCGATCAGTACATGCTGGGAGTTGAAGTTTTGCAACAGCTGGAGGCACACTGGTTGGAAAATACTGAGTTAGGTAACAGAACCTAACTGAAGGTTTTCCAACCAGTGTGCCTCCAGCTGTTGCAAAAGTACAACTCCCAGCATGCACGGTCTGTCAGTACATGCTGGGAGTTGTAGTTTTGAAACAGCTGGAGGTTTGCCCCCCCATGTGAACGTACAGAGTACATTCACACTGGCGGGTTTACAGTAAGTTTTCTGCTTATTCTGCAAGTTTGGGCTGTGGCAAATTTTTCACCGCAGCGCAAACTCCTAGCCGTAAATTCACTGTAAACCCGCCAGTGTGAATGTACCCTAAAAACACTACACTACACTTACACATAATAAAGAGTAAAACACAACATATACACCCCTTACACTGTCCCCCTAATAAAAAATAAAAAACGTATTGTACGGCAGTGTTTCCAAAACAGAGCCTCCAGCTGTTGCAAAACAACAACTCCCAGCATTTCTGGACAGCCACTGACTGTCCAGGCATGCTGGGAGTTTAGCAACAGCTGGAGGCACCCTGTTTGGGAATCACTGGCGTAGAATACCCCTATGTCCACCCCTGTGCAATCCCTAATTTAGTCCTCAAATGCGCATGGCGCTCTCTCACTTCGGAGCCCTGTCGTATTTCAAGGAAACAGTTTAGTGCCACATATGTGGTATCTCCGTACTCGGGAGAAATTGCGTTACTAATTTTGGGGGCTTTTTTTCCTTTTACCCCTTATGAAAAAGAAAAGTTGGGGTCTACACCAGCCTGTTAGTGTAAAAAAAAAATTTTTTTTACACTAACATGCTGGTGTTGTCCTTTACTTTTTATTTTCACGGGAGGTAAAAGGAAAAAAAGACCCCCAAAATTTGTAACGCAATTTCTCCTGAGTACAGAAATACCCCAGATGTGGGCGTAAAATGCTCTGCGGGCGCATAACAAGGCTCAGGAGTGAGAGCACCATGTACATTTGAGGCCTAAATTGGTGATTTGCACAGGGGTGGCTGATTTTACAGTGGTTCTGACATAAACACAAAACAATAAATACAGACATGTGACCCCATTTTGGAAACGACACCCCTCACGGAATGTAACAAGGGGTATAGTGAGCCTGAACACCCCACAAATTTTCATTAAAGTTGGATGGGAAAGTGAAATTTTTTTTTTTCACTAAAATGCTGGTGTCACCCTAAATTTTTCATTTTCACAAGGGAAAATAAAAAAAAGCCCCCCAAAATTTGTAACCCAATTTCTTCTGAGTAAGAGCATACCCCATATGTGGATGTAAAGTGCTCTATGGGTGCACTACAATGCTCAGAAGAGAAGGAGCGCCATTGGGATTTTGAAGAGAAAATTTGTCCGGAATTGAAGGCCACTTGTGTTTACAAAGCCCCCATGGTACCAGAACAATGGACCCCCCCCCCCCATATTTGACCCCATTTTGGAAACTACACCCCTCATGTAATGTAATAAGGGGTGCAGTGAGCATTTACGCCCCACAGGTGTCTGACAGATTTTTGGAACAGTGATCCGTGAAAATGAAAAATGTAATTTTCCATTTGCACAGCCCACTGTCCCAAAGATCTGTCAAACGCCAGTGGGGTGTAAATGCTCACTGCACCACTTATTAAATTCTGTGAGGGGTGTAGTTTCCAAAATGGGGTCACATGTGGGGGGTCCACTGTTCTGGCACCACGGGGGGCTTTGTAAATGCACATGGCCCCTGACTACCATTCCAAACGAATTCTCTTTCCAAAAGCTCAATGGTGCTCCTCCTCTTCTGAGCATTGTAGTTCGCCCGTAGTGCACTTCAGGTCCACTTATGGGGTACCTCCATACTCAGAAGAGATGGGGTTACAAATTTTGGGGGGTATTTTCTGCTATTAACCCTTGCAAAAATGTGAAATTTGGGGGGAAACACACATTTTAGTGAAAAAAAAATATATATTTTTTTACATATGCAAAAGTCGTGAAACCCGTGTGGGGTATTAAGGCTCACTTTATTCCTTTTTACATTCCTCAAGGGGTCTAGTTTCCAAAATGGTATGCCATGTGTTTTTTTTTGCTGTTCTGGCACCATAGGGGCTTCCTAAATGCGACATGCCCCCCGAGCAAAATTTGCTCTCAAAAAGTCAAATATCACTCCTTCTCTTCGGAGCATTGTAGTTCGCCCGTAATGCACTTCATGTCAACTTATGGGGTACCTCCATACTCAGAAGAGATGGGGTTACACATTTTGGGGGGTATTTTCTGCTATTAACCCTTGAAAAACTGTGAAATTTGGGGGGAAACACACATTTTAGTGGAAAAAAAATATATATTTTTTACATATGCAAAAGTCGTGAAACACCTGTGGGGTATTAAGGCTCACTTTATTCCTTGTTACGTTCCCCAAGGGGTCTAGTTTCCAAAATGGTATGCCATGTGGGTTATTTTTGCTGTTCTGGCACCATAGGGGCTTCCTAAATGCAACATGCCCCCCAAAAACCATTTCTGAAAAACATACTCTCCAAAATCCCCTTGTCGCTCCTTCGCTTCTGAGCCCTCTACTGCGCCCGCCGAACACTTTACATAGACATATGAGGTATGTGCTTACTCGAGAGAAATTGGGCTACAAATATAAGTATACATTTTCTCCTTTTACCCCTTGTAAAAATTCAAAAATTGGGTTTACAAGAACATGTGAGTGTAAAAAATAAAGATTGTGAATTTTCTCCTTCACTTTGCTGCTATTCCTGTGAAACACCTAAAGGGTTAAAAGACTTACTGATTGTCATTTTGAATACTTTGGGGGGTGTAGTTTTTATAATGGGGTCATTTGTGGGGTATTTCTAATGGGAAGACCCTTCAAATCCACTTCAAACCTGAACTGGTCTCTGAAAAAAAGCGAGGTTCAAAATTTTGTGAAAAATTGGAAAATTGCTGCTGAACTTTGAAGCCCTCTGGTGTCTTCCAAAAGTAAAAACACGTAGATTTTATGATGCAAACATAAAGTAGACATATTGGAAATGTGAATAAAAGAAAAAAATATTTTGAATATCCATTTTCCTTACAAGCAGAGAGCTTCAAAGTTAGAAAAATGCAAAATTTTCAAATTTTTCATCAAATTTTGGGATTTTTCACCAAGAAAGGATGCAAGTTACCACAAAATTTTACCACTATGTTAAAGTATAATATGTCACGAAAAAACAATCTCGGAATCAGATTGATGACTAAAAGCATTCCAGAGTTATTAATGTTTAAAGTGACAGTGGTCAGATGTGCAAAAAACGCTCTGGTCCTAAGGTGTAAAATGGCCTGGTCCTTAAGGGGATACATCCACGTTTAACTCCTTCTCCACGGGTGAGAGTTTTCTCATCAAAGGCAGACATGATTGTTCATCCATGTTTGTTGTCTATTTTCTGACCGGCAAATGTGGATTGCAATACATTGGTCAAACTGTGCAGAAACTTAGGGCGAGGATGAATAAACACCGTTTTAACATCCAAACCAAATTTATGCAACACAGTGTCTCGAGACATGTCACTATGATTCATACGAGTGACCCTCACTGTCTATCAGTAGCTATAATAGAATCCATCCCTGAAGGTTTACACAACAGATATCAGAAATTGAGAAACAGGGAATCCTTCTGGATCTTTAACATTAATTCATTGTGGCCTCATGGGTTAAATGAATCAATTGAAAGAACCACTATTTAGGTTATTCAGATCAAGTAACACATTTTGTATTGCCTATACATTTTTAAACAAATTTTATATATTTTTTATGATATATTTATATTAGTGAAAAAGTCTGGACATTTAGTGTGATATATTGATTGTAATATGTTATATTGTAATTTTATATTGCTGTTTATACCCTTCTTTTTTACCCCATTGTTATATCTTGATGTCATGATGTTTTTTCATGTTTTTCCATGTTTTATTTTTCTTTTATGCCGTTCCAGGTTTAAATTTTTGCTTTGTTCTTACGACGTCATGTCCGCCTATGACATTGTAATTACTCTGTATATAAATTGAGTCCAGGCTCTAGTGTGTATACGCCTGATGAAAAAAACAGTTGGGTTTTGAATGTGTTGCGTGTACTTTATATCAAAATAAATTAGCTTATATTAATATTTTGGATTCATCCTACCTGTGTCCGTGATCCAGCTTCCGTTTCCTTTCTTCTCCTTGTCTCCATTGTTTGCACGCTCTGTGCTGAGCGTGGGAAGCCGCTGCAGTCGTTTGGATATATACACACTTTCGAGCGTTGTGCCTCTCCAGCACAACGGAATCAGGTGAGCAAATTTTTTCTACCCGATCACCTCCACATCGATTCCACATTGATTCCACACAGGGAGCGCTCCGTGCTCTTTTGATTTTCTGTTTTCATATTTTTACACTGGCATGTTCTTGTAGACCCAGTTTTTGAATTTTTGCAAGGGGTAATAGAAGAGAAATCTTCCTAAAATGTGTAACTCAATTTCTCTCAAGTAAGGAAATACCTCATATGTGTATGTCAAGTGTTTGGCGGGTGCACTAGAGGGCTCAGAAGGGAAGGAGCAACAGTGGGATTTTGGAGAGTGAGTTTTTCTGAAATGGTTTTTGGGGGGCATGTCACATTTAAGAACAGCAAAAAAAAAAACACATGGCATACTATTTTGGAAACTACACCCCTCAAGGAACATAACAAGAGGTACAAGGGAGCCTTAACACCCCACAGGTGTTTAACAACTTTTTCGTTAAAGTTGGATGTGTAAATGATTTTTTTTTTCACTAAAATGCTAGTTTTTCCCAAATGTAAAATTTTTACAAGGGGTAATAGGAGATAATGCCCCCCAAAATGTGTAACCCCATCTCTTCTGAGTATGGAAATACTCCATGTGTGGACGTCAAGTGCTCTGCTGGCGCCATTGAGCTTTTAGAAATTAAATCTGTTTGGAATGGAAGTAAGGGGCCATGTGCATTTACAAAGCCCCCCTATGGTGCCAGAATAGTGGACCCCCCACATGTGACCCCATTTTGGAAACTATTGGAAACTACACCCCTCACAGAATTTAATAAGGGGTGCAGTGAGTATTTACACCCCACTGGCGTTTGAGGGGGGTCCATTGTTCTGGCACTATGGGGGCTTTGTAAACACACGTGGCCTTTAATTCCGGAGACATTTTCTCTTCAAAAGCCCAATGGCGCTCCTTCTCTTCTGAGCATTGTAGTGTGCCAGCAGAGCACTTTACATCCACATATGAGGTATGTTCTTATTCAGAAGAAAGGAGATTACAAATTTTGGGGGGCTTTTTTTTCCCTATTTTCCCTTGTGAAAATAAAAAATTTAGGGTAACACCAGCATTTTAGTGAAATAATTTTTTTCATTTTTCCATCCAAATTTGAAGAATTTTCATTAAACACCTGTGGCATGTTAAGGCTCACTGTGCCCCTTCTTACGTTCCGTGAGGGGTATCGTTTCCAAAATGGGGTCACATGTGGGTATTAATTTTTTTGCGTTTATGTCAGAACCGCTGTAAAATCAAATCACCAATTTAGGCCTCAAATCTACATAGTGCACTCTCACTCCTGAGCCTTGTTGTATGCCTGCAGAGCATTTTACGCCCACATATGGGGTATTTCTGTACTCAGGAGAAATTGCATTACAAATTTTTGGGGTCCTTTGTTCCTTTTATCGCTTGTGAAAATAAAAAGTATGGGACAACACCAGCATGTTAGTGTAAAATAATTTTTACACTAACAGGCTGGTGTAGCCCCCAACTTTTCCTTTTCATAAGGGATAAAAGGAGAAAAAGCCTCTCAAAATTTGTAGTGCAATTTCTCCCGAGTACGGAAATACCCCATATGTTGCCCTACACTCTTTCCTTGAAATACGACGGGGCTCCGAAGTGAGAGAGCGCTAGGAGTTTGTGCTGCAGCGAAAAATTTGCCACAGCTCAAACTTCAAGCAGGAAACTTACTGTAAACCTGCCTGTGTGAATGTACCCTGTATATTCACATGGGGGAGGGGCAAACCTCCAGCTGTTTCAAAACTACAACTCCCAGCATGCACTGACAGACCGTGCAGGCTGGGAGTTGTACTTTTGCAACAGCTGGAGACACACTGTTTGGAAAACCTTCAGTTAGGTTCTGTTACCTAACTCAGTATTTTCCAACCAGTGTGCCTCCAGCTGTTGCAAAACTACAACTCCCAGCATGTTCTGATCGCCGAAGGGCATGCTGGGAGATGTAGTTATGCAACAGTTGGAGGTACGCAACTACAACTCCCAGCATGCCGAGACAGCTGTTTGGGCATGCTGGGATTTGCAGTTTTGCAACAACTGGAGGGCTACAGTTTAGAGACCAGTGTATAGTGGTCTCAAACTGTAGCCCTCCAGATGTTGCTAGGCAACTCACCGGCTTCCGTAGGATCCAGGGAGTGATCGTCGCCTCCCCGCCCCCGATCTGCTATTTGTCGTCGCTTCTAGATGACCAATAGCAGGGATAGGAGGGGTGGCACCCCTGCTACCTCACTCCTACTCCTCACTCCGTCTAATGACCCCCCCCCGGGCGCATTTATATATATATATATATGCCGAAGTACTTGTGTTGCACGTACCCTACGTGCCAAAAAATTGTAGTATAGAGTAGAAAAAAGAAGACAGACCTCAAGGTATAGATATATGTAAAGATGAACAAGCTATTTAGATATGCATAAACAATTTATTAGTGAAATACAATTGAAAGTATGGCCAAGCAGGGCCCTTGCTGTGGGCTGTATACTTCTTGGTACTCAAAATTCATACATGAACAAAGATGAACTGTTAAAATGATCTAAAATCATATAAAATTACTTGAAAGTCATAGGAGGTATATATGTTGTAGAAAAGAATTGTAAAAAATCCTCAATATAACCACCCGCAAGTAGTTCAATATATTGTTATTATATCCGTGGTATTTAGTAGCAAAGTGATAGTTTGTAATAAGAGGCTGGTGCTATGCACCACTCACCGCACCGATTCTAATGATCTCCAGGATGGGAACCTCACTTGTCAGGACTGGCACGGCTGTGCGGCCGGCCTGGGGATGGTGTCCGTGTGCTGGTCTGGCTTGGTATCCGGAGTGGCACAGGTTGGCGGAATTTGGCGGTGGAATGAAGGCAACAGTCCGGCGGTTAGTGTGAGCAGACAGCGTCCTCGTAAGTGTCCAGCGCTGTAGAGTGCTTGTCTGAGCGGTGGGCTGCAAATTGGGGGTTCCAGCAGTTGAAAGTGCTGGAAATTCTGTAGATGGTTGTTTCTTCAGGGTGGTCTGTATTGACAAGGTGGGTAGGTATGCTAGACGCGTTTCGGGGAGACCCCTTTCACAATGGCAATGTTGTCAGATTTGTAAATGACTTCTATTAAAAAAATCTTAATCCTTTCAGTACTTATTAGCAGCTGTATACTACAGAGGAAATTCTTTTCTTTTTGTATTCCTTTTCTGTCACAACCACAATGCTCTCTGCTGACACCTCTGTCCATGTCAGGAACTGTCCAGAACAGGAACACACCCTTAAGCAGAATGTATCTCCTAGATTTGTTTTCACTCATTAGAACGATATACTGAAATATTTTTTTTTTACGTTATTATGGTGGCTGCCATCTTGCCTGAGTGGTTTTTAACAACATTTAAAGATATGCTTTACAACAAGTCCCATGGCCATATGCAACAATAGATATGAGCTGTCCCATTCACATGGGAAACGTTACTGGGTCTGTGACCTGTGCAAAGGTCATTGCACAGGGAGAAGGGCCAGAGTCTCGCCTTTCACTGTGATTCTGTACAGATAACTTTCCAGAAGCCTCATTACAGACAAAACAGGAAGTTTTAGCTTAGTTTTAGGCCTAGTGGCAAAATTTAAATCTGCTAAATTTAGAGATTATTTATAATACAAACTGTAACATGGAAAAATTAGAAAAATCATCCTTTAAATTCCTTAAAATATATGTTTAACATAAAACCTTGATTTGAACAATGGGTTATTTTCTAATGACACATTCCCTTTAAGGGTAGTATTATAATACCTTGGTCTCATGCCGTATTGTCATAACCAAAAGAATATTACAAAGGAATAGGTTATTTCCACCTTCAGTATTAGCTTATTAGCCTCCTCCTTTACTGCTTTTTCATGGCAGGAATAAAATCAGGATAATGTTATTCGCTTCAGAATATAAAACTTTTTTTCCCTTTTAAACACAGGTCACAGTACTCCTTCAAATATTCAATCATTATAATCGGTCAAGATGTCTATGGTAACTAAGTGAGAGGAACAAGGAGAAAGAAATTGCTTTGTTTCTACTTTCTTTGCTCATAGATGCTATTACATAATCTAGGATAGCTGCTATCCAGTTCCGTATAGCTATTACAATATATATATATAAGCTTAATAAGCTGACAATGAAGCCATTTTTGTATTTTTACTCTGTTTTTGCTCTAATTTGTTAAAGAACACAATTTGCCTTGTTAAATTTACTCTGTTTTGAAAATGAATATAAAGAAATTTTTAATACAAAACAAATTCCAAAATTGATTTGTTCTGGGATGACCATTGCAGGCTGAAAATGAGTTATTGACTCCAAATATTTGTAGTACTGTACTGTTATGAGGCACAGCAAGACAGTCTGCGCATGCACTTTAATCATACAGGGGTATGATTGATTGGCTGAACCTTCATTGTGTTGCCGATTTGTCTGTGATATTGAATGTTGAATGTGGTTTTAAAGGGGTACTCCGCCCCTGGCATCTTATCCCCTATCCAAAGGATAGGGGATAAGATGTTAGATCGCCACGGTCCCGCTGCTGGGGACCCCGGGGATCGCCACTGCGGCACCCCGCCATCATTACTGCGCAGAGCGAGATCGCTCTGTGCGTATTGACGGGCGATACAGGGGCCGGAGCAGCGTGACATCATGGCTCTGCCCCTCATGACATCACGGCCCGTCCCCTTAATGCAAGTCTATGGCAGGGGGCGTGACGACCGCCACGCCCCCTTCCCAAAGACTTGTATTGACGGGGGAGGGCCGAGACCTCACGAGGGGCGGAGCCATGATGTAACGATGCTCTGGCCCCTGTATTGCCCATCATTACGTGCAGAGCGATCTCGCTCTGCGCAGTAATGATAGCGGGGTGCCGCAGCAGCGATCCCCGGGGACCCCAGCAGTGGGACCCCGGCGATCTGACATCTTATCCCCTATCCTTTGGATAGGGGATAAGATGTCTAGGGGCGGAGTACCCCTATAAAGGGGTACTCCAGTGGAAAACTATTTTTTTCATATCAACTGGTCCCAGAAAGTTAAACTGATTTGTAAATTACCTTTTTTTTTTATTCTTAATCCTACCAGTACTTATCAACAGCTGTATACTACAAAGAAAGTTGTGAAGTTTTTTTTTCTTGTCTGACCAGAGTACTTTCTACTGCCACCTCTGTCTATGTCAGGAACTAAATAGGAGCAAATCCGCATAGCAAACCTGTCCTGCTCTGGACAGTTCCTGACATGGACAGGGGTGTCAGCAGAGAGCACCGTGGTCAGACTGGAAAAAATTATATGACGTCCTGTGGAGCATGCAGCAGTTGATAAGTACTGGAATTAAGATTTTTTAATACACGTAATTTGCAAATCTAATTTAACTTTCTGGCATTAGTTGAAAAAAAAAAATAGTTTTCCACTGGAGAACCCCTTTAAGTAACAATAGTCCCCGAAGACTGCTGCACTCTATGTTGAAAAGCTTAAGGCCATTGTAACTTGACGGACCACTGTAATGAAAATAAACCATACGTGTGCCATGCTTAAAAATGTATTTGATTATTCATTGAGATGGGTGCCCACTGTAAAAGCAAAGGCAAATACCATAATATTGAATACTTTTGTTTTACATCACTATTTTCCACAGTTAACTAAAACTTTTGTCACGATTCGGCAGGCTGGAGGTGGATCCTCTGTGTCAGAGAGGGTTTGGCGTGGACCGTGTCGGTGGACCGGTTCTAAGTAGCTACTGGTTTTCACCAGAGCCCGCCGCAAAGCGGGATGGTCTTGCAGCGGCGGTAGCAACCAGGTCGTATCCACCGGCAACGGCTCAACCTCTCTGACTGCTGAGATAGGCATGGTACAAGGGATAAGGCAAGAGCAAGGTCGGACGTAGCAGAAGGTCAGGGCAGGCAGCAAGGATCGTAGTCAGGGGCAACGGCAGGAGGTCTGGAACACAGGCTAGGAACACACAAGGAAAGGCTTTCTCTGGCACAAGGGCAACAAGATCCGGCAAGGGAGTGCAGGGGAAGTGAGGTATAAGTAGGGAGTGCACAGGTGGGAACTAATCAAGGTGATTGGGCCAGACACCAATCATTGGTGCACTGGCCCTTTAAGTCTCAGAGAGCTGGCGCGCGCGCGCCCTAGAGAGCGGAGCCGCGCGCGCCAGCACATGACAGCAGGGGACCGGGACGGGTAAGTGACTTGGGATGCGATTCGCGAGCGGGCGCGTCCCGCTGTGCGAATCGCATCCCCAACGGCCATGTCAGTGCAGCGCTCCCGGTCAGCGGGACTGACCGGGGCGCTGCAGGGAGAGAGACGCCGTGAGCGCTCCGGGGAGGAGCGGGGACCCGGAGCGCTCGGCGTAACAGTACCCCCCCCCTTGGGTCTCCCCCTCTTTTTGGGACCTGAAAATTCTTTAATCCGGAAGACGTCTGAGGACCCGGAGACCGGAGTAGCTTCCTCTAGGCATTTAATTTCAAAGGGTCCAAGGTAACGTGGTCCCAGATAAAAACTGGGGACACGGAAGCGGATATACTTGGCGGAGAGCCACACAAAAACAGGAGGAGCTCTTCTCTTTTTTCCGGCAAGCTTCTTCACCCGGGATGAGGCTAGTATGAGGAATTTTAGAGTCTTTTTCCAGATGGTGGCGAAGCCCCGGGAAACCACATCAACAGCGGGCACACAAGAAGGCGTGGGGGTAGGGAGGGAGGGAAGAGGGTCAAGCTTGGCACGGGGCAGAGTGTTAACAGGACGGGGGCTGTGAGGAGGAGACACAGCATAGTCCAGATAGGCCTTGGGAAGACCAGGTAAAGGAGGAGACACAGAGGTTTGACTGACGGGACTGGGAGCAGACGTGAGGCATTTTCTGTGGCAAGAAGCACCCCAGCTCTTGATCTCCCCGGTGGTCCAGACAAGGGTAGAGGAGTGGCGTTGGAGCCATGGCAGACCGAGGAGGACTTCAGAGGAGCATTTGGGCAAAACAAAAAGTTCAATTTTTTCGAGATGAAGTTCCATGCTCAAGAGCAGGGGTTCTGTGCGGTAACGCACAGTGCAGTATAGAAGTAAATCTTCTTTCCTTCTGCGGCGAGTCCTCTCTTCAGGGGTCAGGCGAGACCGATCCGCTTGCATAGCCTCCTCGGCGGGAGGCACAGGGGTGGATTGCAAGGGATACTGTGAGAGAGGTGCTCCGAGCGGTGTGGCACATGGCAGGGCCTTCCCAGGCAGGAGACCACGGCAGAGTCTAGAGTCCCCATCAAATTTGTCCGGCAGGGACAAGCAGGGGTTAGGAGCGGCCGGTCGCTGCGGAGGAGTTGCAGGAGCCGGCGGAGGAGATGGTTGTTGCTGTTGCAGCTGCTGTGTCTGTGACTGAAGTTGCTGTATCTGCGGCAGCAGCTGCTGTATCTGTGATTGAAGTTGCTGTGTCACGGTGGTCAAGTATGCCAGCTGGTGATTTCGTTGGGTGATCATTAGGGATTGCTGGGCAATCACCGTGGAAATGTCGGCAAGACTTGACAGCGGCACCTCAGCGGAATCCATGGCCGGATCTACTGTCACGATTCGGCAGGCTGGAGGTGGATCCTCTGTGTCAGAGAGGGTTTGGCGTGGACCGTGTCGGTGGACCGGTTCTAAGTAGCTACTGGTTTTCACCAGAGCCCGCCGCAAAGCGGGATGGTCTTGCAGCGGCGGTAGCAACCAGGTCGTATCCACCGGCAACGGCTCAACCTCTCTGACTGCTGAGATAGGCATGGTACAAGGGATAAGGCAAGAGCAAGGTCGGACGTAGCAGAAGGTCAGGGCAGGCAGCAAGGATCGTAGTCAGGGGCAACGGCAGGAGGTCTGGAACACAGGCTAGGAACACACAAGGAAAGGCTTTCTCTGGCACAAGGGCAACAAGATCCGGCAAGGGAGTGCAGGGGAAGTGAGGTATAAGTAGGGAGTGCACAGGTGGGAACTAATCAAGGTGATTGGGCCAGGCACCAATCATTGGTGCACTGGCCCTTTAAGTCTCAGAGAGCTGGCGCGCGTGCGCCCTAGAGAGCGGAGCCGTGCGCGCCAGCACATGACAGCAGGGGACCGGGACGGGTAAGTGACTTGGGATGCGATTCGCGAGCGGGCGCGTCCCGCTGTGCGAATCGCATCCCCAACGGCCATGTCAGTGCAGCGCTCCCGGTCAGCGGGACTGACCGGGGCGCTGCAGGGAGAGAGACGCCGTGAGCGCTCCGGGGAGGAGCGGGGACCCGGAGCGCTCGGCGTAACAACTTTGATGTTGTGAATATATCATTTTGTATATAATTTCAGATTAATTTTCAAATAACAGATGGGACCTAGAATTAGGAATGAAATAACTCCATGCATTATTTTTGTAAGTACATCTTCTAAATTGCTTATGTAATCGCAAGGTGCGTCCATACTTTCCTTCATGCAAATTTAACATTCAGTAAGTATACTGTCGCCAAACTAAACTTTTAATATATTGTTCCTTATGTAATTATAAGACACCTTGCTCTTTACTTGCTGTTAAAATTCTCAACCTTTATATGTTTTTAATGTGATTGAAAAAACAGCCACTAGGTGGCTCTGGTCTGTTCCCTGCCATAAGTCTAACAGTTAGTTTGGTCTCCTCCCAGCCTGTCAGGAGACCAAATTTAGGATTTGCGTGCGGGGCATGGCGAGCACAGCTCTCGCAGGCTTCAGTAATGTTGCATCTGCTGGGGAACGCCCACTTTCCCCTGCCGGGAGCTCACACAATGTGAGCAAGGGGAAAGGTATGGTGCAGAGCTTTTTCAAGCTTGGAAAAATGTTTAAGGGCAGGAGGGGTGTTAGGAGTAGTTAAGGAATATAAGCTGAGTAAGTTTAGAAAATATGGTTTGATGACAGGTACTCTTTAATGTGTTTTCTGGGAATAATAAATATGTTATGATACAGTAGGGGGGGGGGGGGGGGGGTTAAAAAATAGAAGGCATACTTACCCGGTTCAACACCCTGCATCTGCTGTTCTTACATTCCCAGTCCCTGCTGCTATCCTTTTTTTCCTGTGTGCAATTTTTTGCTTGTCGGAAATGCCACCTGATCTTGTCATCACAGGGAATTGTGTAAAGTAAGATAATGGTGTTGTTGGGATCATCTGTCTTGGTATCATTGCGTGGGTCCTTTATATACTGTCACCATATTTTTGTCAGCCAGGTTAAAGTAAAACAGATGCCCTTTGAAACCTTTCACAATTCAACTCTAATTTTTTTAAGTCAAGTCAAGAAAACTGAGTTGTATCAGAAAATGCTCAATTATTTAAGCTTAGGTTATGGGTCTTGAATGATAGATATGTTTTTTGTTTTTGTTTTTCTATTTGTTATTTTATTTTATTTTCCATATACATATACTATAATAATAGTTAAATTACAACTTTGCTCCTTATGTTTGCGCAGGTGGACTAGAAAAGGTGTGTTCATACTATGGAATTTCCATGTGTCGAATTGCGCTTGTGAATTCCACTATATGGACCTTAAAGGGGTTATCCACCATAAGGTGATTTTAGTACGTACCTGGCAGACAGTAATAGACATGCTTAGGCAGGATCTGTACTTGTCTCGGGGCTAAATGGCCATGTTGTGAGATTACCATAACACTGTGGCTATTTTTTTGTGAACTGGTATTTCCTCTTTGAGTTTTCTTCTTTGCCTACAAATCCCATAATTCCATTTTCCTCCCTCCCACAAATCAGCCACTCCACCCATTGAAACATAAATGAGCTGCATCCATTAAAAAGACCTGTGGTTTTCTATCAGGGTGCCTACAGCTGTTGCATTTTTGCAGATTGATCTCTCTCCCACCAAGCGATAACTCCACCCATTGAAGCAGACAGGCTCCCTGTCATCAGCTGACTAATGAGTCAGGTCTAGGCTGCATTACAACCTGGGAAAAATCTGAGACAACAGTCATTTTGTATGCTGTTAAAAATAAATATTGGGGTGAAAATCACAGAAGAATTGTGAGAAAACCGTAACACAAAGGTTCAGACACTATATTATGAACTGCACTAACTTTACAGCCCCTTTAGCATAGTCAAATAAAAAATAAAAAATCCTGGAATACCCCTTTAAAAATAAATATTGGGGTGAAAATCACAGAAGAATTGTAGGAAAACCGTAAAACAATGTTCCAGACACTATATTATGAACTGCACTAACTTTACAGCCCCTGTAGCATAGTCAAATAAAAAAAAAATTCCTGGAATACCCCTTTAACATTGGTGTAAATGGGCTGTGTGGATGGAAAACACTGCGGAATTTCAGCTGTGGAAAATTTAGCTGCTAAAATTGATACGCTGAAAGAATAAACATGTTCATTCTCTCTGCGGACTGCATTTCCTTCAATTGTGATTGCGCAGGTCCGTGCGATCCTAGCGCTAAAGCATTCCAGGGGCCAACACTTATACGGAATCTACAAGCAAAATTCCTGATGGCAATTCTGCATAAAGATACTGTAGTGTGAACATTTAATAATGATGGCCTAGGACAGGATAGGCTATCAATGTCTGATCGGCAGGGTGCTGACACGTGGCATCCCCCACCGTCCATCTATTTGTTAGAGTCGTGGCTCTGGAAAATACATAGTGAATGGCTGGAAGCAGATGGCTCCAATCATTTTATAGTGGTGGATATGGTTTACTGCTGCAGGATTTCCATTAATTAATTATTTATGTGCCGGGGTCGTAGCTCTGCTGAACGCTTGATTGTCAGGTGTCAACATTTTGCTGCTCACACATTGATGGCTTATATTGAAGATAGGTGATCATTGTTAACTGCCCAGAAAATCCCTTTCATTTTATACAGATCCTAGAGAAATAAAAATCATAAGTGTTGTACATTGTATTGTATTGTATACTATAGACTTTTTTATGTAGACCCCACAAACATATTGAATAATGTAAAACAGAACTAGAATAATCACAGGAAACACTGCAGTAACATTGTGCAGATATTCAGATACGAAACACACTAGGAATCTATAGAATTGAGTACAATTGCCTAAATGTATCACATTTCTGTTTTTACTGTGTGTTCCAGCAATAGTGCCTCATGCAAACTAACCTGCTCTGCTTACTTCACGTCCTTTGCTGCTTTACGCAAATTCATGTATAAGAAACTGGATTTGCTTGGAAAGCACATTTTGACATGCATAAAGATTTACAGTAAATACAGACATATAAATATATGGGGTCTTTATCAATGCTGTCATTGTGAAAAGCTTTGTGACAACAGCGTCACATTTCAATATTTTGTAAAACATCAGGATCTGCTTCAATATATGAAACAGTGCAGAGTGCAGAAAGGAATTCTCACCAATCTGGATGAATTTACAAATGGGGGAACATAGTGAACTTTTATTTAATTTATTTAAAGGGGTACATTTAGTTCTAAATGTTTGGAGCGGGTGGTGGGTGTTGTGACATCATGGCCACTCCCCTCATGACATCACACCACACCCCCACAATGCAAGTCTATGGGAGAGGGCTTGGTGTGACGTCGCAAGGGAAGTGGGCGTGACGTCACGATCCCCACCGCCCACTCCAAGCGATCTAAATGAACACTGGGTGCTGCACAGAGATCACGGGGGTCCCAGCTGTGGGACCCCACGATCAGACATCTTATCCCCTGGATAGGGGTTAAGATGTCTAGGGGGGGGAGTACCCCTTTAAATATCTAAACAACACTAACATGGGAAATGTTTTAACAGTGCTTTCAAGCTTTCATGCAAATTTCTCTATCCATAGGAAAAAGATTAAGTACATTTTAGGAATGTAGTGCTGTAGAGGTTGAAAATTAACCAAATGTCAATGTGGAGCCTCACCCTAAAACTGAATTTCCTTATGTATACCTTATGTACATTCACCATCTAAAAACTATTGCCTAGTGCCTACACATAAAACTGGATTTTTTTTTACTTTAAAGACTATTGACACATTTAAATGTATTTTTTCTTGCTTTGTACAAAAACACTTTCTCCATAGATGTTTATGAAAAATTGTTTAGATTCTGTTCTTCAGCCTCCGCATTGCAGTGTTATGAAAGAAGTCTTTCAGAGAAGCTATATCTATTCTCCATTGGATTTATTATTAGCCCATCTCTCCTTTCCTGAAGAATCTTGTAAGCTGATTTACAACCAGATCAAAGCTTTGGTAGTTTGGTAATCTAATTGTATGGCTTTAGCTCTGTGCCTAGCCCCTGTAGACATTATCGGAAATCTTCTAACCTAGACAAGATACTACTATAAACCTTGTGCAAGTGGATATTGTAAAATTGGAGGACAGTTCAATTACAATGTGGCCTATTTTCTCATACTGCCTAATACTTAGTGTAAACTTAGACAAGACAGTCTAAAATGCATCAGATTTATCAAAGAGGCTCACAGTGTTTGATAACCTTGACATATCTTTATGCTGTGTAATCTTGGTTTAGACCAGCTAATCGTTAGTTTCCACTAAAATTATGTGGCAAAATTTGGCAGGATGTAATTTAATGTTTTGGGTGCATGGGTTTATGCAGCGCATTTCCCCCCTTACTTCTCCACATTATATTATCGGTGGAGTTTTTACCCTTCCCTTTTTTCCCCTTTCTTCTAGCTTTAGTGAGTATGGTACATTTGTTGGTTTCCAATTCCAAAAATTTCTTGCAGATATCCAAATGTTGCTGAACAGATTTTGCTGGTGCAACTTATTGTCCAGGAAGCCCAACAGCAGTAAATTCTAATGTACATAAGAAGATGAAGCTGGCCCTGGGCTGTCAGTTCTGTGTGAACAAGCTGTCAAGAAGATTGTTCCCACCCTGTTGAAAGTCAGTCGTCTTTTTCTGCAGTCTTTGTAAGTGAAGTTGTCTCCCAGATGTTGATGGGTGCACATCGGACTATGTTTTAACTCTGACTTGAGGTTTGAAACTATTTATTGATTTAATATTTGTTTATGGCATTTATTGAAGTAAATGTTTTATTAAAGGTTTCTGTAGTGGGTAACCCTTAACTCCTTCGCGACACATGATGGATCTAGTCCGCCATGGTTCTGCTAAGGGTGTATGGAACAGGGTCCTAACTTGAGCCTGCTCCATACCCAGCGACCTCCAGCTGATTCTATAGTTGGGGTCCGTCGCTAATAGCATGCTGGGATTACCGTGGCTGGCTACTAACCCTTTTGATTGCCATGGTCAAGGCTTACGTGATGTCTAAAGGGACCTTTAAACAGTCCCTGGTGGTCTAGTGAGGTGGTTAGCTCCCCGACAGTGCAATCGAGTGTGGTCTGGAGGCAATTTACTGTATAGGTAGCCTGAGGGTTTACCTCTCCTTCCTGGTCTTTGGTGGCTCTACCAATATGATACATTGTTTTGTAATGTTCTTTTGGCCGCATTTTGTAAAAATTTTCTCAAAAAAGAATAAAAATCATTTACACCAAATAAGCACAGATAACACATACACAGATTAATCTGTATGAAGAATTAATCTGTATGAAGAATTAAGTGATTCTAAAAGTCCCTTATGGGGACCAATAAAGTGTTAAAAAAAAGTTTAATAAAGGCTTAAAAATTACTCATTAACCCTTTCCATATTAAAGGTTTAAATCACCCCCCTTTTCAAATTTTCCATATAAAAAACATGTGTACATAATCAAAGTAAACATATTTGGTATTGTTACATGCGTAATTGTTCGAACTATTAAAATATAACATTGTTTATCTTGTATGATCAATGGCATAAACATAAAAAAACTGTCATATCCCAGAAAAAATTAAAGAAGTCAGATCAATTCCACAATATTACTGATAAAAACAACAGATTACATCACAAAAAATAAACCCTCATACAGCCCATTATACAGAAAACTAATTATCATTTTTTGAGCATATGTTGTAGAAAAATTAAAGTGGTATTCCGGGCAAAAACATCTTATCCCCTATCGAAAAGATAGGGGATAAGATGTCTGATCGTGGGGGGCCCACCGCTGGGACCCCCTGCGATCTCCCTGCAGCAGCCCACATTCTATGGGTAGCTGCGTCTGCAGTTTCGGAAACCGTCGGGCTTCCAAGACGGGGACGTGACGTCACGCCACACAGCCTCCATTCATTTTTATCAGAGGGGGCGTAATGGCCCCCCGTGATCAAACATCTTATCCCCTATCCTTTCGATAGGGGATAACATGTTTTTGCCCGGAAAACCCCTTTAAGGCAGTCATTGCCAAGTACAAGCCCTCATATGAGAGCACAAAAGTGCAAAAACGAAAATTCAAGTCCTTAAAGGGTTAGTAACGACTACATCCTAAAATATTTGCATGCATACGTTTGTCTGTGTGTTTATTTTTTGGTTATTTATTTACAGGGGGAATTGGGGAGGCTTGCATTCCAATGGATATTAAGCCACCTGCCTCTTCCGTGACATTAGATGTCAGGGAAAAGAAGAATTGAGCATGTTGGATTTCAACTGTATGATCCTTTTGTTTTAAGGAACATATAGACTTTAGAATATGGGGAGACTTTTCCTCCTCATTATGTACACATGCATGCTCCATCAGAAGAAATAGCTGTCGGCCATCAATTGTCTTATGTGTATGACCAGTTTTATTGGTAAATGACATTCTGTATTCTAAGAAACAAGTAAGATAAAGAAATTATTTTGCATCTTTTTACTAGAGATAAATGTTTTATTTCCGAAGTAAATGCTATCTAATTGTACATTCCGAAGACATTTGTAAACACGTCGTAAAGAATTGACCTCAGTAATGATACAAATATTCCCACCACAGTGCCGCTGTGAATTATAAGATAATATGTAAGCTTCATTGATTAAACAATATGCACTAATTACTCAGCTCCTGTATAACACCAGCGCTGTTCTCCTGGCGGTAATGAAGAATCTGGTACCTGTTCATTATTACTCTGTGTTCCACTGTTCTGGTTGGTTTATTTAAATTACTCACTACACTCACTTTATAAGATGGATGTGACTGTAATTGTCATTTCTGCTCCTTCGGCACACATAAAATCCCACTGTATGAGTCCCTTGACACAGTATTTTAAACAAACAAGCAAATATGTAACAGTGGTGAAAAATCTTATGTGCAAGCTTTACACTGGGCCACATCAATCTTTTTACAGTGGCTATCAGTTATGGGAAATTTGGAATGTGGGTTAATCGGATGATTTTATTATATTTATAGCTTCGGATTTAATTAATGTTAGTTGAAATATGTTAAGAATAGCATATAAGTGGCCATGGATCACCACACCAACTCTTGGATATGGCCAATTTTTCACTCATACTATAAAACAAAGCATCCCAAGGTTCCCATTAACCCCTTAGAGACTCAGCCCATTTTCACCTTAAAGGGGTACTCCGCCCCTAGACATCTTATCCCCTATCCAAAGCATAGGGGATAAGATGTCAGATCGCCGGGGTCCCATGGCTGGGGATCCCCAGGATGTCCGCTGCAGCACCCCGCTATCATTACTGCACAGATCACACTCGCTCTGTGCGTAATGACCGGCGATACTGGGGCCGGATCATCGGGACATCACGGCTCCGCCCCTCTTGACATCACGCCCCCTTAATGCAAGTCTATGGGAGGGGCATGATGGCCGCCAAGCCCCCTCCCATAGTCTTGTATTGAGCGGGCGGACCATGATGTCACGAGGGGGCAGAGCCATGACATAACGATGCTCCGGCCCCTGTATCTCAGCCCTTTTTTTCAATTCTGACCACTCTCACTTTATGCATTAATAACTCTGAGATGCTTATACCTTTCATTCTGATTCCAAGATTGTTTTTTCGTGACATATTCTACTTTGACATACTGGTAAATTTCCATTGTTACTTGCATCCTTTCTTGGTGAAAAATGCCCAAATTTCATGAAAATTTTGAAACTTTTGCATTTTTCTAACTTTGAAACTTTCTGCTTATAAGGAAAATTGACATTCCAAATACATTATGTATTGATTCACAAATACAATATGTCTACTTTATGTTGGCATCATAAAGTTGACATGTTTTTACTATTTGAAGACATTAGAGGGCTTCGAAGTATAGCAGCAATTTTCAAAATTTTCACGCAAAATTCAAAATCTAAATTTTTCAGAGATCAGTTAAGTTTGAAGTGGATTTGAGGAGCTTTTCTGTGAGAAATACCCCATAAATGACCCCATTATAGAAACTGCACCCCTCAAAGTATTCAAAATGACATTCAGAAAGTTTGTTAACCCTTTAGGTGTTTCACAGGAATAGCAGCAAAGTTAAGGAGAAAATTCAAAATAAAATTTTTACACTCGCATGTTATTGTACAGCCATTTTTTACATTTTTTTACAAGGGGTAAAAGGAGAGAATCCCCCCAGAATTTGTAACCCAATTTCTCTCGAGTAAGGAAATACCTCATATGTAGATTTAAAGTGCTCTGTGGGCGCACTAGATGGCTCAGAAGGGAAGGAGTAACAATGAGATTTTGGAGAGTCAATTTTGCTGAAATGGTTTTTGGGGGGCATGTCCCATTTAGGAAGCCCCTATGGTGCCAGAACAGCAAAAAACAAACAAACAAACAAACATGGCATACTTTATTGAAAATTACACCCCTCAAGGAATGTAACAAGGGCTACAGTGAGCCTTATCACCCCACAGGTGTTTGACGACATTTAGTTAAAATCGGATGTGTAAATTTAAAACATTTTTCACTAAAATGCAAGTTTTTCCCCAAATTTTACATTTTTACAACCTGTAATAGGAGAAAATGACCTCCAAAATATGTAACCCCATTTCTTCTCAGTATGGAAATACCTCAGGTGGGGACGCCAAGTGCTCTGCTGGCGCACTACAATGCTCAGAAGAGAAGGAGTTACATTTGGCTTTTGGAAAGCAAATTTTTCTGAAATGGTTTTTGGGGGGCATGTTGCATTTAGGAAGCCCCTATGGTGCCAGAACAGCAAAAGAAAAAAAAACCACATGGCATACTATTTTGGAAACTACACCTCTCAAGGAACGTAACAAGGGATACAGTGAGCCTTAACACCCCACAGGTGTTTGATGACTTTTCGTTAAATTCGGATGTGTAGATGGAAAAAAAAAATCACTAAAATGCTGTTTTTTCCCCAAATTTTACATTTTTACAAGGGGTAATAGGAGAACATGCCCTCCAAAATTTGTAACACCATTTCTTCTGAGTATGGAAATACCCCATATGTGGATGTAAAGTGCTCTGCGGGCAAACTACAATGCTCAGAAGAGAAGAAGCGCCATTGAGGTTTTGGAGAGAGAATTTGTTTGGGATGGAAGTCAGGGGCCATGTACGTTTACAAAGCCCCCATGGTGCCACAACAGTGGACCCCCACATATGACCCCATTTTGGAAACGACACCCCTCACAGAATTTAATAAGGGCTCTAGTGAGCATTTACATCCAACTGGCGTTTGACAGATCTTTGGAACAGTAGGCTGTGCAAATGAAAAATTAAATTTGCTATTTTTATTTTCACGGACCACTGTTCCAAAAATCTGTCAGACACCTGTATGGCATAAATGCTCACTGTATCCCTTATTACATTACATGAGGGGTGTAGTTTCTAAAATAGGGTCACATGTGGGGGTCCACTGTGCTGACACCATGGGGGCCCTCAATTCTGGACAAATTTTCTCTCTAAAAACCCAATGGTACTCCTTCTCTTCTGAGCATTGTAGTGCACTGCAGTGCACTTTACATCCACGTATGGGGTATTTTCTTATTCAGGTGAAATGGGGTTGCACATTTTGGTGGGCTTTTTTCCTATTTTCCCTTGGAAAAATGAAGAATTTAGGGTAACACCAGCATTTCAGTGAAATTTTTATTCCCCAACTTTAACAAAAATCGTCAAACACATGTGGGTGTTAAGGCTCATTATACCCCTTGTTACGTTCCATGAGGGGTGTAGTTTCCAAAATGGGGTCACATGTGGGTATTTTTTTTTGTACTTATGTCAGCACTGCTGTAAAATCAGTCACCCCTGTGCAAATCACCAATTTAGGCCTCACTCCTGAGCCTTGTTGTGCACCCGCAGAGCATTTTACGTCCACATAATGGGTATTTTCGTACTCAGGAGAAATTTGCTAAATTTCTAAATCTTTTTTTCCTTTTACCTCTTGTGAAAGTATGGAACAACACCTGCATGTCAGTGTAAAACGTTATTTTTTTTTACAATAACATGCAAGCGTAGACCCCAACTTTACCTTTTGATAAGGGGTAAAAGGCGAAAAAGCCTACCAAAATTTGTTAGGCAATTTCTCCTGAGTACGGAAATACCCCATATGTGGCACTAAATTGTTGTCTTGAAATACGACAGGGCTCCGAAGTGAGAGAGCGCTAAGCGCATTTGAGGCCTAAATTAGGGATTTGCATAGGGACAGACCCGGATGCAAGAAGTACACTTGCCTCCGATACCAAAATTACCCTACGGCAGTGTTTCCCAAACAGGGTGCCTTCAGCTGATGCAAAACTCCCAGCATGCCTGGACAGTCAATGGCTGTCCGGCAATACTGGGAGTTGTTGTTTTACAACAGCTGGAGGCTCAGTTTTGGAAATGGTGCCATACCAGACGTTTCTCATTTTTATTGGGGGGGGGGGGGGGGTAACTGTGTAGGGGAATATGTATATGTATTGTTTTTTTTCTTTCTTTTTTTTTCAACAGTAAATGCTTATTAGGATCTCCAATAGGACAAACATACAAACAATCATGTAATGAGTAACTGGGAGGAATCTTTCCATTCGGCAGAATATTGTAACAGCAGTAATAACATAGCAGTAATGTCAGAGGCAATTCAAAGGCATCATGTAAACTAATAAAGGTAGAAAAAGTAAATGACAGTACTGGCTGCATATCATGTATCCGGTAGTAGAGTATATGTATTATTTTTATTTTAGGTGGTGTAGTGTTTTTAGGGTACATTCACACAGGCGGTGGTTCACAGAGAGCTTTCCGCTGGGAGTTTGAGCTGCAGCGGAAAATTTGCTGCATCTCAAACTTACAGCGAGAAAATCACTGTAAACCCCCGCCCGTGTGAATGTACCCTGTACATTCACAGGGGGGGGGGGGGGGGGGAGCCACACTGGTTGCAAAACATTGAGTTAGGTGACAAACTCTGTGTTTTGCAACCAGTGTGCCTTCAGCTGTTGCAAAACTGCAACTCTCAGCATGCACTTGCAGCCAAAGGGCATGCTGGGACTTGTAGTTATGTAACAGCTGGAGGCACACTACTGCAACTCCCAGCATGCCCTTTGGCTATCCGTGTATGCTGTGGGTTGTAGTCATGTAACAACTGGAGGCAGAAAAATGTGCCTCCAACTGTTGCATAACTACAACCCCCAGCATTCACAAACTACCAAAGGGCATGCTAGGAGTTGTAGTTGTGCCTTCTGCTGTTGCATAACAACAACTCCCAGCATGCCCTTTTGTGCATGCTGGAAGTTGTTGCTAAGCAACAGCAGCAGTGGAGTTGTCATCGGCGGCAGGCGGATCATCAGAGCGCAGCAGCAGGAGGTAAGCAGGATGATCCGGTAAAAGCCCAACTATTCACACCGCTATTACAAAACTAATAGGCCCAGTCCCTTGTTAAAACATTGTGCTCCAAAGGCTCACACATGCACACATTAGACAGAGGTGGGTAATAAATCTTATGCATAGACTATCAAATACAATAACAACTTCATTACTTGTGCTAAAGTATCTTAAAGCTACCTAATTGCATAAACACTATGAGGGAGATTTATCAAAACCTGTGCAGAGGAAAGGTTGCCCAGTTCCCCATAGCAACCAATCAGATCCCTTTTTATATTTTTGACAACGCAATTGCAAAATGAAAGAAGCTATCTGATTGGTTGCTAAGGACATCTAGGCAACTTTTCCTTTTGAACTAAAAAACGTATTTGAGTTTTTAAGTTCAAAATACAGGCCTATCTTCTCTCCTTCAGCCTGCCTGTCCATCTCCAAAAATTAGCCTTTTTAACAATTATACAGTACACTTTTGCTTTGTAAAAAACAAGCAGTAAAGTTGTCATATGCTGCCATCCTTTCATCCATTCGTCCTTCTACACCTATTTTCCCAAACCATCCTACACTCATACTGTTTTCATGTCGCCAAGTTATCGGACTACCTGGCACAAAAATTATGGATTATAAAAGGGTAGCAGCATGAGAGAAAATTACACATTTAGGACCCAAAAACCAATTTGAAGTTTTTAAGTTCAAAATAAAGGCCTACCTCATCCACTTCAGCCAGCCTGTCCATCTCCAAAAATGGCCTTTTTAACAATGATATGCTCCTCTTTTGCTTTAGAAAAAGCAAACAGTAAAGTTGCCATATGCTGCCATCCATTCATCCATTTGTCCTTCTATACCTATTTTCCCAAACCATCCTACACTTATACTGTTTTCATGTTGCCAAGTTATCGGACTACCTGACCCAAAAATATGGATTATAAAATGATAGCAGCATAAGGGAAAATTACACATTTTGAACCCAAAAACCTATAAGGGTTTTCAGGTTCAAAATGTAGGCCTCCTCTGCCCCTTCAGCCTTCCTGTCCATCTCCAAAATTAACCTATTTACCAATTGTACACATCTCCTTTGCTTTGAAAAAAGCGAACAGTACAGTTTCCATATGCTGCCATCATTTTATTTATTCGTCCTTCTACACCATTTTTTCCAAACCATCCTACACTCATACTGTTCTCATGTTGACAAGTCATCGGACTACCTGGCCCAAAAACTTATGGATTATAAAAGGGTAGCAGCATAAGGGAAAATTACACATTTTGAGCCCAAAAACCAAGTTGTGTTTTTAAGTTCAAAATATAGGCCTACCATCTCCCCTTCAGACTGCCTGCCCATCTCCAAAAATATCCTTTTAACAATGTTATGCTCCTATTTTTCTTTGAAAAAAAACAAACAGTACAGTTTTTATATGCTGCCATCCTTTTATTCATTGGTCCTTCTACACCTATTTTCCCAAACCATCCTACATTGATGCTGTTCTCATGTGGCCAAGTTATCTGACTATCTGGCCCAAAAAGTATGGATTATAAAAGGGTAGCAGCATAAGGGAAATTACACATTTTGAGCCCAAAAACCAATTTGAGTTTTTAAGTTCAAAATATAGGCCTACCTCCTCCCCTTCAGCCTGCCTGTCCATCTCCAAAATAGCCTTTTAACAATGATACGCTCTTCTCTTGCTTTGAAAAATGCAAACAGTAAAGTTTCCATATGCTGCCATCCTTTCATCCATTCTTCCTTCTACAGCTATTTTCCCAAACCATTTTTCGTGCTGAAAACACCCCCTCAGCTTATACTCGAGTGAACTCTTCGCCTGTCAATCTCTTCATCAGTGGTCTTCAACCTGCGAACCTCCAGATGTTTCAAAACTACAACTCCCAGCAAGCCGATGGCTGTCCAGGCATGCTGGGTGTTGTAGTTTTGAAACCTCTGGAGGTCCTCATGTTTAAGACCACTGCGGCCTTCGTCATCATCCAGCCCCCCCCCCTTTTGTTTTGTACTCACCTCCCCTTCAGGGGAAGTTAGGGTGAGCTGGTCCTGGCCATCTATGCTGCAGGAACAGTCCGGTGAGGGTGGCTAGTCGTTGCGGGCTGTCCATTTTCACCGGGGGGGCCTCTTTTCCGTGCTTCGGGCTCTGCCCCGGAGTAGTGACGTTGCCTTGATGACGACGCACAGGGACTTTCATGCGCCACATCCCTATGCGTCGTCGTCAAGGCAACGTCACTAGTCCGGGCCCGAAACGCGGAGAAGAGGCCCCCCCCAGTGAAAATGGACAGACCGCAACGACTAAACATCCCCACCGGATGGTCCCTGCAGCATAGATGGTCCTAAGTTCCCGCCAAGGGGAGGTGAGTACAAAACAAAGGGGGGAGGGGGCTGGAGGGGGGGGGGGGCTGGACGATGATGAAGGCCGCAGTGGTCTTCAACCTCTTCAGCCGATGGCTGTCCAGGCATGCTGGGAGTTGTAGTTTTGCAACATCTGGAGGTCCGCAGGTTGAAGACCACTGATGAAGGGATTGACAGGCGGTGATGATAAAGGGGGGGCTGATGACGGGGGTCTGAATGATTACATGGGGGGATGATGTGATTCTCACCCTAGGCTTATAGTCGAGTCAATAACTTTTCCTGGGTTTTTGGGGTAAAATTAGGGGCCTCGGCTTATATTCAGGTCGGCTTATACTCGAGTATATACGGTACTCATTTTTGACCCAAAAACCCATTTGCGTTTTCATGTTCAAAATGCTGTCCCTTTCCACCCCTTCAGCCTTCCTGTCCATCTCCAAATTTGGCCTTTTTAACCAATTTTACACTCCTCCTTTGCTTTGAAAAAAGCAAACAGTACAGTTTCCATATGCTGCTATCCTTTCATCCAATCGTCCTTCTACACCTATTTTCCCAAACCATCCTACACTCATACTATTCTCATGTCGCCAAGTTATCGGACTACCTGGCCCAAAAATTATGGATTATAAAAGAGTAGCAGCAGAAGGGAAAATTACACATTTTGAACCCAAAAATGAATTTGAGTTTTTAAGTTCAAAATATAAGCTTACCTCCTCCGCTTGCCTGTCCATCTCCAAAATAGCCTTTTTAACAATTATATGCTCCTCTTTTGCTTTGAGAAAAGCAATCAGTACAGTTTCTATATACTGCTATCCTTTCATTCATTCGTCCTTCTACACCTGTTTTCCCAAACCATCCTACATTCATAATGTTCTCATGTCGCCAGGTTATCAGACTACCTGGCCCAAAAACTTATGGATTATAAAAGGGTAGCAGCATAAGGGAAAATTACACATTTTGAACCCAAAAACCCATTTGAGATTTTAAGTTCAAAATATAGGTCTACCTCTTCCCCTTTAGCCTGCCTGTCCATCTCTAAAAATAGCCTTTTTTAAATTATATGCTCCTCTTTTGCTTTGAAAAAAACGAAACAGTAAAATTGCCTTATACTGCCATGCTTTCATCCATTCGTCCTTCAACACCTAATTTCCCAAACCGTCCTACACTTATACTGTTTTTATGTCGCTAAGCTATCGGACTACCTGGCCCAAAAAAATATGTATTATAACTGGGTAGCAGGAAATTATACATATTGAGCCCAAAAACCAATCTAAGTTTTTAAGTTCTAAATTTAGGCCTACCTCCTCCCATTCAGCCTGCCTGTCCATCTCCAAAAACAGCATTTTAACCAGCCTAGCGGTATTCCCGAGCGTGACTCGGGGTTAATTTTCGCTGCTAGAAGCGCTAACCCTGAGTCACGCTCGAGTAGAATTGCAGAGTTGTTGTGCGGGATGCACATTATAGCGCAAAAGCAATCGAATCGCGATTTTTGCTTTATGCGATATACCGATGCAGCCCACGGGAAAACATGTGATTATCTGCTGGGGTCGGCTCCCATGGTGGGGGCCGGCCAGAGCAGGTAAAGACATATACTAAAAGTTAGTGTTTCTCAACCAGGGGGCCTCCAGATGTTGCAAAACTACAACTCTCAGCATGCCCGGACAGCCTTGGGCTGTCCGGGCATGCTGGGAGCAGTAGTTTCACAACAGCTGGAGGCCCCCTGGTAGAAAAACACTGAGCTAAGTGTAAAAGTAAAAAGGAGGAAAATAAAAAAACCTTTTGCTTACCTAATCCCGATCCCTGCAGATGCTGTTTCCCTCCGTGCGCTCTGGTTCCTGCTCTCTTCATTATTCATCTTGCAGGACCTTTCCCTTTTCAGGAAAGGGGAAATGGCTTGTTCTGCAGGAAATACACTAGGTTTGAAATCTGCCTGGCAAACCTAGTGTATGCTGTTGCAGGACAAGACAAGGTAAGAAGGGGGGGGGGGGGGTGTGACAGAGGGGGGAATGTGACATAGGGGGGAATTTGACAGAGGGGGGAATGTGACAAGAGGGAAGAATGTGACAAGAGGGAAGAATGTGACAAGGGGTGGGGAATGTGACAAGAGGGAAGAATGTGACAAGGGGCGGGGAATGTGACAAGAGGGAAGAATGTGACAAGGGGTGGGATGTGACAGGGGGAGGGGAATGTGACATGAAGGGGGGGATGTGACAAGGGGGAAGAATGTGACAAGGGGGATGTGACATGGGGGAGGGGAATATAACATGGAGGGGGGAGAATGTAACAAGGGGGGGGGAATGTAACAAGGGGGGGAATATGACAGGGGGGGATGAATGTGACAGGGGGGATGAATGTGACAGGGGGGGAAGAATGTGACAAGGAGGGGGGAGAATGTGACAAGGAGGGGGAGAATGTGATATGGGGGGGGGGGGGGAATGTGACAAGGGAGGGGGAATGTGACGGGGGAGATGTGAAATTTCAATGCAAAAAATTGTACCGCTTTTGGTACAAATTTCCAGACAGAAACATACAGCCAGGGAGGTTAACAATTATACGCTCCTCTTTTGCTTTGAAAAAAGCAAACAGTACAGTTTTCATCTGCTGCCATCCTTTCATACATTTGTCCTTCTACACCTATTTTCCCAAGCCATCCTACACTTAAACTGGTTTCATGTCGCCAAATTATCGGACTACATGGCATAAAAATTATGGATTATAAAAGGGTAGCAGCATGAGGGAAAATTACCCATTTTGAACCCAAAAATCTATTTGAGTTTTTAAGTTCAAAATATAGGCCTACCTTCTCCCCCTCAGCCTTCCTGTCCATCTCCAAAAATAGCCTTTCTAACAATTATACGCTCCTCTTCTCTTGCTTTGAAAAATGCAAACAGTAAAGTTTCCATATGCTGCCATCCTTTCATCCATTCTTCCTTCTACACTTATTTTCCCAAACCATCCTTCACTCATACTGTTCTCAGTTTGCCAAGTTATCAGACTACCTGGCCCAAAAATTATGGATTATAAAAAGGTAGCAGCCTAAGGGAAAATTATACATTTTTAACCCAAAAAACCCATTGGGGTTTTCAGGTTCAAAATGCTGGCCCTTTCCGCCCCTTCAGCCTTCCTGTCCATCTCCAAAATTGGCATTTTAACCAATTGTACACTCCTCCTTTGCTTTAAAAAAAAGCAAACAGTACAGTTTCCATATGCTACCATCCTTTCATCCAATCATTCTTCTACACCTATTTTCCCAAACCATCCTACACTCATACTATTCTCATGTTGCCAAGTTATCGGACTACCTGGCCCAAAAATTATGGAAAATTACATATTTTGAACCCAAAAATTAATTTGAGTTTTTAAGTTCAAAATATAAGCCTACCTCCTCCTCTTTAGCTTGCCTGTCCATCTCCAAAATAGCCTTTTTAACAATTATATGCTCCTCTTTTGCTTTGAGAAAAGCAATCTGTACAGTTTCCATATGCTGCCATTCTTTCATCCATTCGTCCTTCTACACCTGTTATCCCAAACCATCCTACATTCATAATGTTCTCATGCCGCCATGTTATCGGACTCCCTGGCCCAAAAACGTATGGATTATAAAAGGTTTGTATACAAAAAGACAATCGAGATCAGACAACTCCTTAACAATTAAAATCATGATTTTATTAAAGCAATTTAAAAAAACAATGTAAACAGACGCCAATGATTGGAGATGGGATTGGGTTAGATTCTAGTACAAAAGAATAGGGCTACTGCCAGCTACAATAGACTTGCATATAATATGGTATGAAAGGTAATCAGTATGGTTTCTCAGTTTCTAAGAGAACTGCACTACACTTAAATTATTACTGCTAAAGTGCTATATACACGCTATTTATAGTATACACTAACCACAATTGTGGGTTTTACTAAATATAAATTAGTGCAAAAAAGTGCCAGAGTATATTACAACACAAGTGTGCATATACATACAATGTATTAAAATAATAATATTGCGCAATAAAAATATAACAATATAATAATAACTCAAGCACTATCTATGGATACATGCAGACTGCAGAGAGACACAGAAACTAATCAAATAAAGTGCATATGGTGACCTTACCCATATTGAGCTGCAGAGCCCTGACCCCAAATTGGTTATAAAAGGGTAGCAGCATAAGGGAAAATTACATTTTGAACCCAAAAATCTATTTGAGTTTATAAATTCTAAATATAGGCCTACCTCCTCACTTCAGCCTGCCTGTCCATCTCCAAAAATAGCCTTTTTAACAATTATATGCTCCTCTTTTGCTTTGAAAAAAGCAAACAGTACAGTTGCCATATGCTGCCATCCATTCATCCATTCACCCTTCTGTACCTATTTTCCCAAACTATCCTACACTTACACTGATTTCATGTCGCCAAGTTATCGGACTACCTGGCCCAAAAAACATGGATTATAAAAGGGTAGCAGCATAAGGGAAAATATCACATTTTGAACCCAAAAAACCATTAGCTTTTTCAGGTTCAAAATGCAGGCCTCCTCCACCCCTTCAGCCTGCCTGTCCATCTCCAAAATTGGCCTATTTACCAATTGAACACTCCTCCTTTGCTCTGAAAAAAGCAAACAGTACAGTTTCCATATGCTGCTATCATTTTATTTATACATTCTTCTACACCTTTTTTCCCAACCCATACTAGACTCATACTGTTTTCATGTCGCCAAGTTATCAGACTACCTGGCCCAAAAACTTATGGATTATAAAAGGGTAGCAGCATAAGGGAAAATTACCAAAAACCTATTTGAGTTTTTATGTTCAAAATATAGGCCTACCTCCTCCCCTTCAGCCTGCCTGTCCATCTCCAAAAATAGCCTTTTTAACAATTATATGCTCCTCTTTTGCTTTGAAAAAAGCAAACGGTAAAGTTACCATATGCTGCCATTCTTTCATCCATTCGTCCTTCTATACCTATTTTCCCAAACCATCCTACACTTATACTGTTTTCATGTCGCCATGTTATTGGACTACCTGGCCCAAAATATATGGATCATAAAAGGGTAGCAGCAGAAGGAAAAATTACACATTTTGAACCGAAAAACCCATGAGGATTTTCAGGTTCAAAATGTAGGCCTCCTCCGCCCCTTCAGCCTTCCTGTCCATCTCCAAAATTGGCCCTTTTACCAATTGTACACTCCTCCTTTGCTTTGAAAAAGCAAACAGTATAGTGTCCTTATGTGCCATCCTTTCATCCATTCGTCCTTCTACACCTATTTTCCCAAACCATCCTACACTCATACTGTTTTCATGTCGCCAAGTTATCGGACTACCTTGCACAAAAATTATGGATTATAAAAGGGTAGCAGCATAAGGGAAAATTACACATTTTGGACCCAGAAACCCATTTGCGTTTCAGGTCCAAAATGCAGCCCTCCTCAGCTCCTTCAGCCTTCCCGTCCATCTCCAAAAATGGCCTATTTACCAGTTGTACACTCCTCCTTTGCTTTGTAAAAAGCAAACAGTACAGTTGCCATATGCTGCCATCCATTCATCCATTTGTCCCTCTGTACCTATTTTCCCAAACTATCCTACACTTATACTGTTTTCATGTCTCCAAGTTATTAGACTACCTGGCCCAAAAAACATGGATTATAAAAGGCTAACAGCATAAGGGAAAATTACACATTTTGAATCCAAAAACCCTTAAGCGTTTTCAGGTTCAAAATGCAGGCCTCCTCCGCCCCTTCAGCCGGCCTGTCCATCTCCAAAATTGGCCTATTTACCAATTGAACACTCCTGCTTGGCTCAAAAAAGCAAACAGTACAGTTTCCATATGCTGCTATCATTTTATTTATTCATCCTTCTACACCTTTTTTCCCAAACCATCCTAAACTCATAATGTTCTCATGTCGCCAAGTTATCCGACTACCTGGCCCAAAAACTTATGGATTATAAAAGGGTAGCAGCATAAGGGAAAATTACACATTTTGAACCCAAAAACCTATTTGAGTTTTTATGTTCAAAATATAGGCCTACCTCCTCCCCTTCAGCCTGCCTGTCCATCTCCAAAATAGCCTTTTTAACAATTATATGCTCCTCTTTTGCTTTGAAAAAAAGCAAACAGTAAAGTTGCCATATGCTGCCATCCTTTCATCCATTCGTACTTCTATACCTATTTTCCCAAACCATCCTACACTCTTACTGTTCTCATGTCGCCAATTTATCTGATTACCTGGCCCAAAAATTATGGATTATAAAAGTGTAGAAGCATAAGGGAAAATTACACATTTTGAACCCAAAAACCAATTTGAGTTTTTAAGTTCAAAATACAGGCCTACCTCCTCCCCTTCAACCTGCCTGTCCATCTCCAAAATTGCCTTTTAACTATTATATGCTCCTCTTTTGCTTTGAAAAAAGCAAACAGTACAGTATCCTTCTGCTGCCATCCTTTAATCCATTCGTCCTTCTATACCTATTTTTTCAAACCAACCTACACTTATGCTGTTTTCATGTCGCCAAGTTATTGGACTACCTTGACCAAAATATATGGATCATTAAAGGGTAGCAGCATAAGGAAAAATTACACATTTTGAACCCAAAAACCCATTAAGATTTTCTGGTTCAAAATTTAGGATTCCTCCGCCCCTTCAGCCTTCCTGTCCATCTCCAAAATTGGCCCTTTTACCAATTGTACACTCCTCATTTGCTTTGAAAAAGCAAACAGTATAGTGTCCTTATGCTGCCATCCTTTCATCCATTCGTCCTTCTACACCTATTTTATCAAACCATTCTACACTCATACTGTTTTCATGTCACCAAGTTATCGGACTACCTTGCACAAAAATTATGGATCATAAAAGGGTAGCAGCATAAGGGAAAATTACACATTTTGAACCCAAAAACCCATTTGCATTTTCAGGTCCAAAATGTAGGCCTCCTCCGCTCCTTCAGCCTTCCCATCCATCTCCAAAATTGGCCTATTTACCAGTTGTACACGCTTTAAAAAAAAGCAAACAGTACAGTTTCCATTAGCTACCATCATTTTATTTATTCGTCCTTCTACATCTTTTTTCCTAAACCATCCTACACTCATAATGTTCTTATGTCGCCAAGGTATTGGACTACTTGGCCCAAAATTTATGGATTATAAAAGGCTAGCAGCATAAGGCAAAATTACACATTTTGAACCCAAAAACCTATTAGCGTTTTCAGGTTCAAAATGCAGGCCTCTTCCGCCCCTTCCAAAATTGGCCAATTTACCAATTGTACATTCCTCATTTTCTTTGAAAATAAACAAAAAAAACAGTACAGTTTCCATATGCTGCTATCATTTTATTTATTCTTCCTTCTACACCTTTTTTTCCAAACCATCCTACACTCTTAATGTTCTCATGTCGCTAAGTTATCGGACTACCTGGCCCAAAAATTATGGATTATAAAAGAGTAGAAGCATGAGGGAAAATTTCACATTTTGAACCCAAAAACCAATTTATGTTTTTAAATTCAAAATACAGGCCTACCTCTTCGCCTTCAGCCTGCATGTCCATCTAGAAAAAAAGAGCCTTTTTTAACAATTATATGCTCCTTTTTTGCTTTGATAAAACCAAACAGTAAAGTTGCCATATGCTGCCATCCTTTCATCTATTCGTCCTTCTACACCAATTTTCCCAAACCATCCCACACTCATACTGTTCTCATGTCGCCAAGTTATCGTACTACCTAAACTCCTCCTTTGCTTTGAAAAAAACAAACAGCACAGTTTCCATATGCTGCCATCATTTTATTAATTCGTCCTTCTACACCTTTTTTCCCCAAACCTTCTTACACTCATAATATTCTCATTTCACCAGGTTATTGGACTACCGGGCCCAAAAATTATGGATTATAAGGGTAGCAGCATAAGAGAGAATTACACATTTTGAACCCAAAAACGTATTTGAGTTTTTAAGTTCAAAATATAGGCCTACCTCCTCCCCTTCAGCTTGCCTGTTCATCTCCAAAAATAGCCTTTTTAACAATTATATGCTCCTGTTTTGCTTTGAAAAAAGCAAACAGTAAAGCTGCCATATGCTGCCATCCTTTCATCCATTTGTCCTTCAATACCTATTTTCCCAAACCATTATACAGTTATACTGTTTTCATGTCGCCAAGTTATTGGACTACCTGGCCCAAAATATATGGATTATAAAAGGGTAGCAGCATAAGGAAAAATTACACATTTTGAACCCAAAAACCCATTAGTGTTTTAAGGTTCAAAATGTAAGCCTCCTCCGCCCCTTCAGCCTTCCTGTCCATCTTCAAAATTGTCCTTTTTACCAATTGTACATGCCTGCTTTGCTTAGAAAATGCAAACAGTAAAGTGTCATTATGATGCCATCCTTTCATCCATTCGTCCTTCTACACCTATTTTCCCAAACCCATCCTACACTCATACTGTTGTCATGTCGCCAAGTTATGTGACTACCGGGCACAAAAAGTAAGGATTATAAAAGGGTAGCAGCATAAGGGAAAATTACACATTTTGAACCCAAAAACCCATTTGCGTTGTTAAGTTCAAAATATAGGCCTACCTCCTCCCCTTCAGCCTGCCTTTCCATCTCCAAAAATCGCCTTTTTATCAATTATATGCTCCTCTTTTGCTTTGAAAAATGCAAACAGTAAAGTCACCATTTGCTGCCATCCTTTCATCCATTCGTCCTTCTATAGCCATTTTCCCTAAACCATCCTGCACTTATACTGTTTTCATGTCGCCAAGTTATTGGACTACCTAGCCAAAAATATATGTATTATAAAAGGGTAGCAGCAGCATAAGGAAAAATTACACATTTTGAACCCAAAAACCCATTAGGGTTTTCGGGTTAAAAATGTAGGCCTCCTCCGCCCCTTCAGCTTTCCTGTCCACCTCCAAAATTGGCCTTTTACCAATTGTACACTCCTCCTTTGCTTTGAAAATTCAAACAGTACAGTGTCCTTATGCTGCCATCCTTTCATCCGTTCGTCCTTCTACACCTATTTTCCCAAACCATCCTACAGTCATACTGTACTCATGTCGCCAAGTTATCGGACTACCTTGCACAAAAATTATGGATTATTAAAGGGTAGCAGCATAAGGCAAAATTACACATTTTGAACCCAAAACCCATTAGCGTTTTCAGGTTCAAAATGCAGGCCTCCTCCGCCCCATCAGCCTTCCTGTCCGTCTCCAAAATTGGCCCTTTTACCAATTGTACACTCCTCCTTTGCATTGAAAAAGAAAACAGTACAGTTTCCATATGCTGCCATCATTTTATTTATTCGTCCTTCTACACCTTATTTGCCAATCTATCCTACACTCATAATAGTCTTATGTCACCAAGTTATTGGACTACCAGCCCAAAAATGATGGATTATAAAAGGGTAGCAGCATAAGAGAAAATTACAAATTTTGAACCCAAAAACCTATTTGAGTTTTTAAGTTCAAAATATAGGCCTACCTCCTCCCCTTCAGCCTGCCTGTCCATCTCCAAAAATCACCTTTTTAACAATTATGTGCTCCTCTTTTGCTTTGAAAAAAGCAAACAGTAAAGTTGCCATATGCTGCCATTCTTTCATCCATTTGTCCTTCTATTTCTATTCTCCCAAACCATCCTACACTCATACTCTTCTCATATCGCCAATTTATCTGACTACCTGGCACAAAAATTATGGATTATAAAAGGGTAGCAGCATAAGGGAAAATTACACATTTTGAACCCAAAAACCCAATAGGGTTTTCAGGTTCAAAATGTAGGCCTCCTCCACCCCTTCAGCCTTCCTGTCCAACTCCAAAATTGGCCTATTTACCAATTGTACACTCCTCCTTTGCTTTGAAAAAGCATACAGTACAGTGTCATTATGATGCCATTCTTTCATCCATTCGTCCTTGTACACCTAATTTCCCAAACCATCCTACACTCATACTGTTGTCATGTCACCCAGTTATCGGACTACCTGGCACAAAAATTATGGATTATAAAAGGGTAGCAGCATAAGGGAAAATTACACATTTTGAACCCAAAAACCCATTGGCGTTTTCAGGTTCAAAATGCAGGCCTTCTCCGCCCCTTCAGCCTTCTTGTCTGTAACGATGAGCGTTCCGGGTCCCGCTGCTTCCCTGGAGCGCTCGCGGCGTTACTCTGCTTGCAGCGCTCCGGTCGGCGCTGCTGACCGAGAGCGCTGCTACCCTGCCACCGGAGGGGATGCGATCCGCGGGATGGGACGTGACCGCTCACGGATCGCATCCCATGTCTCTTCTCACCTGCTCCGTCCTTCCTCTGTCCCAGCCCGGCGTGCGCGGCCCCGCTCTCTAGGGATTGCGCGCGCCAGCTCTCTGAAATTTAAAGGGCCTGTGCACCACTAATTGGTGCCTGGCCCAATCTAGTCCAATCACTGTTTTCCTATAAAACATCACTTCCCCTTCCTGTCTCTGCCGGATCTTGTTGCCTAGTGCCTAGTGAAAGCGTGTCAGTGTGTCCTTGCCTGTGTTTGCAGAATCTCTGCTGTTGCCCCTGACTACGAACCTTGTCGCCTGCCCTGACCTTCCTGCTACGTCTGACCTTGCCTTGCCTTGTCCTTTTGTACCGCTCCATCTCAGCCGCCAGAGAGGTTGAGTCGCTACCGGGCGGAACGACCTGGGGGTTACCTGCCGCAGCAATGTAATAACGGAGGTCCCAGCACTCACCGATGCAAGCAAATGGTATTTATTGTATATCCTAGTCACAGGACGCGTTTCGGCACTTAGCCTTCCTCCTTCCCCTGCCGCAGCAAGTCCATCCCGCTTTGCGGCGGGCTCTGGTGAATACCAGTAACCCCTTCGACTCCGTTCCCCTGGTACGGCCCACGCCATCACCTCTCTGGTACAGAGGATCAACTTCCAGTGTCCTCACCCTCCGCCAACCCGGATCCTGACATTGTCCAACTCCAAAATTGGCCTATTTACCAATTGTGCATTCCTTCTTTGCTTTGAAAAAAAGCAAACAGTACAGTTTCCATATGCTGCTATCATTTTATTTATTCGTCCTTCTACAACTGTTTTCCCAAACCATCCTACACTCATAATATTCTTATGTCGCCAAGTTATTGGACTACCTGGCCCAAAAATTATGGATTATAAAAGGGTAGCAGCATAAGGGAAAATTACACATTTTGAACCCAAAAACCTATTTGAGTTTTTAAGTTCACAATATAAGCCTACCTCCTCCCCTTCAGCCTGCCTGTTCATCTCCAAAAATAACCTTTTTAACAATTATATGCTCCTCTTTTGCTTAAAAAAAAAGCAAACAGTAAAGTGGCCATATGCTGCCATCCTTTCATCCATTGGTCCTTCTATACCTATTTTCCCAAACAATCCTACACTTACACTCTTTTCATGTCGCCAATTTATCGGACTACCTGGCACAAAAATTATGGATTATTAAAGGGTAGCAGCATAAGGGAAAATTACACATTTCGAACCCGAAAAACCGATTAGCGTTTTCAGGTTCAAAATGCAGGCCTCCTCCGCTCCTTCATCCTTCCTGTCCATCTCCAAAATTGGCCAATCTACCAATTGTACATTCCTCTTTTGCTTTGAAAAAAGCAAACAGTAATGTTGCCATATGCTGCCATGCTTTTATCCATTCGTCCTTCTATGCCTATTTTCCCAAACCATCCTACACTCATACTGTTCTCATGTCGCCAATTTATCTGATTACCTGGCCCAAATATTATGGATTATAAAATTGTAGAAACATAAGGAAAAATTGCACATTTTGAACCCAAAAAACTATTAGATTTTTTATGTTCAAAATATAGGCCTACCTCCTCCCCTTCAGCCTGCCTGTTCATCTACAAAAATTGCATTTTTAACAATTATATGCTCCTCTTTTGCTTTGAAAAAAGCAAACAGTAAAGTTGCCATATGCTGCCATCCTTTCATCCATTCGTCCTTCTATACCTATTTTAACAAACCATCCTACACTTATACTGTTTTCATATCGCCAAATTATTGGACTACCTTGCCCAAAAAATATGGATTATAAAAGGGTAGCAGCATAAGGAAAAATTACACATTTTAAACCCAAAAACCCATTAGGGTTTTCAGGTTCAAAATGTACACCTCCTCCGCCCCTTCAGCCTTCCTGTCCATTTGCCCCTATTGTACACTCCTTCTTTGCTTTGAAAAAGCATACAGTACAGTGTCATTATCTTGCCATTCTTTCATCCATTTGTCCTTCTACACTTATTTTCCCAATCCATCCTACACTCATACTGTTGTCATGTCGCCCAGTTATCGGACTACCTGGCACAAAAATAATGGATTATAAAAGGGTAGCAGCATAAGGAAAAATTACACATTTTGAACCCAAAAACCCATTTGAGTTTTTAAGTTCCAAATATAGGCCTACCTCCTCCCCTTCAGCCTGCCCATTCATCTCCAAAAATAGCCTTTTTAACAATTACATGCTTCTCTTTTGCTTTAAAAAAGCAAACAGTAAAGTTGCCATATGCTGCCATCCTTTCATCCCTTCGTCCTTCCACACCTATTTTCCCAAACCATTCTACACTTATACTGTTTTCATGTCGCCAAGTTATCGGACCACCTGGCATAAAAAACATGGTTTATAAAAGGGTAGCAGTATAATGGAAACTTACACATTTTCAACTCAGAAACCCATTAGGGTTTTCAGGTTCAAAATGCAGGCCTCCTCCGCCCCTTCAGCCTTCCTGTCCATCTCCAAAAATAGCCTTTTTAACAATTATATCCTCCTCCTTTGCTTTGAAAAAAGCATACAGAACAGTTTCCATATGCTGCCATGCTTTCATATATTTGTTGTCCTTCACCTATTTTCCCAATTCAAACCATCCTACATGCATACATGTCTGATATTGCTAAATAGTTACACTACCTTTACCCCTTAAGGACTCAGCCCATATTTGCCTTAAAGGGGTACTCCGCCCCTAGACATCTTATCCCCTATCCAAAGGATAGGGGATAAGATGTCAGATCGCCGGGGTCCCGCTGCTAGGGACCCCTGGGATCGCCGCTGCAGCACCTCGCTATCATTACTGCACAGAGCGAGTTCGCTCTGTGCGTAATGACGGGCGATACAGGGGACGGAGCAGCGTGGCGTCATGGCCCCGCCCCTCATGACATCAAGGTCCGCCCTCTTAATGCAAGTCTATGGCAGAGGACGTGACGACAGCCACGCCCCCTCCCATAGACTTGTATTGAGGGGGGCAGGCCGTGATGTCACGAGGGGCAGAGCCGTGACGTAACGATGCTCCGGATAAGGACAATTTTCCTTTTTTTTCTCCTCGCCTTCAAAAAATTATAGCTCTTTTATATTTTCCTCTACAGACTAGTATGAGGGCTTGTTTTTTGCGTGACCAGTTGTCCGTTGTAATGCCATCACTCACTTTACCATAAAATGTATAGCGCAACCAAAAAAATACTATTTGTGTGGGGAAATTAAAAAGTAAACTGCAATTTTGCTAATTTTGGAATGTTTCTTTTTCACGCCGTACAATTTACGGAAAAAATTACATGTGTTCTTTATTCTTTGGGTCAGTACGATTAAAATAATACCAATGTAATATACTTTTCTATTACTGTTGTGCTTTAAAAAAATTGCAAACTGTTTAACCAAATTAGTACGTTTAAAATCCCCCTATTTTGAAGACCTATAACTTTTTCATTTTTCTGTATAAGTGGCGGTATGAGGGCTAATTTTTTGCGCCGTGATCTGTACTTTTTATTGATACCATATTTGCTTATATAAGACTTTTAATACTTTTTTTATAAAAAAAATTTGGAATAAAATGTTATAAAAAAGTAGCTATTTTGGACTTTTTTTTTCCGTTCACGCCGTTCACCGTACAGTATCATTAACATTTTATTTTAATAGTTGGGAGATTTACGCATGCGGCAATACCAAATATGTATGTAAAAAATTTTTTTACACTTTTTGGGGGTGAAATAGGGAAAATGGGACAATTTAAGTTTTTATTGGGGAGGGTTTTTTTCACATTTTTTTTACTTTTCTTTTTTACTTTTTTTACTTTTATTTTTACACTTTAATAGTCCCCATAGGGGACTATTTATAGCAATCATTTGATTGCTAATACTGTTCAGTGCTATGTATAGGACATAGCACTGATCAGTATTATCTGTCATCTTCTGCTCTGGTCTGCTCGATCTCAGACCAGACTAGAAGACCCCAGGAGATGGCTGGAGCAAGGTGAGGGGACCTTCGGCCACCATGCTTGATGACTGAATCGCCGCGGCAGCGCTGCGGGCGATCCGATCTTCCATTTAAAGTACCGCGATACTGCAGATGCTGGGATCTGTATTGATCACGGCATCTGAGGGGTTAATGGCGGACATTCGCATGATCGCGGATGTCCGCCATTACGGTCGGGTTCCTGGCTGCTGCACATGACGCCAGCATCGCTCGCGGTTATGCATAGGATGTAAATGAACGTCCTGGTGCGTTAAGTACCAGCTCACCAGGACGTTAAGTACCAGCTCACCAGGGGGTTAAAAGAACAATGCAGGTTAAATTGTCAGTAGAGTGTCCCAGAGGATGCCCTTATGAAAAGGCACTTCTTAATAAATAGAAGGTAAAGGTTTATCCTACATAGCATTACATTTTACAATTACATAAACAGACGACAGAGGGACCAAAACTTTTTTTTGGAAGATAGTGGATATAAATGTTTGGCCTTTATTTACTCCTAAAAACCACACACAGTACACAAGTGAGGTTTGTGATGCATCCGTTAAAAGCCCAACTATTCACACCACTATAACAAAACGAACAGTCCCTCGTTGAAACATTGTGCTCCAAAGGCTCACACATTCACACACTAGACAGAGGTGGGTAAGAAATCTTGTACAAAAACTACAATACTCAAATATAATAACTTAATTGCTTGTGCTAAAGTATCTTAAAGTTACCTAATAGCCTAAACACTATGAGGGAGATTTATTAAAACCTGTGCAGAGGAAATGTTGCCTAGTTCCCAATAGCAACCAATCAGATCCCTTCTTATTTTTGAAAAAAGCTTTGCAAAATTAAAGAAGCTAGTTAATTGGTTGCTATGGACATCTAATCAACTTTTCCTGTCAACAGGTTGTGATAAATCTCCCCCTATGTCTTCACTTCTAGAGTTTACCCTTAAAATAGCTTATCTTCTATAACTATGGTCCCCCTGTTTACTTACATTGTCCTCTGGGAAAACCCACAATTTGAGCCTCCAACATGTTATTTCCAAACAGTCCAACATTTATACTGCTCTAAAGTTGCCAAATAACCCGATGACCTGAACCTAAAATTTATAAAGATTGCTATGTCATGACTCGGGGGGGGGACGTCACCTGGGGGTGGAGCATGTGAGCGGACGTGTGTGTTAGCGCCGCTCTGATCACCTGGGACAGCCAGCCAGCTGATGAGACGTTCCCCTGATCGTGCTCCAGTACCTGAGTGCTGCTGCTGTATTTGTTGTTGGAGCCACTGCAGTGTTGAGAAGAAGGAGGCGGCCGCTGCTGTGGAGCCCAGTGTGCGAGTGCCTACGGTCCCAGGAGTGGTGGAGGAGGAGAGACAGCCGTGAGGGAGGTCGAGTCGGGGAGACGCAGTGGAGAGGAGATGTGCCGGTGAGCGGGTTGGTGCGGTGCATGGTGGAGGAGAGATCGGGCGGTCATGTGACCGGAGTGGAGGAGGTGAGTGGACGGCCTGCCGTGGGGTAGAGAGGACCTTACGGCGAGGAGGAACAGTTGGGATCCACGTGGGATGCCGCAATGCCGGAACTCACTTTGGAGTAGATGGAGTGGTGAGAGGAGCTAAGCTCCAACCTATCTATAATATAATAGTGTGGGCCAGGTTCCAGGGCGTGGAGGGTGAGTAGATGTATGCTGGGGACATAGGCTGATTGGGGACTGATTGGATCAGGGGCCCCGTCTGATTACCTGGTCTGCACCCAAGAGACTCTCCCGCTGGAATTTCGAGAGGCTGCATAGCCGAGTGCAATCCCCCATCTCTATATTGGCCTCTATTGTGAATTAATATCATCTATCTCCCATGTGTGAACAAGTAACAATGCTAATAATAGAGTCTGGACTTCCTTGTTGGACTCCGGAAAAAGAGACTGTGTAAACAATATTAAATATATAGTGGAGGGCATTGACTGAAGAAATTTTCCTCCTCTATATATTAATCAAACAGCTCTCCCCTGGCTATAATTCCCTGTTTTCCAGTGGAAGAAATTGGGTAATTTAATTGTGGGCCTTCGGAAGTCCCCTGTATTGACAACTTCGGCGTGATAGCATTGTCTAAAAATAATTTCTGTGTTTAAATAAGTATTAGCTGTTTAGGGGTTTATGCGTTATTGCGGAGCAATCCTCTTTTTGTCTGTCTCCTGAAAACCCCCGAACTGAAGATTGCAAAGATTGATGCACTGTTATAGTGAAAAGTTATTGTCATAGTAGCTCTGGCGGGTAGGATAATGGGAGGGGGGAAAAAAGATGACTCGGTGTCCAGCCGCATATCAGGTGGTTGGACATCGACCCGCCAGAAGGAAAAGGTAGAGGGGCGGTGGGCAAAAGCTCAGTGGAATTTTTTTTTAGATCTCCAGGGGTCAAGGGGGTGAAAGTGAACCAACAAAAGCCAGAAAGGAATAAAAAGGTGATAACATCGGAGAACTCAGAGGAGGAGATATAGGAGAATCAGGAGGAAGATGGAACTAAAGCAATGCTTAGCAAAATATTTGAAGGGGTAGAAAAAAACAAATGAAGCAATAAAGGAGGTTAAAAACCAGTAAGACGGGATACCGTGATATTAAGGCAGGCCAGAAAATTAGGGAAAGGTTGAATGAGGTAGAAGATAAGACCAAAGGGAAAGTGCACAGGACTGAGGAATTAGAGAGAAAGGTGGATGAGTTGTCTGGAATATGCCAGGAATTGAATACTAAAGTGAGGGATTTAGAGGATAGAGGAAGACGAACAAATGTAAGAATAGTTGGAATCCCAGAAAGAATAGCAGGTGAAGACTGCCGAGGATTTGTTAAAAATTGGATATTGAAAAACTTTGGTGGTCAAGGTCTATCAGACTTTTTTGAGGTAGAAAGGGCGCACAGGGTTCTGTCAAAACCCCCCTTACCAGGGGCCCATCCGAGAATTATTCTTGTCAGGTTGCTATAGGCGACAGATAGAGATGTAATTCTGAGGGTAGCCAGAGGGGCAGATAGAGAGTTCAATGGTAATAAAATAATGTTTTATGCAGATTACTCGAGGGCAACACATCAGGAGAGGCTAACTTTTATACATGTTAAAAAAAGGCTCAGAGAAGCAAATATCAGATACCCATTATTATTTCCAGCCAAACTTAGGGTGATATATAAAGATAAGTCATGTTTTTTTGCTTCAGTAGAGGAAGTAAATGAGTGGCTGGAAAAGGAAGGGATCAGGTAAAAAGTAACAAATTAATTTTCCCTGCAGATAAGGAATTAAATATATTGATGTAATTTAAGGGGGAAAAGGTATAACCTGGCCGGCTGACCGGGTGGGGGGACTCAAGATTCAGGATTGCCAGAAAAAGTTTTGGGCAATGCCAGAGGAAGGTGGGGGGGGGGGGGGGCGGTTGGCAGAAGGGGGGTGTTTTTTTTTTCCTCTCTCTTCCCAAACACTTGAATGAAGGTATTGGTTTGGAATGTATAAGGGCTAGCGGATAGAGTGAGACGCACGGCAGTCTATGAAGTAATCGAGAAACATCAACCAGGTATTATTTGTCTATTAGAGACACCCTTGACAAAAGACAAAACATATATTTTGCAGAGGAAGGGGATTGCAAAACAATTCCACTCAGTGCACACCTGTTACTATAGAGGGGTAAGTGTGTTAATACGCAAAGGATTGAAGGTAGAGGTGTTAAACTCAAAAATACACAAAGAAGGAAAGTATGTATTTCTGGTATTAAATGGGGGGGGGGGGGGGGGGACTGTTGTTCGCTTTCGTCTATGTGCCACCCCCCTTTTCATTTGGAATATTTCAATAATTATTGAATTTGCTAACGATAAAGGAGGCATCCCAATTATGGTGGTGGGGGATATTAATTCAGTAATGGATGAAGGGAAAGATAGATTAAGGATAGGGAGACAACATTTGTGCTATAAAAAAATCAAAGGAAACATTATCTCGCATAGATATGATAATTGGGGATAGGAAGATTATGCCATGGGTAAAGGGTATAAAAGGGTATAAAATACGTGTCCCGGAGTATATATGATCATACACTGGTAATGCTCCAAGTGGTTAATGGACAAATACACCAGACAAGTATGAGAATAGATCCATTTTGGATAGAAGTATGGGGAGAAGATAGTGAGGTAGGGGATAAAATAAAAGCATATTTTGAGATTAATGATGGAACAACTTCGGAGGGGATGGTCTGGGATGCTTTCAAGGCAGTGTTGCGAGGCATTTGTAAGGAGAGAATGGTAAGGATGAAGAAAAGATCAAAGAAAGAGGAAGAAGAGATGGTAAAGAAAGTAGAGGAAGCAGAACAGTGCTTTGTAGCAACAGGGCTGGAAAAAGATAGAAAAGAATGGGAGAAGGTAGTAGGGAGGTATAAGGAAATATTAACATCGGGAGCAAAGAAAACACTGTTCTAGGCAGAAAAGAAGAGATCTTTAGAAGGAGGGAAGCCAGGAAGGTGGTTGGCTAGGTTTATAGAAGAAGGAAAAGCGTTAATAGCTGCCGCTAAAAAGGGGCGGATAGTGAAAGAACAGGAAGGAATCACAAAAATGTTTCTAGAATTCTATAAAGAGTTATATACAGTGCAGACCAAAAGTTCAGAGTTTTCTTTATTTTCATGACTATGGAAATTGTAAATTCACATTGAAGGCATCAAAACTATGAATTAACACATTTGGAATTATGTATATAACAAAAAAGTGTGAAACAACTGAAAATATGTCATATTCTTGGTTCTTCAAAGTAGCCACCTTTTGCTTTGATTACTGCTTTGCACACTCTTGGCATTCTCTTGTTGAGATTCAAGAGTTAGTCACCTGAAATGGTTTTCACTTCACAGGTGTGCTGGTGTGGAGGAGGAGGTGTGATGGTGTGGGGGTGCTTTGCTGGTGACACTGTTGGGGATTTATTAAAAATTGAAGGCATACTGAACCAGTATGGCTACCACAGCATCTTGCAGCGGCATGCTATTCCATCCGGTTTGCGTTTAGTTGGACCATCGTTTATTTTTCAACAGGACAATGACCACAAACACACCTCCAGGCTGTGTAAGGACTATTTGACCAAGAAGGAGAGTGGTGGGGTGCTGCGCCAGATGACCTAGCCTCCGGACCTGAACCCAATCGAGATGGTTTGGGGTGAGCTGGACCGCAGAGTGAAGGCAAAAAGGGCCAACAAGTGCTAAGCATCTCTGGGAACGCCTTCAAGACTGATGGAAGACCATTTCAGGTGACTACCTCTTGAAGCTCACTAAGAGAATGTCAAGAGTGTGCAAAGCAGTAATCAAAGCAAAAGGTGGCTAGAACCTAGAATATGACATATTTTCACACTTTTTTGTTAGGTATATAATTCCACATGTTCAGAATTTTGATGCCTTCAGTGTGAATGTACAATTTTCATAGTCATGAAAATAAAGAAAACTGTGAATGAGAAGGTGTGTCCAAACTTTTGGTCTGTACTGTACCTCACAGGTAAAAGTAGGGCAGGAAGAAATACCAAAATATGTGGAGGAATGCGAGCTACCAAAATTGCCGATGGAAGCTGTAGAGATGTTAGAGGGAGAGATTACAGAAAGTGAAGTATGGAAGGGGGTAAAAGAGGCACCCAGATCAAAGGCTCCAGGCCCGGATGGGATAACATTCAAGCTGTATAAAAAGTATGCGAGTATTTTAGTTACTAGGTTAGTGAAACTATTTAAAGACATCTTAAAAAGAGGAATACTGCCCCCCTCAATGAGGGAAGCAGTAATAACGTTAATTCTTAAACCTGGAAAAGATGAATGCGAGCCAGACGGGTATAGGCCAATCTCGCTGCAAAATACTGATACGTAGATATTGGCAAAGGTACTAGCAGTGAGATTGGCGAAGGTAATGCCCTTGCTAATTTCCAAAGATCAATGTGGATTTATAAGTGAAAGAACTACAGCAGATAATGTGAGAAGAGAGGGGGGTGGGCACCGCTCCATCCTGCCATTGGACGCTGTTAAGGCCTTTGACAGGGTGGAGTGGTCCTACCTCTGGATAGTAATGAGGGGATATGGGTTTGGGGAAGATTTTATGAAATGGATGGGAATTTTGTACGATTCGCCAAGGGTTGCGGTTCTGCTAAATGGAGTGCAATTGGAAGGATTTCAGTTGACCAGAGGAGCCAGACAAGATTGCCCTCTGTCCCCCCATGTCTTTGCCCTATATATTGAGCCATTGGCAGTAAGGATCAGGAATAATGAGAGGCTAGAGGGATTTGGATGTCAGGGGACAGAGGACAGAGTATCACTCTTTGCGGATGATATATTGCTTTATATTCGAAATACGCAGCAGACATTAAAGGAGATTATAGAGGAAATAGAGGAATTTGGGAATAAGTCAGGATTAAGTATAAATTGGAACAAAACTGTATTGATGCAATTAGACAAGCAAATGTCCCATGAGAGACTCAAGATAATAAGAGATGGAGAAACCATTAAGTATTTAGGGATAAATGTGGGAAAGGAAGTTCAAAAATATCTGAAACTAAATGTCTGGCCCATCTTGAGAAAAATAAAAGCAAAAGTATAAATTTGGTTAGGTCTACCACTCAGTATGGCGGACAGGATTGGCCTATTGAAGATGATAATTTTACCTCAGATACTGTTTGTATTGACCAATAGTCTCGTATGGTTAGGAGAACAAATTTTTAAAGCAGTTGAAACCATGGAAAGAGAACTTGTCTGGATAGGGAAAAAAACAAGAATGAAATTGAGCTATCTAAGCAGAGGGGTGAATAATGAAGGACTAGCCGTTCCAGACTTTACATTATATTATAAAGCAGCACAGTTGAGGTATGGAAAGAAATGGAAAGAAACAGATGTCTTTGCGAACATGATAAAAGTAAAAAAAGATGAATGTGAGGATATGGGAGAATTCCTAGAATCTAAGTTGGGTGGGAAGGATCCTATAGAGGAAATGGTGGGTAAGATATGGGAACAAATGAAAAAAGTAATGAAGGTGAAAGGTTGATTTGAATATACAAGATTATTTAATAATACAAGATTTAAAGAATTAGAGGGGCAGGAATGGTGGTTTTGGGGTAAATATAATTTGAAATTTGTAGCACAATTTTTTGAAGAAGAGAAACTTAGAACGTTTGAGGATTTGAGTGCACAGTATAAAATTCCTAATAACATGATGTCACTATTTAGGTATGCACAGTTAAGAGAGGCAATAAAAAAAAAAAAACTGATAAGAAAGAGGAATTGAGAATTAATGACTGCCCGATAGTGGTGTTAAGGGAAGGCATGGATAAAAAAATGTTTTTCTAAGATGTAGAAAATAATGGTGGATGTTAAAAATAAGGGAGAAAAGCACTTTAGTTTGAAAGAATGGGAGAAGGATATAGGACAAGTAACAGAAAGGGAATGGAGGGGGATCTGGGAAGAGAACCTGAATATTATTAAAAATAGTTCACATAGAGTTACACAATTTTTTATAACACATAGGTTATATTACACGCTGCAATACCTGGGAAAAATAAATAAACGTAAAAAATACAAATGCCCAAGATGTGAGAATGACGGAATGGGGTTCTTCCATATGTATTATGAGTGTCCTGTGCTTAAAGAATTCTGGATGAAGGTGGTAAGGATGGTAGAAGGAAGGTTAGAGTTGAAGGAAGGAGATAAATTGATATCTTGGTTATTAGGGGGAGGAAGAACGGAAGGAAGAAAGACGGACAATATTCTGAGAGGGAAAGTGCAATTTGCAACAAGACTATTGGTGGCAAGAAAGTGGATGTCTAAAGAAGTTCCAAATATTGATGAACTTAAAGGGGTATTCCAGGATTTTTTTTATTTGACTATTCTACAGGGGCTGTGAAGTTAGTGTAGTTCATAATATAGTGTCTGTACCTGTGTGTGACGGTTTTCTCACAATTCTTCTGTGATTTTAACCCCACTATTTATTTTTACCAGCATACAAAATGACTGTTGTCTCGGATTTTTCCCACCTTGGAATGTGGCTGAGACCTGACTCACTAGTCAGCTGATGACAGGAAGCCTGTCTGCTTCAATGGGTATAGCAATCAATCTGCAACTAATGCAACAGCTGTAGGCACCCTGATTGAAAACCACAGGTCTTTTGTTTCAATGGGTGGGGTGGCTGATGTGTGAGAGGGAGGAAAATGGCATTGTGGGATTTGTAGTAAAAAAACAGGAAATACAAGTTCACAAAAAGCTAGCCACAGTGTTATGGTAATCTCACAACACAGCCATTTAGCCCTGAGACAAGTGCAGATCCTGCCTAAGCATGTCCATTACTTTCTGAGTTCTGTTGGGCAGCTAAGGCTGGGTGATAATTTTTTAAAGTAGTTGAAACCATGGAAAGAGAACTTGTCTGGAAACGGAAAAAAACAAGAATGAAATTGAGCTATCTAAGCAGAGGGGTGAATAATGGAGGACTAGCTGTTCCAGACTTTACATTATATTATAAAGCAGCACAGTTGAGCTATGTAAAGAAATGGAAAGAAACAGATGTCTTTGCGAACATGATAAAAGTAAAAAAAAGATGAATGTGAGGATATGGGAGAATTCCTAGAATCTAAGTTGGGTGGGAAGGATCCTATAGAGGAAATGGTGGGTAAGGTATGGGAACAAATGAAAAAAGTAATGAAGGTGAAAGGTTGATTTGAATATACAAGATTATTTAATAATACAAGATTTAAGTTCCATGTAATTTAGAATAGGTGGATTGAATGTATGACAGAGAAAGAAAGATTGTGTTTGGTAGAGAGTCTCAGATAAAGGTATAAGGTGGGAATATTATGAATGTTTTTTTCCCCCTTCTGCCATGGGGTGTTGATATTGCGGGGGTGGGGTGGGTTGGATGATTATATAAATTTGCAAGGAGAGGTGCCCTGTCCAGCCTAAGCCAGTAGTAATTATAAGAGGGGTAGATATTATAAGTGGGGTAGATATTACTTTTTCTGTGTTTGTCTGTCTTTTTTGTGGTTTTCTTTTCTTGTCTCTTGGCTCTCCTCCCCCTTCTTTTCCAAGTAGGAATGAAAATTGAGTGATCGAGAATCTTTGTACTAGATCAAATGGATGAATCAAATAATAGTGGTCTCCCCGGGGGAAAGGAAAGAAAAAAAGGAGGGAAAAAAAAGCTTTCAAAGGTCCTCCCTCAAATTGTTGATCCTGGAGGGTGCGTAATAAATGCATCAGCAGTGGAGCACAATTAGTCAGGGAGGAGTGGGGTGTGAAGGCGCAGCACTCCTCGCTGGCAAGGAGGGAAATTTCTAAAAAGGAAAGGGTAAAAAACACAAAAGGGGATTGAAGGACGGTATGTATGGTAAAGACCAGGAGAGAGAGCAAAGAAATAGGCGAGAGGAAGGAAATGAGTAATGAAGTCGGGTCTGGATTGAAAGTTGGATTCTGAGGGGTCGAGGGGGAGAGGAGATAAATGTTACTTTTCTATCTAGTGTGGTGTTAGTGAGAGGAAGATTTATTTAGGTGGGGGAGGTGGGTGGGGAGGGACGGGAGAGGTAGTATTAGACAAGGTAAAAGATATGCTTAGATGGCGAGGGTGGGACAGGGCACTGGAACCGGATTGGAGAAATGTATAGAGGAAGAGGGTTAAAAAGAATAATTTTCCTGAAATAATGATAATAGATTAAGGAAAATGGAAATGTGATTTTCTATGGAATGTACAATTGTTGTTGAAATAAAAAATGGGGGAAAAAAAAGAAAAAAAAAAGATTGCCATGTCAAAAATTATAAAGATGGCCAATGCCTTGGACTACCTGGCCCAAAAATTATCAAAAATTATATTATAAAAGGATAGCAGCATAAGGGAAAATGACACATTTTGAACCTAATACTTATGTGGGTATTTGTATTATTTAGTATATTGCTTAATAATTTTACGACATAAGTTTAAAAAGTTAAGTCAAATTTTCAAGTATGTTATTCCTCAAGAGGCACTGGTTTAACCAGTTGAAGACGCAGGGTGTACAGGTATGCTCCCATTCTCGGAAATGTCAACTAGCCCCACAATGATTAAAGCGGTGGCTGCGCAGGTAATGGTATGTTCCATTCATTCCAGAAAAAATTGTGTCTACATTCCTGCAAGATTGTCAACGGGACCGGGCTGGTTACCATGGCAAAAGAAAGCCAGTGGATGGCTTCTTGTCTTCTCAGGACAGAAGCCTGTAAGGTCCAGTCCTAGCCTGGATCGTACAGGCGAACTGTCATAACAGTTATACTATACTGCAGTAAAATTGTACTGCAGTATAACAGGTGAAAATATAATGTTTTTCAATAAATAGTGTAAAAAAAATTATATAAATACCACTTTTCTAATAAAGCCCTGTATTATAAAATAATAGAAAAAAACTATACATAATAGGTATTTCCACAAACATAATGACTTTTACTTTAAAATGATGTTTTTTTTATCACGCACAGTAAACACTATTTAAAAAAAAGCTACATAAAAACTCGATTTGCTAATTTTGTTAAAAAACTGGAATAAAAATGATCAAAAGATCTCATGTGTACAAAAAATAATACCAATAAAAAGTATAGCTTGTCCTGCAAAAAATAAGCCCTTACACAATGAGGCTGGATGTAAATTAAGTCATGGCCACACAAATAGGGAAAAAGAAGCTACCGTACATACTCGAGTATAAGCCGAGTTTTTCAGCACGATTTTTGGTGCTGAAAACGCCCCCCTTGGCTTATACTCGAGTGAACTCTCTGCGTGTCAAACCCTTCATCAGTGGTCTTCAACCTGCGGACCTCCAGATGTTGCAAAACTACAACTCCCAGCAAGCCCGGACAGCTATTGGCTGTCCGGGCACACTGGGTGTTGTAGTTTTGAAACTTCTGGAGTTCCCCAGGTTGAAGACCACTGCGGCCTTCGTCATCATTTACCCCCCCCCCCTTTTGTTTTGCACTCACCTCCCCTCGGCGGGAAGTTAGGGTGAGCTGGTCCGGGCTCTCTATGCTGCAGGGACCGTACAGTGGGCATGGATAGTCGTTGTGGGCTGTCCATTTTCACCGGGGAGGCCTGTTCCCCGCGCTTCGTGCCTGGCCCCGGAGTAGTGACGTTTCCTTGACGACGACACACAGAGACGTTCATGCGCAACGACCCTGTGCATCGTCGTCAAAGCAACTTCACTAGTCCAGGCCCGAAGTGCAGAGAAGAGGCCCGCTGGTGAAAATGGACAGCCCACAACGACTATCCATGCCCACTGTACGGTCCCTGCAGCATAGATGGCCCGGACCAGCTCACTCTAGCTTCCTGCCGAGGGGAGGTGAGTACAAAACAAAAGGGGGGGAGGGGGGCTGGATGATGAGGAAGGTCGCAGTGGTCTTAAACCTGCGGACCTCCAGAGGTTTCAAAACTACAACTCTCAGCATGCCTTGACAGCTGATGGCTGTCTGGGCATGCTGGAAATTGTAGTTTTGCAACATCTGGAGGTTCGCAGGTTGAAGACCACTGATGAAGGGATTGACAGGCGGTGATGATGAAGGGGGGGGGGGGGGGGGAATGATAACGAAGGCCACAGTAGTCTTCAATCTGCGGACCTCCAGAGGTTTCAAAACTACAACTCTCAGCATGCCTGGACAGCTGATGGCTGGCTGGGCATGCTGGGAGTTGTAGTTTTTCAACATCTGGAGGTCCGCAGGTTGAAGACCACTGATGAAGGGATTGACAAGCGGTGATGATGAAGGGGGGGGGATGATGACATAGGGGTGTGATGTATTTCCCACCCTAGGCTTATAGTCGAGTCAATAACTTTTCCTGGGTTTTTGGGGTAAAATTTGGGGCCTCGGCTTATATTCGGGTCGGCTTATACTCGAGTATATACGGTATATAAAATTTTGAAACCACAATAATCGTACTGACACACAGAATAAATATAACAATTTTTAATGCACAGTGAACGCTATAAAAAAACATTTTAAAAAATGGCAGAAATCTTCAAAATTTTCACAATATTTTTACAAAAACTGCTGCATGTATCAACAAGAATTTGCAACTAATATTAAGGACAATATGTCACAAAAAAATCAAAAACAATTAGCATATCCCAGAATTGCTTTGCTCACTAAAAGCATTACCGGATTTCATGCAGCGGATCTTTGTATGTAAAATTCCCTGTGGATTTTCTACATTCTAACCAACCATCCTCCACTAACTTGGGATAAACTTGAGGGTTCATCATTGTGTCTTTCTAAACCCACAGCAATGTTTTCCTTTTCTGTTGCAAATTTAGGTATTGGGTGAACTGTCACAGCATTTTTTAGCGTACATGTGTAAATGTAGTGTTGTTTCAATTGTTCCCCTAGTTGTGCTGGCCCCCAGTGTACCCCCAAAAAATTTGAAAGCTAGAGTCACCACTGGGCTCTAGCCCTGGGTCTTTTGGAGAACTAGCAGCACCCCTGTTGCTGACTGTGTTTAGTAGGGAGTGATGCAGAAGCAAGAATGGCTGAGGGGCTTAATAATAATGTAATACAAAGATATATTTAATACAATTTAGCAAGAGAATCTATAGATATCTGTGTATGATGCAGGACCGGTGGTACCCGCAGACAGTTATGAAACATGTATATCGTGCTGTTTGATCACTGTTCACATTTCAAGATATATATTAATTATAGTGCTGAATTTGATTAAATATATATTTTTTAGCACATTATTATTGAGCCCCTCAGCCCAGCTTGCCTCTGCATCGTTCCCTGCTAGATACAGTCAGCACTACAACTCCCAGCATGTCCGGACTGTCAGGATTTTTGAAAATCACCTACTGAGCCCAAAAAAAGACAAAATACACCAAAAGGATTAAAATGACATTTTCAGTTCCTTATTGACTTGCAGCTAACGTTTCCCCCCCCCCCCCTCCAAAAAAAAAAAAAAACCCAAAAAAACCTGAGTATAATTCTAGCCTTAGTCTAGGTTTCCACATAGGTTTTTTTCTGGTGTTTTTTTGATTAACTGCCACTGCAGTTTTTGAGCAAAAGTCAGAAGTGGATTCAAAAGTAATAGGAAATCTAAAGAAAATACTTCACATGTCACTTTTACCGTAAATTGTACGGTGTGAAAACGAAACCTTCCAAAATTAGCAAAATTGCTGTTTTCTTTTTAATTTCCCCACACAAATAGTATTTTTTTGGTTGCGCCATACATTTTATGGTAAAGTGAGTGATGACATTACAACGGACAACTGTTCGTGCAAAAAACAAGCCCTCATACTAGTCTGTGGATGGAAATATAGAAGAGTTATGATTTTTTGAAGGCGAGGAGGAAAAAATTAAAACGTAAAAATAAAATTTTCTGCGTCCTTAAGGCCCAAATGGCCTGCGTCCTTAAGGGGTTAATGAAATGTATCTTTTTTATAACAACATTTTTATAAATTTTTAAACAGGGATCAATTTATGTGTGCGGGTAGGGCACAAAAATGTAGCAAATAATGAAAAAAATTTAGTGTGTGTGTTTTTCACTTTTTTTTTAAACATTTTTTTAAGGTAGTACTACTACTCCCAGCATGGAACACACTGTTCCATGCTAGGAGTAGTAGTACCTGTACTAATTGACAGATCGCCCCGGGTCTGTTGCGATACTCCTGTATAATTTATAGATGGGGCTGACCGCTCTTCTATGGTCCCCTGCACTGCCGTATATGTACACCTATTCATATTTCCCGCAGAGAGCTGTGATTGGCCAGATGGTTTCAGCCAATCACAACTCTCTGTGGGAAATATGAATAGGTGTATATATATACGGCAGTGCAGGGAACCATAGAAAAGCGGCCGGCCGCATCAATACATTATACAGGAGGATCACAGCGGGTGTCAGGAGTGACATCCGCTGTAATCTTTCCTTAACTGCAGGTACTACTGCTCTCAACATGGAGCACACTCTACTCCATGCTGGGTGCTGTAGTACCTGCATTAATAGACAGATCGCAACATGTGTCAGAGGTTACTCTCACTGCAATCTGTCTATTAATGCAGGTACTACAGCTCCCAGCATGGAGCAGAGTGTGCTCCATGTTGGGAGTAGTAGTACCTGCAGTTAAGGACAGATCACAGCGGGTATCACTCCTGACACCCGATGCGATCGTCCTGTCTATTTCAGAGATGCGGAGCAGCTCTATACAGCGCTTGCATCTCTGCTCTGTTCTCCGGCCTGCCAGTGATATGAATAGAACATTACTCATTCATATTTCCCTCTGAGAGTGGGGATTGGCTGCCACCATCCGGCCAATCCCCACTCTGGGCGGAAAATGTGAAAGAGTGATGTTCTATTCACATCACTGGCTGGCTGGAGTACAGAGCAGAGATGCGAGCGCTGTATAGAGCTGCTCCGCATCTCTGCAATAGACAGGACGATCGCATCGGGTGTCAGGAGTGATACCCGCTGTGACTGGTCCTTAACTGCAGGTACTACTACTCCCAACATGGAACACACTCTGATGTGAGTGCTATAAAGAGTCGCTCCGCATCTCTGCTATATTACGGATGATCGCATCTTGTCAGGAGTGACACCCGGGGTGATATGTCTATTAGTACAGGTTCTTCTACTCCCATCATGGAACAGTCTGTTCCATGCTGGGAGTAGTAGTACTACCTAAAAGATTTGAAAATAGAGAAAAAAATGTGAAACACACACACGCACACACTTTATTAAAAGTTTATTAGCATTTCTTTATAAAAAGTAAACATTTTGTTAAAAAATTAAATTCAATCCCTACTGCATCCTTTTTTTTTTTTTTTTTTTGGTACCCTACCCTATTTTAGGCCTAAAAAAACGAAGTGCAAAAACCTCAGTGGAATCCTAGCCTAATGGTATCCTAATGGATCCCCAGCATATTTAACACTGCTAATCCGCCACTGAAGGACTGCTGTATGCCCCCCCCTCCAAAAAAAAAAAAAAAAAAAAAAAAAACCTGAGTATAATTCTAGCCTTAGTCTAGGTTTCCACATAGGTTTTTTTCTGGTGTTTTTTTGATTAACTGCCACTGCAGTTTTTGAGCAAAAGTCAGAAGTGGATTCAAAAGTAATAGGAAATCTAAAGAAAATACTTCACATGTCACTTTTACCGTAAATTGTACGGTGTGAAAACGAAACCTTCCAAAATTAGCAAAATTGCTGTTTTCTTTTTAATTTCCCCACACAAATAGTATTTTTTTGGTTGCGCCATACATTTTATGGTAAAGTGAGTGATGACATTACAACGGACAACTGGTCGTGCAAAAAACAAGCCCTCATACTAGTCTGTGGATGGAAATATAGAAGAGTTATGATTTTTTGAAGGCGAGGAGGAAAAAATTAAAACGTAAAAATAAAATTTTCTGCGTCCTTAAGGCCCAAATGGCCTGCGTCCTTAAGGGGTTAATGAAATGTATCTTTTTTATAACAAAATTTTTATAAATTTTTAAACAGGGATCAATTTATGTGTGCGGGTAGGGCACAAAAATGTAGCAAATAATAAAAAAAATTTAGTGTGTGTGTTTTTCACTTTTTTTTTAAACATTCTTTTTAGGTAGTACTACTACTCCCAGCATGGAACACACTGTTCCATGCTAGGAGTAGTAGTACCTGTACTAATTGACAGATCTCCCCGGGTCTGTTGCAATACTCCTGTATAATTTATAGATGGGGCTGACCGCTCTTCTATGGTCCCCTGCACTGCCGTATATGTACACCTATTCATATTTCCCGCAGAGAGCTGTGATTGGCCAGATGGTTTCAGCCAATCACAACTCTCTGTGGGAAATATGAATAGGTGTATATATATACGGCAGTGCAGGGAACCATAGAAAAGCGGCCGGCCGCATCAATACATTATACAGGAGGATCACAGCGGGTGTCAGGAGTGACATCCGCTGTAATCTTTCCTTAACTGCAGGTACTACTGCTCTCAACATGGAGCACACTCTACTCCATGCTGGGTGCTGTAGTACCCGCATTAATAGACAGATCCAACATGTGTCAGAAGTTACTCTCACTGCAATCTGTCTATTAATGCAGGTACTACAGCTCCCAGCATGGAGCAGAGTGTGCTCCATGTTGGGAGTAGTAGTACCTGCAGTTAAGGACAGATCACAGCGGGTATCACTCCTGACACCCGATGCGATCGTCCTGTCTATTTCAGAGATGCGGAGCAGCTCTATACAGCGCTCGCATCTCTGCTCTGTTCTCCGGCCTGCCAGTAATATGAATAGAACATTACTCATTCATATTTCCCTCTGAGAGTGGGGATTGGCTGCCACCATCCGGCCAATCCCCACTCTGGGCGGAAAATGTGAAAGAGTGATGTTCTATTCACATCACTGGCTGGCTGGAGTACAGAGCAGAGATGCGAGCGCTGTATAGAGCTGCTCCGCATCTCTGCAATAGACAGGACGATCGCATCGGGTGTAGAAGTGATACCCGCTGTGACTGGTCCTTAACTGCAGGTACTACTACTCCCAACATGGAACACACTCTGATGTGAGTGCTATAAAGAGTCGCTCCGCATCTCTGCTATATTACGGATGATCGCATCTTGTCAGGAGTGACACCCGGGGTGATATGTCTATTAGTACAGGTACTACTACTCCCATCATGGAACAGTCTGTTCCATGCTGGGAGTAGTAGTACTACCTAAAAAATTTGAAAATAGAGAAAAAAATGTGAAACACACACACGCACACACTTTATTAAAAGTTTATTAGCATTTCTTTATAAAAAGTAAACATTTTGTTAAAAAATTAAATTCAATCCCTACTGCATCCTTTTTTTTTTTTTTTTTTTTGGTACCCTACCCTATTTTAGGCCTAAAAAAACGAAGTGCAAAAACCTCAGTGGAATCCTAGCCTAATGGTATCCTAATGGATCCCCAGCATATTTAACACTGCTAATCCGCCACTGAAGGACTGCTGTATGCTGCCTTTACATGTGCCTGCTCGGAGCGGCAATACGCCGCTTTGAGCAGACACACTCAAGCGATATGTGAGTCGCCGCGCATGCATGGTGTACTCGCACACATCGGGGTCACTCCTCCTGCTCTATGAGCTAGGCCGAGAGCTGCCGCGATGTGCGAGTTGCAGTGTGTCTGCTCGTAGCAGCGTATTGCCGCTCCGAGCAGGCACATGTAAAGGCAGCATACAGCGGTCCTTCAGCAGCGGATCCGCAGCATAAAATACGCTGGGGATCCGCTCATGTGAACGTACCCTTAGAAGGTTTTTCAAAGAGAACATACCAAGTCGTAATTTCATTTGATATCAAAAGTGCAACTTTTTAAATTTGTTACATGTTTTGTCGCAACTGCGACAGGGTCAAATCTACACCAGCCAGGTTCCACCACATGATTTAATGATGTAAAAAGACGTTCACCCACACCACTCTTGATGAATACCCCAGTAAATAGACCCAGAAGGACATGACTCTGTTCATTACATCAGAAAAGAATTACAAAACGGGCAGCACTCATCCAAACAGTCACTAATGCCATTTAGTAGAATTCACCTGTTATATATGGAGGGACACAGTTGACACAACACAGTTGAGCCAATACAATGTATGTAAGCACTCCCTTCTCTAATTTCCCCAATAGCAGGGGAGTGAAAGATATATTAAGGAAAGAATATGAAGAAAAAGGGGGAGGTGTAGAATGCATTTGACTGATTTCCCATTGGTGGGATCAAGTCAGGCAACCAGTACTTCTCGCCAAGTTCGCACAAACAGTCCGTACCAGCAGCTCACACTGCTGGATTTAAGTTGAATCCCAATGCAGAACCTTGAACAGGCGCATAGATAGAAGATTTAATATCATCTGGATGAATAAATTAAAGAAATATTCCATCCACACTATTAATCCAAATGTGGACCTGGTCTCTTTTTTTTTTTTTCATAATTCAGGTCATTTATAATATTATCCACCCTGTTTTTGGCACTTTTTTCCCTTTTAAACTTTTACTTAGAACTAAGAGGTGAAATTAATTAAAACCTATTTTGTTTGGTTATTTGTGTGCACCAAAAGTTGTGAAAAGCACATTCATTTATAGGAGGGAAAACTGAAAAGATAAAGGTGGAAATTAGTAAATGAGGGCCAATATGTACTACCATGATACTGTTTTACAATAAAGGCAGTCTCAAAAGAGATGAATCAAAAAACTAGGCAGCACTCATTCAGGGGATATGTCACTGAAAAAGAAAAACCAAGAATTCACTTACCCAGCGTACCTAGAGTAGGTAAAAACATGTCATTTATCCTCCATTATTCCAATACACAATAGTACATAGGGGCACAGATTTCTCCCAAATCTAAAGAAGATTCAACTCAGACATAAACAATACATAATTTTATGCAGCTCCCATAGATCTAATAGTATGTGTGTGTGAGAGCAGCCCTGCCTCCATTATCCATAGCAACCAATCAAATGGCGTCTTTTATTTTTCAAAAGGCCTCTGCAAGATGAAAGAAGCGACCTGATTGGTTGCCATGGGCAACTGGGCAACTTTTCCTTTGCACAGGGTTTGATAAATCTCCCCCCAAATCTCTAAAAGATGAAAGATGATACTCTTCCTGTACATAGGTTTTGATAAATCTCCCCCATGTGTCTAGAAGTTCATGACTGGGGCCATTGAAATGATTGTGTTAGTTACATGAATCTGGTGTAAATAATGAGAAATGTATAGAAAAACATGTAGGGTCCTACCTGTGCCGTCCATCGGATGAATGTTGCTGGATCCTAGTAGTTTGTTAAAAGGGAATAGAAAACAGAACTATTTGTTTCCGATAACAGCGCCATACCTGTCCTCATGTTGTATGTAGTATTACAAGTTTTCTCCAATCACTTTCCAAGAACTGAGCAGCGATATCACACACAACATTAGGACAGAGGTGGTGCAGTTTTTAGAAGAAATCAGCTCTGATTTTCTCACCCTGGATTACCCTTTTCAACGTCTCTTTGCTGAATGTTTTCTCTATCCTGTCCTAGGTATTTTGCGGGTATGCCAAGAGACAATCTTCTTGGTTTGTTGGTTGTATTTGGCTGTTCCTGGCCATCCTCCCTCTGATCCATGAAATTGTACTCCTTCTTCTCTTCTTCTTTTTTAAATATTTCTTGTCTTCTTTGCTGCCTGATTATAAGAAAGGCAAAGATATAATGATCCCTTGTGATGTCACATGTGTGATGTCACCAACCTTGTTTCACAGTTCTATAAGCAAGGGAAGAAATGTAAACACACGCACACACATATAATAGGGGAGATTTATCATTGAGTTTACCCCTTTTTCATGTTTATTTTTTGATGCATAATTTTGAGCAATGTCACTCATTGTGTCTTTTTTGTGCGTCTTTTTTGGAGGAACATTTTCAGATGTTTTCTATTTTTCTTGCACTGTGGAGGGAAAAATGCAGTGGACACGAGTTTATTATCTGTGCTAGGTTTGTTTACACTGTCAAACTTTGCGCATTGCCGACATTTCTGATGCAAATATAGAACATCAAGGAGCACACCTACCAAAGTGTCAGATGCTTCTGCCACCAGTCAGATTATCTCTGGGATACTTAAAATCTTTTCCATGTACATTTTTAAGCAATGCAATTTTTATGAATCACTTGTGATCCCCCTTCACCTGCAGTCTAACCCCACACACTGGGATAATACACCGGGATAATACACCAGGATAATACACCGGGTTATATTGCGGGGGATACTTCCCAGCACAGTTCAAACATCAACCTGTGTAAAATTCCCAGCTGTACTTGATGAGAGCAGGAGATTGCACCTGTGTAGACTGTAACCATGGTGACCGTACAGCTAAGAATATACCACTGGAATAGGCAGGGAGGGAGAAGGAGGTCCAGCTGTTAGGTCTATGTATATGTGTGATCATGTGTATGCAGCAGCATTGAGTGTGTGATTGTGTGCATGTAGCAGAGCTGATTGTGTGTATGCAGCAGAGTTGAGTGTTTGTGTGTATGAAGCAGAGCTGTGTGTGTGAGTGTGTGTATGTAGCAGAGCTGAGTGTGTGAGTGTGTATATGTAGCAGAGCTGAGTGTGTGTGTATGTAGCAGAGCTGAGTGTGAGTGTGTGTATATAGTAGAGCTGAGTGTGTGTATGCAACAGAGTTGAGTGTGTGAGTGTGTGTATGTAGCAGAGCTGAGTGTGTGAGTGTGTGTATGTAGCAGAGCTGAGTGTTTGAGTGTGTATATGTAGCAGAGCTGAGTGTGCATATGTAGCAGAGTTGAGTGTGTGAGTGTGTGTATGTAGCAGAGCTAAGTGTGGGAATGTGTGTATGTAGCAGAGCTGACTGTGTGATTGTGTGTATGTAGCAGAGCTGAGTGTGTGAAAGTATATGTAGCAGAGCTAAGTGTGTGAGTTTGTGTATGTAGCAGAGCTGAGTGTGTGTGTGTATGTAGCATAGCTGAGTGTGTGTATGTAGCAGAGCTGAGTGTGTGAGTGTGTATATGTAGCAGAGCTGAGTGTGTGTATGTAGCAGAGTTGAGTGTGTGAATGTGTTTATGTAGCAGAGCTGAGTGTGTGAGTGTGTATGTAGCAGAGCAGATTGTGCGATCAGGTGTATGTAGCAGAGCTGAGTGTGTGTATGTAGCAGAGTTGAGTGTGTGATTGTGTGTATGTAGCAGAGCTGAGTGAGTGATTGTGTGTGTGCAGAACAGCTGATTGTGTGATCATGTGCATGATCTCAAAGGTTTTAAATACCCAGACTCATCTGACCTTGCCCCAACAATCAGCACCATGGGTTCCTCTAAGCAGTTGTGTAGAAATCTGAAACTGAAAATAGTCACAAAGCTGGATAAAGCTATAAGAAGATAGCAAAACATTTTCAGATGTCAATATCCTCTGTTTGGAATGCAATTAAGAAATGTCAGACATCAGGAACAGTGGAAGTTAAAGCAAGATCTGGAAGACCAAGAAAAATATCAGACAGAACAGCTTGCAGGATTGGGAAAAAAAACTATTCAAAACCCATGTTTGACTGCACAATCCCTCCAGAAAGATCTGTCAGACACTGGAGTAGTGGTACACTATTCCACTATAAAGAGATACTTGTACAAATATGGTCTTCATGGAAGAGTCATCAGAAGAAAACCTCTTCTAAGTCCTCACCACAAAAATCAGCATTTGAACTTTGCAAATTAACATATAGACAAGCCTGATGCATTTTGGAAACATTTTGGAAACATGTGGACCGATGAGGTTAAAATTAAACTTTTTGGCCGGAATGAGCAAAGGTACGTTTGGAGAAGAAGGGGAACAGAATTTAATTAAAAGAACCTCTGTCCAACTGTTAAGCATGGGGGTGGATCAATAATGCTTTGGGGTTGTATTGCAGCCAGTGGCACAGGGAACATCTCATGAGTAGAAGGAAAAATGGATTCAATAAAATGTCAGCAAATTTTGGATGCTAACTTGATGCCATCTGTGAAAAAGCTGAAGTTAAAGAGAGGATGGCTTCTACAAATGGATAATGATCCTAAACACACCTCGAAATCCACAGGGGATTACATCAAGAGGCGTAAACTGAAGGTTTTGCCATGGCCTTCACAATCTCCTGACCTCAACATAATTGAAAATCTATGGATAGACCTTAAAAGGGCAGTGTGTGACAGACAGCCCAGAAATCTCAAAGAACTGAAAGACTTTTGTAAGGAAGAATGAGCAAAGATACCTCAAACAAGAATTGAATGACTGTTGGCTGGCTACAAAAAGCGTTTACAAGCTGTGATACTTATCAAAGGGGGCAGTACAGAATATTAACTCTGCAGGGTGCCCAAACTTTTGCAGACGCCATTTTTTTGTTTTCTGTTATTTTGAAAGAGTAAATGATGTAACTAAAATCCAACTTTTGTTGACATAAGAATGTCTAATCTGCAATTTGATGCCTTTTGGAGATTTTTCCATCTTTCCTTGGCTTCTTTATGCACAGTAATACAATTTTTACCTGAGGTGCCCAAACTTTTGATCCCCACTGTATGTATGTATGTATATATATATATATATATATATATATATATATATATATATATACATACATATCACTATTGCTAAGGAAAAGGGTGATTTTTGCATTTTCCCCCCATTTTCTTCTACATAACACTTCTATTTTGCCTGCCTTAATCTATATATAAAACTCAATAGGGAACATTCATCAATGTTGTTGTAGATGTTTTTTGTAGATATTTTTGATTCCACCAAATTTACCATACTTGTGCAAGTCAAATGATAAATTTTGGGCAAAGTTCTAAATCTCCACACAGTTCTGTTTGTACACATGAGCTGCACCTCACAGGAGATGTGTTGTGTCCTGGACACAGGTATTCTGTTCTCTTACTTTGAGGCTAGGATTCCACCGTCCACTGAAGTTTTTTTTTTCCACCAGCAAAAACTCCCCAAAAACTGCCAGTTTTTTTTTGGGGGGGGGGGGGGGGGGGGGGGGGGTTGGCAGTTTTTCTTGTTGTTTTTTTTTTGGAAGATTTTGCTGGTTTGTGGAAACAGTCATTTTTGTACCCTGTGGCAGTTTTTTTCACTTCCTTCAGGGTACAATGGGTCGAATGCAGGGGGCCAGGCCCATAAAGTACAAGGTGGTAAGGAATGATGTATAGCATATACATGTACAGGGGGGAATTTATCCTTGTATATAGAGCTATTTTGTGTCTATATTTTTGTGCAAAAAAAAAGCGCAAGTGTTTTTTTGCGTCTTTTTTTGCGCAATTTTCCCGGTGAGGATTATGACTTATAGGAGCTGTATATTGGAGCTGGCGGGCAGCGCAGTGTAGCCGCATGTACCGCCGGCTTCTATAGTTAATAAATGCGGATCGCAGCAGGTCTCTGGAGAAGGATCTGCTGCGATCTGCCCCTCTGCCCTTGGACTACTACTCCCATCATGAAACAGAATCTGTCCCATGATGGGAGTAGTTGTAGTACCGAAATGCTGAGGGATGGCACTTGCGCATCCCCCAGCTGCGGGACATTTAGACCTACTACTCCTATCATGGACAGACTCTGCCCATAATGGCAGTTGTAGTCCAGGTGCTGAGGTGCAGATCGCACCTGGTCATTCTCCAGAGACCCGCTGCGATCCGCATTTATTAACTGCAAAAGCCGGCGGTACATGTGTCTATACTGCGCTGCCACCGGCTTCTATATACAGCTGTCCTAATTTATAATCGCCGCTGCCGGGAGAGGAGAGCTCTGATTGGTCAATAGCTATTCACCAATCAGAGCTCCCGTCTCCCGGCGGGGATTATGAATTATGACAGTGTACTGTATATAGAAGCCGGTGGCAGCGCGATGTAGACGCATGTACCACCAGCTTTTTAATATAAATGCGGATCGCAGCAGATCATTATGGAGTTCTGCTGCGATCCGCGTTTATAAACGGCATTCAGTTAACCCGGCGATGCGCGGCATCGCACGGGTTAACTGGCAGAAGCCCCGCTGTTTCCAGCAGGGGACAATTTCTGCAACACCCCCCAGGACCATCTGTCGATGGTCCTGGTCAGCGACCACTGTGATTGGTCCCTGTGGACCAATCACAGTGAATGAGCTGACTGGGGGGTAAAGTTCATTTCCCCTGCTCTGCCCGCCGCTAGAAGTCCGGGCACAGCAGGGGAAGATGACGCCGAGAGCTGCGGCAGGGACTTCGGCACTTACCAAACAGCTGGAGGAACACGGGTTGGCGGCGGCGGGTAAGTGGAGGAGGGGGCGGCATCTGCATCAGAGGCAGGAGTGAAGCTCTTCACTGCTGCTTCTGGTAGTTTAAAAACAACAACTCCCAGCATGCCCAGACAGCCTTTTGCTGTCTGGGCATGCTGAGAGTTGTAGTTTTGCAACATCTTGAGGGCCGCAGTTTGGAGACCACTGTACAGTGGTCTCCAATCTGTGCTCTTCCAGATGTTGCAAAACTACAACTCCCAGCATGCCCAGACAGTCCAGGCATGCTGGGAGTTGTAGTTTTGTAACATTGGTCCTTCAGATGTTGCCGAACTACAATTCCCAGCATGCCTTGGCAGTCTGGACATACTGAGAGTTGTAGTTTTGCAACATCTGGAGGACTACGGTTTGGACACCACTACACAGTGGTCTCCAAACTGTTCTCCTCCTGTTGTTGCAAAACTACAACTCTCAGCATGCCCTTCGGCTGCCTGGGCATGCTGGGAGTTGTAGTTTTGCAACAACTGGAGGCACATTGGTTGGGAAACATTGTCTGTTTCCTAACTCAGTGTTTCCCTACCAGGTGTTGCAAAACTATAACTCCCAGCATGCACTGACAAACCGTATATGCTGGGAGTTTTAGTTTTGCAACAGCTGGAGGTGCACGGGTTGGGAAACACTGAGTTAAGTAACAAACTCTCAGTGTTTTGCAACCAGTGTGCCTCCAGCTGTTGCTTAACTACAGCCCCCCAGGAAGGGAGTTGTATTTTAGCAACAATTGGAGGCTCCCTGTTTAGGAACACGCTGCCTTATGTGCACTCTTACCAGGGGAGAGCGCAAAAAATGTACTAACCCATATTTCTTGTTTTTCTTTTCTTCTCATTTCAGATACGTGAATGCGGAGGACTACGTCGGATTCGGTGGACTGCGACGATGACCAGCGTTTTTTTAATTTATTTCAATAAAATGGTTAACGAGGGCTATGGGGGAGTGTTTTTTTAAAGAATTTTTTTTTCAATGTGTCCGTGTTTTTTTATAATTGAATTTTCAGGGTTAGTAGTGGAAGCTGTCTTATAGACGGAATCCATTACTAGGCCGGGGCTTAGCATTAAGCCCCAAAAACAGCTAGCGCTAACCCCCAATTATTACCCCGGTTCCCACCGCCACAGGGGTGTCGGGAAGAGCCGATACCAACAGGCGCGGAGCGTCAAAAATGGCGCTCCTGGGCCTAGGCGGTAACAGGCTGGCGTTATTTAGGCTGGGGAGGGCCAGTAACAATGGTCCTCGCCCACCCTGGTAACGTGAGGCTGTTGCTGCTTGGTTGGTATCTGGCTGATACTGAAAATAGGGGGAACCCTATGCGTTTTTTTATTTTTTATAAATTAATAAAAAAAATGGTGTGGTTCCCTCATTTTAACAGTATCCGCCAGATACCAACCAAGCAGCAACAGCCTGACGTTACCAGGGTGGGCAACCATTGTTACTGGCCCTCCCCAGCCTAAATAACGCAAGCCTGTTACCGCCTAGGCCCAGGAGCACCATTTTTGACACTCCGGGCCTGTTGGTACCGGCTCTTCCTGACACCCCTGTGGCAGTGGGTACCGGGGTAATATTTGGAGGTTAGCGCTATCTGTTTTGGGGGCTAACGCTAAGCCCCGGCTTGGTAATAGATTCTGTTAACTAGACACCTTCCACTACTAAGCCTGAAAATTCAATTATAAAAGACATAACACATTGAAAAAATTTTTAATTTAAAAAAAACACTACCCCACAGCCCTCGTTAACCCTTTTATTGACATTTTAAAAAAAAATGCTGTTCATCGTCGCAATCCACCAAATCTGACATAGTCCTCCGCATTCACGCATTCTAAATTTCAAAGGAAAAAAAACAAAACGTTTAGTACATTTTTTTGTTTCCACACACCAGCAAAAACACTAGTAAAAAACACAAGAAAAACTGACAAAACACAGGAAAAAGCTGGGACAGTTTTTCTGGCATTTTTGCTGATGGACGAAAACCTCAATGGAATCCGGGCCTCAAAGCAATAGAACAAAATCCCTGTGTCCACTTTTCCTGTGAGGTAGAGAAGGAGTGTACGGTAGAGCGAGGGGAGGCGATTCTATATTTGCACAAGATTTATCAAAGGAGTGCACAGCCTTAGTAAATTCTGAGCAAGAGTGTACAATAGACAAGAGTGTAAAGGGGTAGAACTGTGTCTACAATAGACACATATGATAAATTCCCCCCACAGTGTGTATAGCATGACTACTTATCTCCGCTGGCTGTATAGTAGTACAGGGGTGCGTAGGGTGCCCATGTATACTATACAGGTGCCTACAAGGAAAGAGTTAACACATGCTGCTGCTGAGCAGTGCTGGGTTAACTCTTTGTGCGCTATCCTGTATAAACAGTCATCTAAAGATGACTGTATATACAGGATACAGTAAGCAGACATCCACTTACCACCCTTAGCTTCTTCTCTGGCCCAGTCAGTGAATCTCCCCCCCCCCCCTATTGATGATGTGTTTAAGGGGCGGAGCTATATGGACCAGGCAGGAAGCCAGGGTGGTAAGTTTGGCTCTGTTCTCATTATGCGTTTTGCATAATGCGAACCTAAACTTCCTGGCAGTTTGTTCCCAAACAATTGGAGGCTTCCTGTTTAGGAACACACTGCATTATTGGTGCTATTCCCAGGGGAGAGTGCCAAAATGTACAAATCCACTTTTCTTCTCATTTTAAATACATTATTGCAGAGGACTATGATGATGACCAGCATTATTTGATTTTTTTTAACTTTTTTTCTATAAATGTGTTGTTTTTTACAGTTACATTTTCTGGCTTAGTAGTGGAAGCTGTCTTGTAGACAGAATCCATTATTAACCCAGGGCTTAGTTTTAGCCCCAAAAACAGCTAGCGCTGTCCTCCAAATATTACCCTGGTACCCACTGCCCCAGCGGTGCAGAGAAGAGCAGGTACCAAAAGGCCCAGAGTATCAAATATGGCGCTCCTGGGCCTAGGTGATAACAGGCTGACATATTTTAGGCTGGGCAGGACCAATAATAACGGTCCTCGCCCACCCTGGTAACGTCAGGCTGTTGCTCTGCTTGGTTGGTATCTGGCTAATTAATTTATTTTGGGAAAAAAATCTAAATTGCTAAACAATCTCACACATGCAAAGACAAGACCTACATAAAGGACTTAAAGGAGATGGGGGGGAGGGACATAAAAGATATCCAAACTAAAGAGTGCATAAAAAATGCATAAGAATAATAAAGGATTTTGGTCCACAGGAAATTAAATAAGTACTATTCTAGTGAATCAGTAGCTATACACACACTGGGCAAAACAATACATTTGATTGTACCTAGCTTGAACCTCTTATATGGTATTAAAAAACAATCATATACCAATGGTAAATGTATGGCAATTTAGTGTAGTACTATTTGCTGCTTGCTTTATTTCCCTCATTTAGTGTTCTGTATTTTTTTTACAATTTAGTGTAGTGTAGAGTACTGTTGTGTAACAAGCAAAATAATATATTCTACAATCAGATATCAAAAACAAATGTTCACACAGAGCATTGATATTAATGGCATTCTACTGCACCATTTACACAGCGGAATTTCCACAGCAGATGTTTCTGCTGTAGAAATCCCGATTTTGCAGTCTGCAAAAAAAATGGACATGTCTATTCTTTCTGCAGAGTCTGCACAGAAATGCATTGCCATCTAGGAGACGGTGTATTTCCAAGCGGTCCTAGCACTGGCATGTTCTACCGGTGTTCTGCTGTTGGGGTAATGTTCCATGTGGACATTGCCTGTGTGAATGTAGCCTTATGGTATAATGAAATTAGGGAGGTATTATATTACAGAGCAATTAATATGAATGCAATATGGTAAAAGATGATAATATGCACACTCGTAAGGAGCGTGTGTGCACATGCCATAATTAAGTAAAACAGAGTATATTCATGGTAAAAAAAACAAATATATATATATATATATATATATATATATAAAGAGAGAGAGAGAGAGAGAGAGAGAGATAACTCAAGGTGTGTATGTCTGTGTGTATGTGTGTATGTTCCAGCATCACGTCCAAACGGCTAAAGATATTAACATGAAACTTGGCACACATGTTACTTATATGTCAGCAACAAACATAGGATAGGTGATTTAACCCTTACTCACCCCTATTTGCCAGGGGCGGGGTTTATGTTTAAAGCCCCATACAAATCAATGGGAAATATGTTACTGCATAAATTCCAAACGGCTGGAGATATTTCGATAATACTTGGTCACATGTTACTTATATGTCCACTTAAAATATAGGATAGTTAATTTAACCCTTAACTACACCCATATGTGAGGGTCTGGGTTTTTGTTTAAAGTCCCATGCAAATCAATGGGAAATATATGTTCCCACATAACTTCCGTACGGCTGGAGCTATTTCAATACCTGGTACACATATTACAGGTCGGAAAAGGAGGACGGGATAGGAGGACGGGATAGGAGGACGGGATAGGAGGACGGGATAGGAGGTTTGGATAGATGGACGGGATAGGAGGTCGAGATAGGAGGTCGAGATAGGAGGTCAAGATAGAAGGACGGGATAGGAGGACGGGATAGGAGGTTGAGATAGGAGGTTGGGATAGATGGATGGGATAGGAGGTCGAGATAGGAGGTCGAGATAGGAGGTCAAGATAGGAGGTCGAGATAGGAGGTCGGGATAGGAGGTCGGGATAGGACGATGGGATAGGAGGTCGGGATAGGAGGTCGGGATATGAGGACGGGATATGGGTTTTGGATATGACAACAATATATGAGGACGGGATATGAAGTCAAAAGCTTCTTCCTTTGTTTATGTTCCTCCCCAACAAGGATTAGGATTGAAAAACCGGGCAATGCTGAGGTCAAGATAGGAGGACGGGATAGGAGGGCGGGATAGGAGGGTGGGATAGGAGGGCGGGATATGAGGACAAGATATGAGGACAAGATATGAGGACAAGATATGGGGTTGGGATATGACAACAATATATGAGGACGGGATATGAAGTCAAAAGCTTCCTCTGTTGATTTTCCTCCACAACAAGGATTAGGAAGAAAAAACCGGGCAACGCCGGGTACTCAGCTAGTATACATCTAAAACTCAATGTATGTGTGTATGTATGTGTGTATGTTCCAGCTTCACTTCCAAATGGCTAAAGATATTAACATGAAACTTGGCACACATGTTACTTATATGTCAACAACAAACATAGGATAGGTAATTTAACCCCTTAACGACCACGGATGTAAATGCAAGTCCTGGTTTGGCGGGACTTCCCGCACCAGGACGTCCTGTGTATGACCGCGAGCATCGGAAGGGTGCTCGCGACATACACGGCAGGTTTTGGCTGCTAGCAGCAGCCGGGGACCCGTCGGTAATGGCCGACATCCGCGATCGCGCGGATGTCGGCCATTAACCCCTCCGATGCCGTGATCAATACAGATCACGGCATCTGCGGCATTGTGGCACTTTGATTGGATGATCGGTTCGCCGGAAGCGCTGCCGCGGGGATCCGATCATCCAGCATGACAGCCAGAGGTCCCCTTACCTAGCTCCGGCTGTCTCCCGGGGTCTTCTGCTCTGGTCTACGATCGAGCAGACCAGAGCAGAAGATATCCGATAATACTGAGCAGTGCTGTGTCCTATGCACTGCACAGTATTAGCAATCAAACAATTGCTATAGATAGTCCCCTATGGGATCATAAAAAGTGTAAAAAAAAAGTTGAAAAATGTAAAAATAAAAAGTAAAAAAAAGAGAAAAATCCCCTCCCCCAATAAAAATGAAAATTGTCAATTTTTCCCATTTTACCCCCAAAAAGCGTAAACTTTTTTTAAAATAAACATATTTGGTATCGCCGCGTGCGTAAATGTCCGAACTATCAAAATGTAATGTTAATGATCCCGAACGGTGAATGGCGTAAACGTAAAAAATGAAAAAAGTCCACAAATCCTGCTTTTTTGTCAAATTTTATTTTAAAAAAATTATAAAAAATGATCTAAAAGTTTTATATATGCAAATGTGGTATCTAAAAAAGTACAGATGACGGATAGATCAAATTTATAAAAAATTATCTAAAAGTTTTATATACGCAAATGTGGTATCTAAAAAAAGTACAGATGCCATAGATACGGAAAAATGAAAAAGTTATAGGTGGTCAAAATAGAGCGATTTTAGATTACTGATTTTGTACAAAAAGTTTTAGATTTTTTTTAAGCGGTACAAAAATATAAAAGTATCTAGCCATGGGTATCATTTTAATCATATTGACCCACAGAATAAAGAACACATGTCATTTTTACCGTAAAGTGTACAGTGTGAAAACAAAACCCTCCAAAATGTGCACAATTTGGGTTTTCATTAAAATTTTCTCCCTAAATACATTTTTTTGGGGTTCGCCGTACATTTTAGGGTAAAATGAGAGGTTTCATTACAAAGTACAATTGGTCAAGCAAAAAACAAGCCCTTATGTGGGTCTGTACATGGAAATATAAAGGAATTATGGATTTTAGAAGGGGAGGAGGAAAAAACGAAAACGCAAAAATAGATTTGGCCTGGTCCTCGAGGTGAAAATGGACTTGGTCATTAAGGGGTTAATCCTTACTCACCCCCATTTGTGAGAGTCTGGGTTTTTGTTTAAAGTCCCATACAAGTCTGTGAGAAATGTTACTGCATAACTTCCAAACATTCCTGCGTGGCAGCACAGCTGGAGATATTTCGATGATACTTGGTCACCTTGGCGTGGTGTGCGGGCTCAAGTGTGTCCTTCATATAAGGATATACTGGCTAATGTCTCAATTTTACATCAGTTTTGAGGGTTAGCTAATGTCATTGTTTACATTAACCACAGTTGTGAAACCACATTGTGATCCATAGGTGCAGGTCCTCCACTCCAACGTAGGTGCACAACTGCACTTGGAGTTGAGCACCTTGTATCACCTTAGATCACATAAATGTAAGTGTTGGTCATATGTTACTTATATGTCCACTAAAAATATAGGATAGTAAATTTAACTCTATGAGGTCGGGATATGGGGATGAGATATGGGGATGGGATATAGGGACGGGATATGAGGTCGGGATATGAGGAGGGGATATGGGATTGGGATATGAGGACTGGATAAGGGGAGGGGATATGAGGATGGGATATGAGGTCAGAATATAAGGGGACGGGATATGAGGTTGGAATATGAGGTCAGGATATGAAGATGGGATATGAGGTTGGAATATGAGGAGAGGATTTGGGGTTGGGATATGAGGAGGGGATATGAGGACAAAAGCTTCCTTCTATGTTGATTTTCCTCCCCCACAAGTATAAGGTTGGAAAAAACAGGCAGCGCCATGTACTCAGCTTGTTAATACCATAAATGACATGTATGACATTATTTCACTATAAGCTGATTTTTTTCCCCAGCACATTGCCTAGGGGTGGCCTGAGATTCATCCATAACGGCAATCACTGTTTTCCTGGGCCAATTGTGTCCCTGGTGACCCGATGGCTCAGAAAATAAGGGTGATCGGTGCTGTCTGAGACAGCACCGATCACCCTGAAGGGATAGGAGTGAGGTGACAGGGGTGCCACCCCTCCTATCCTTGCACCTAGTTGGTCAGGAGGACAGGGAGGTCAAAGTTCAGTCCCCCCACTCTGCCCACCAATGGTAGTCCGGGCAGAGCAGGGGAACTGTGAACAGCGGCGGCTTACCCCTGGAGGGCGAAGGTCAGCGGCAGGCAGCTCACCCCTTTAGGGCAAAGGTCGGCGGCATTGCGATCCTGAGAGGAGGCATTGTTGATGCGGCAGAGGTTCTCAAAGATCTGGGAGCCACAGTTTGGAGACAACTGTGCGTGGTCTCTAAACTGTGGCCCTCCAGATTTTGCAAAACTACAACTCCCAGCATGCCAAGACAGCCATTTGCTCTCTGGGCATGCTGGGATTTGTAGTGTTGCAAGATCTAAACGGCCAGAGTTTGGAGATCACTGTGCAGTGGTCTCTAAACTGTGGCTGTCCAGATCTTGCAAAACTACAACTCCCAGCACGCCCAGACAGCGGTTTGTTGCCTTGGCATGCTGGGATTTGTAGTTTTGCAAGATCTGAAGGGTTACAGTTTGCAGATCACCATACGGTGGTCTCTAAACTGTGGCCCTCCAGATCTTGCATAACTACAACTCCCAGCATGCACGAACAGCAAACGGCTGTCTGGGCATGCTGGAAGTTTTAGTTGCATGCCTCCAGCTGTTGCGTAACTACAAATCCCTAAATTAGGTCGAAAATGCACATGGCACCCTCTCGCTTCAAAGCCCTGTCGTATTCCAAGGCAACAGTTTCAGGCCACATATGGGGTATTTCCGGACTCTGGAGAAATTGCGTTACAAATTTTGGGAGTTTTTTCTTATTTTACCCCTTATGAAAAGGAAAAGTTTTTACACTAACATGCTGGTGTTGCCCCATACTTTTCATTTTCACAAGAAGTAAAAGGGAAAAAAGACCCCAAAAATTTTAACACAATTTCTCCTGAGTACTGAAATACCCAATATGTGGATGTAAAGCGATCTGTGGGAGCACAACAGGGCTCAGGAGTGAGAGCGCACCTTATACATTTAAGGCCTAAATTCGTGATTTGCACAGGGGTGGCTGATCATTACAGTGATTCTGACATAAATGCCAAAAAAAAAAAACACGCACATGTGATCGCATTTTGGAAACTACACGCATCACGGAACATAACAAGGGGTACAGTGAGCCTTAACACCTTACAGGTGTTTGAAATTTTTTTGTTAATAAACAAAATAATGGAGGCTATTGTAATGGTTATCATAAGGAGATATCATTAATATCCTAAAAGACTGATATTACCATCAACATGCTACAGTAAGATCTAATATAATAAATATCAAAAGACCTCTAGACAACAAGGACATGTTGAACCCCATTTGAGTGATAATGAGTGTTGAATTATCATCCAATTTTTTATATATGACTTGTATCTATACTATCATCTAATATTTTTTGACTATTATGTATTGTTTTTATCTCCTAGCACAGTTTATATTATTTTTATATACATCATATACTGTAATTTATTATCAACTAATGTGACACTTCAGTTCGCTAGTTGTTTTCATTTCAATATCTAGTATCTATCTCACGCGCATGCGTGATACATGTTCTGCACACAGATCGGTATTAAAGTTTGCACGTACGTGGAGATAAACGCTCCTTACACAGATTAACATTTAAGTCCGCGCGCATGCGCGGTTACACGGAGGATAGAAGCCGGGTCAGGTGACGGTATCACATGACCGGAGCCGCGGAGCAGAGATATGCTGGGGTGGTGTGGCTTAACCATGGTGGGCTGAAGGTGCACGCTGGAGGAGCTCCGGCCTGACGGCATTATTCATTTGTGAATCCCCCAGACTTCCACAACTTGAAGTGGGTTATGACGAGGCGGAGGCGATGAGTGGTGGAAGAGACTATACCTAGCCCCCAGACCCGGGCAAGTGGCTCAGTGATCTCGGAGGCAGGGATCCATTACCTGAGAAGCCCACGTGTGCCTGGACGGATTGAGATGTCGTCAGGAGCTGTATCTCGTGTCGGCTGGCTGGAGGAGAGACCAGTGGTTAGTGGAGCAGGACAGATGGCAGTTGTTTTGACTAAAATAACTGTTGCGGAGGGTTTGACACAGGGGGAAGCGGAGGGGATTCCCCCTGGATGGGGTAAAGGACACGGGCCAATATTGACCAGTTGGATAACCGCACTGCAGTCAGTACAGCTACTCTGGAGACATTGGCCCAGATTTATCAAACTGTGTAAGAGAAAAAGTGGAGGGATTTTCACACAGCAGCCAAAAACAGCTCAGCTTTAACTTTACCAGAGCTCGTTAGCTGAGCTGTGACTGGTCACTGTGGGAAAATCACTCTATTTTTTCTCTTACACAGTTTGATAAATCTGGGCCATTGTCTAAAAGAGTGTCCATGTTAGAGGCTGCAGTCTCTAATTCTCAGACACACGTACAACAGATCACGCTGACCCTGGATGATCAGGAAAATCGAGGCCGACGCAACAATGTACGAGTAAAGGGCCTCCCTGAAATATACCCTAATGACAGAGGGTTATGGAGGTGTTTAATAAGGTGACATCTCGCCCTCTGGAAGCATCTTTTGTAATCAACAGGGTTCACCGAGTCTCTTGATCCTCCTCTTCAGGCTGTGAGGGCCCATGTGATATTCTATGTTGCCTCCATTACTTTGCAGACCGAGAGCAGATCTTACTATAACATATGAAGACTCACAAATTCGTACAATTCCAGATGTCTCTGCTTGTACATTATTTATGCAGACGCAGTTACAACCACTCAATTGGCCCATATACAGGAATCTGGGGCCTCATATCGATGGAGGTACCCTTTCCACCTGAAAGTGTGTACAAACTCTAAATCCTTTCTTGAGACGGCGTGCGGATCTGCCAAGGTTGTGTTCCTTTTTAGGAATTGAGCTAGTTTCCCTTCCAGATTGACTCTCTGTGGAAGACTCTGAGGTTGTTCTTTGCTGTCGGGGTCACCAGAGGGAATCTCTTAGGTTGCCTGGTGTCTCAGTCCTCCAGCCGCAAGTAGGACAAATGGCCTCTGACTTTACTGATCTTACAGTTGCCCTTCCAGAGGAGGCACAGTTCTTTTTGTGATAATGGGGGTTGAGAGGCCATAATGTGGGTTGGTTAGGGGCTCCGCAGTAGTAGTAGTGTTACATTTTTACTTATTTGGTGATTATCACCCCCCCCCCCTTTTTTCTCTCTCCTCATTGGTTGTTCACAATAGGCAGGACTGTGCCTATTACACTCATTCACTTTATTTTCCTCGCTTATTACACATTTTTACAAATTTATTACACATTTATTATCACACATTATTTCACAATTGTTCATTTATCACATATTACTATACCTTTTACACATACATTTGCCTTTAATTTATATTGGACACATGTATTTTTGTTTTTTTACACTCGCACTGTTAGGTTTATAGAGTAAGATTGCACCTTTACATACACATTTATATGTGTACACCTTGTTTTGAGGATACACCCTTTTTCATTTTTTTTTTTTTGAGGATACCGAGGTATAAGGTGTTGAATGTCTTTGTTTAATGTGTCCACTATAAAAAGTAAAGTCAACAAGAAGTTTAATCCCCATTTTTTTTTTGTTTGGAGATATTGAGATACAAGGGATTGCCTGTCCTTGTTGGGCTTATTTTAAAACGTTGAGTAAACATGAACCTTTTTTTTTATTTTATTGATATCATGTTGGTACTTGGTCTGTAGTTTTCGCACAAACTGTTAAGATACAAAGGTGGAAAGAGGGATATATGTGTATAAATATGTGTATAAATCTATGTAGGTACAGGAGTATATGCTTGCACATTATTTGATATGTATGGTGTCATATATATGGTGTAATTTTCCTTTTTTTTTTTTATATGGGGACCCAGATACAAGACACTTTGAAAATAGGAACATTGAACGTTAAGGGCCTCCATAATGGAGGCAAGAGGTCTATTTTATTCAATATGCTTAAACCCTTAACGACCACGGACATAAATGTATGTCCTGGTGCGGAGGTACTTCGCGCACCAGGACATACATTTACGTATGCTCGCGTCATGCACTGCAGGTCCCGGCTGCCAGGGACCTGCTAGTAATGGCAGATATTAGCGATCGCACCGATGTCCGCCATTAACCCCTCAAATGCCGCGATTAACACAGATCACGACATTTAGATAGATGATGGGATCACCCGCGGTGCCGCTGCGGGTATGCGATCATCTAAAATGGTGGCCGGAGGTCTCCTCACCTGCCTCTGGCCTTCTCCTGGGGTCTCCCGTTCTGATCTATGTATAGCACTGAACAGTATCAGCAATCAAGTGATTGCTATAGATAGTCCCCTATGGGGACATAAAAAGTGTAAAACAAAAGTTAAAAAATTTAAAAATAAAAAGTTTAAAAAATTTGAAAAATCCCCATCCCCAATAAAAATTTTCCATTTTATCCCCAAAAAGCGTAAAAAATGAATAAACAAATTTGGTATCGCCGCATGCATAAATGTCCAAACGATCAAAATATAATGTTAATGATCCCTACGGTGAATGGCGTAAACGTAAAAAAAAAAAATTAAAGTCCGAAATTGCTGCTTTTTTGTCACATTTTATTCCCAAAAAATTAATAAGTGATTTAAAAGTTTTATATGAGCAAATGTAGTATAAAAAAGAAAGTACAGATCACGGCGCAAAAAATTAGCCCTCATACCACCCCATATATAGGAAAATGAAAAAGTTATAGGTGGTCAAAATAGGGCGAATTGAAACATACTAATTATGTACAAAAAGTTTGAGATTTTTTTTAAGCAGTACAATAATAGAAAAGTATGAAACAATAGGAATCATTTTAATCATAGAATAAATAAATAAATAATAGAATAAAGAAAACATGTAATTTTTTTTTCGTAGTGTGTGCAGTGTGAAAACAAAACCCTTCCAAAATTTTGAAAGAATTATGGAATTATGGAAATATGAGAGGTGTCATTACAAGGTACAATTGGTCATGCAAAAAACAAGCCCTTATATGGGTCTGTAGATGGAAATATACAAAAGTTATGGATTTTAGAAAGCGAGAAGGAAAAAATGAAATGCAAAAATAAAATTAGCCTGGTCCTTAAGGTTAAAATGGGTTTGGTCGTTAAGGGGTTAAATAACAACAACTCCAAGTTGCATTCTTACAGGAGACCCACTATACAGCACAACAGAGATTTACTCTTCCTAATAATTGGTTTCCTTTTGCTTATCACAGCTTTACTCCAGAGGATAAATCTCGTGGTACGCGTATATTGATGTCTGACACATTGCCTTGGAGACACTTGGGGACCTACAGTGATGGAGACGGGCGCATGGTTTTTATTATGGGTACTATAGGCACACATATATTTACTTTTGCCTCTCTTTACTTACCTAATACAAATCGGGGGAGGGGGGTGTTGGCCTCTGCGCTGGAGTCTCTGAGTGAATTTGGGGAGAGTACCTTGATTCTGGGGGGAGACTTTAATGTACCTCTTGAGCCCTTTATAGACTCCTTACGGGGGACCTCACAAGTCAGACTTTCAACGTTGAGGCATATTGGTACACTTCTCCATGAACATCAATTTATGGATGTGTGGCGCATTTTCCATCCTGGAGAGCGTGATTATTCTTTTTATTCTCCGGTACATGATGTGTACTCTAGGTTAGATTATTTTTTTCTGAAGTATCACAACCTATAGATATTGCAATGTGCTACTATTGATAAGATAAGTTTCTAGGATGCATGGCATATGAGTATGCCTTTAAGTCTGAGTCCTTAAAGGGGTACTCCAGTGATAAATTATTTTTTTCAAATCAACTGGTGCCAGAATGTTAAACAGATTTGTAAATTACTTCTATATAAAAATCTTAATCCTTCCAGTGCTTATCAGCTGCTGTATGCAGCAGAGGAAGTTCTTTTCTGTCTGACTACAGTGCTCTCTGTTGACACCTCTGTCCGTATCAGGAACTGTCCAGAGGAGGAGAGGTTTGCTATGAGGATTTGCTTGTACTCTGGACAGTTCCTGACATGGGCAAAGGTGTTAGCAGAGAGCACTGTGGTCAGGCAGAAAAGAACAGCTTAACTTCCTCTGTAGTATACAGCAGCTGATAAGTACCGGAAGGATTACAATTTTTAAATAGAAGTAATTTACAAATTTGTTTAACTTTCTGCCACCAGTTGTTTTGAAAAAATGTGTTTTCTCAGGAGTACCACTTTCAGGAAGCAGGGCTTAACTGTACGTCTTGGTCCTGTTACCGGGATTTAAAACATGCTCACGGGGTTAACGTGTGTTAGGATTCGGCAGGCTGGATGTTGATCCTCTGTGTCAGCGAGGGATTGGCGTGGACCATATCGGTGGACCGGTTCTAAGCTGCTACTGGTATTCACCAGAGCCCGCCGCACAGCGGGATGGTCTTGCTGCGGCGGTAGCAACCAGGTCGTATCCACCGGTAACAGCTCAACTTCGCTGACTGCTGAGAAGGCGTGGGACAGAAGGACTAGACAGAGGCGAGGTCAGACGTAGCAGAAGGTCAGGGCAGGCGGCAAGGTTCGTAGTCAATGGTAATAGCAGAAGGTCTGGAAACACTGGTATGGCAATCACAGGAAACGCTTTCACTAGGCACAAGGGCAACAAGATCCGGCAATGCTGGAAAGGGGAAGTGAGGTTATAAAGGCGTGGAGCAGGTGGGGGCTAATTAGACTGATTGGGCCAGGCACCAATTAGTGGTGCACTGGCCCTTTAAATCTTAGAGAGCTGGCGCGCGCGCGCCCTAGAGAGCGGAGCCGCGCGCGCCAGGACGTGACAGCCGGGGACAGGTAAATGGATTGGGATGCGATCCGCGAGCAGGCGCGTCCTGCTATGCAAATCGCATCCCCGTCGGCAGTGTCAGTGCAGCGCTCCTGGTCAGCGGGTCTGACTGGGGCGCTGCAGAGAGGAGAATGCTGCGAGCGCTCCGGGGAGGAGCAGGGACCCGGAGCGCTCGGCGTAACAACGTGCATTTAACTCGGTGGGTTCAGACTGCTATCAGCAGCCAGGACCCAGGGTTAATGCCGGGCATCAACTATCGGGCCGATGCCCGGCATTAACCCTTTAGATGCCACAATCAAAGTTGATTGCAGCATCTAAAATTAAAGCATCCCGGCAGCTCAGCAGAGCTGATCAGGACTATTGTGATGAAATCGCGATGTCCTGATCAGCTGTGAGGATGGCGGGAGGGCCCTTACCTGCCTCCTCGCTGTCCAATCAGTCCTCGGGTCACTGCCATAGCAAAGCAGTGAACAATGCATGCAATCAAAAGATTGCATGGTATGGGGCTAAATAAAAAAAATAAGTTAATATATGTGAACAAGCCCCTCTCCTAATATGAGCCCTCATATAGCCCCATATTTGGAAAAATACAATTTTTATAGGGGGTCAAAAGATGTCAATTTTAACCCCCTAATGATCACGTCCTGTACATGATCGCGAGCATCGGATCGGCGCTTGCGTCACGTACTGCAGGCTGATAGCTGCCGGGGACCCACCGGTAATGGCGGACATCAGTGATCACGCTGATGTCCACTAGTGACCCCTCAGATGCCATGATCCATACAGATCAAGGCATCTGCGGCAGTGTGGCAAATGAAATCGCTGATCTGATCTCCCGAGGCACAATCAGCTAAGATGCTGCACAGAGGTTCCCTCACCTGCCTCTGCAGCCTCCCCGGTGTCTTCTGCGCTGATCTGCCCTTAAATCACCCCTTTTCCCTATTCATTAAACATATTTGGTATCGCCATGTGCATAAATGTCCGATCTATCAAAATATAATGTTAATGATCCCGTACGGTGAACGGCGTAAACGTTAAAAAATAAATAAAAAATAAAAAAAGTAAAAAATTGCTGCTTTTTAGTCACATCACATTCACAAAAAAATTTATATGAAACAATCAAAAGAAGATATAGCGAAAAGTAGCACACCTTATAGAAAATATCTCTGGTGCAAGAAACCAAATGGACCCTGGTCCCTGGTCCCCAATGTAGAAGGCAAAAAGCGGCTGCAGCACACAAAATAAGTGAAAAAATGGTGGTAGCTTTAATCCATTATAAATACAGATGCAACGTTTCAGCTGCCGGTGCAGCCTTTATCAAGCATACAGAGTGACTGAACACAAGGTATATATATATGGTAGCCAATTACAATTAATACAAATCAGTGTCAAAAGTCAATAAATATAAACGTGATAAAAACAAGCAATACATAAGTGTAAGTGCATAACAATATAAAGCATAGGGACAATATACATATTGTCAAGTTGATACAGTGTTACAAATAAAAGTGTTATTAAAAACAAGTGGTAAAAACCACAAATATAGCTTGATTACAAATAAAAATACATTAATATCACCTGGAGGACAAGTAATAGCGGCGGGCTCTCACCTGTACATGCTGTAAACATGGCGATAGTACGCCAGAACGGCGTGTGTGTGGAATAGAGGCTGCGCAGCAGCCCTAGCAGAGGAGACAAGAGTGCACCAATCAGGGGGAAGAACAAAATCACATGGGTCGCATCGCAGTTGCCGAACGGCGCGTGCGTACTGCGACAGAATGAATCTCCGATAGTCACCTCTAAAGAGGGCAATTTGAACAATAACAGTGTGAATGTGAGAAGGGCAATTGAAAAACCGCGATGTGAATGCGTGATAGTTAGCTTGTGTGCAGTGCATATGTGCAAGATGCAATAAGGCTGTTGCTCGTGGTAACTATCAATATAAATAAACACAAAAACATGAAACAATCAAAAAATCACATCTACACAAGTGGTATTAAAAAAAACTACTGGTCATGGCGCAAAAAATTTGCCCCCATAGAGCCCCGTATACAGAAAAATGAAAAATGTTTAGGTGGTCAAAATAGGGAGATTTTAAAGCCAGTTGCTGCTGGCTTTAACTAATATAGGGGGAACCCTGGTGGGGACCTGTCTATTAGTTTGACATGTCCAGATGGATCAAATTGAAAAGGCTTGCGAAAAAGCAGACAACCCCTATAGTAAGAATCCACACAATTATAATGACATAGCTCCCTATGTTTTCTTACCTATTCTCTTTATACCAAAAAATTATAACATTTTAAGAGTATCTCTCCCCCAAATTACTCTAATTGTGCCCTCTTGAGGTTTGGGTTCTTTTTTTTATCTTTTTGCACATGTCATGCAGCTCAACGAGCCAAACGTTAAGCCATTTTCTCCTTCATGATTGTTGTGGTAATTATATTGGGGTATATATCGTTGTGGAAAACATGAAAACAAGATGTGTTGGGGGTATTTGAGGACCGCTCTCGGCAAACACTGATGTAGTATACACTGTAATATACGATTTATAATTTAATGTAAACAACAGTCAGTTCTCTGCAATGGATCCGATCAACCATGTTTAATAGCCACATCAGCAGAGATCATTAGTATAGATGGATGATTACACAGAGTTCTAATGAATATTTTTAGACTCATTATGTATTAATGGGAATTCGGTATTTACTGTGTGGCTGGGGTATTAACATATTAAAGTGCATGCTGCTTTTTGGTCTGAAGGCATTTTTACTTTGCTTCAGTTCTTTTTATTAAATGCTTTTAAATGTATGGCTTGTGCAACCAAGACAGATTATTAAACCTAAAAGTTATTGTTCTTGCATCTAATTACAATGTACACATATATGAATGGACAGCACAGAGATTATTGTAGTTACATTTTTATACCTAGACATATAGCCAGGACAAGGGGTCATTCCCTATGTCATTATGGATGGGGATTCTTTACTGTAAAAGCAGTAAAACAATGTTATGATGGCTGATTCATTGAACAAGTTTAAAAGGGGGTGTGGATACTTTCTTTTTGTTTGTTGTGTTTTTTATATATATATATATATATATATATATATATATATATGACTAGTTATAAGCACTAAAGCTGTGGAAATTTGACACTGGTACAGGGTTATATTCTGACTGTAATATTAGGAGTTAGTAAGGACCCCCCCCCCCATTAAAGTGTTCCTGTCACTTTACATAACTTTTGACATATCAAACATTTTAAAAGTCAGGGGCAGCCAGATGGACTGCTAGAACATTTAGGGAGAGAAGTGCCCCGCTGACTGCTTCTCTCCCCACTCTCTGTGTGCATATTAGACAGTCCTATTGACGTAGATTGGAAGCCTAATCTGGTCACATGGCACATAGCTGGGAGTATTGTAGTATTATAGGTTGGATTTGATTGACTTTTTATTAACAGCTGCAGACAGAATCTAGGCGTGCAATTCATAGTACAGACTTTTTGTCAAAGGAAGCATCCATGGCTGCCATGTTTTTGTTCCTATTACACACTGCAATAGGGGGATTCATCAATCTATATAGAGTCATTTTAGGTGTATTTTCTTGCGCAAAATCTTGCACAAGGATATTTCCTGCGTTCTTTTTGTGAGTCTTTTTTGGTGGAAGTTTTTCTAAAGATGTCACCCTTCAGGTGTACCGCAGAGCTGTTTTTCTGGTAGACATGAATTTATTAAATGCGTCTTTTTTTTTTTGTGCAAAAAAAGGACGCAAGTGTCATTTTCTTGCACAAATATACACCAGCTCCGAGCACACGTACAAGTCTGCCTTATATTTTTTTCAAAAGCTGAGATGGGCTGGATTCTATTACTGCACATGATTCGCAGAGACCCATGCGCAAGTTTAGTAAATTTTGCGCAGGTAAATGACAAATACACGCAGCAGAAAGGGGTAAAAAAAAGCTCTACCATACACTGATGTTGATGAATCACCCCCCCATCTGTTTATATATCAGTAATGTCATTTTTTTTAAGATTTATTGTGCAAGCAATTATTTGATCACTCAGAACAAACAGTAAATTGCAATACATTTCTGTGATCTACTAGAACAACCTGTCTATGGTAGGCTGTAATAGCAGATCTACCATAGAAGGCACGGAGTAGGCCCTTGGCTGTCATTGTCAGTGGTAGACATCCTGTGATTGCATTGCAGGGGTACCATTTGGAGCACTGACAAGATGGGCACCTGTCAATAAACCACTTAGAGTTGCTATTGACTATGACATCTAGGACAATAAATGGCTGGCATTGGACAGGTATTTAATGCAATACACTTACAGTAATTGTTGTCTGCAGATAGGGGCAGAGGCTGGTCCATTCTTCCTGAGCCCTTGTTTGCTGTATATGTATGCCCGGCATATCCGAATGGTTAATATAATAACAGCAAACATAGGAAGAAGGTGGAATACAGAGAAGGCAAGTAGGGAAGAGACATCAAATGAAGGATCTAGTATTGTAACCATTAAAGAAGATGTCCAGTCGAATTATAGGGGTTAAGTGTCTGATTATGGGATCTGACTGCTGGGACCTCCTGCGATCTCCCTACAGGGCCCTGGCTTTGCTCCTCTAATGTGACTGTCACACCCAGCACTGGCGTTTGTGTGGCTCCTCCTCTCCCAGAGAAATGAATGAAGGGGGCATGTTTCAACCATCCTCAGTGCTGGGTGCGAAATGTCATTTCCAGAAGCAGAGCCGGGGCCGAGTTGGGGCCCAGTATGGGAGATCAGATGGGGGATTAGTTTTCTTCCATTGGGCATCTTCTTTAACCCCTTAAGGACCCAGCCATTTTACACCTTAGGATCCCGCCATTTTTTGCACATCTGACCACTGTCACTTTAAACATTAATAACTCTGGAATGCTTTTAGTTATCATTCTGATTCCGAGATTGTTTTTTCGTGACATATTCTACTTTAACATAATGGTAAAATTTTATGGTAACTTGCATCCTTTCGTGGTGAAAAATGTTGCATTTTTCCAACTTTGAAGCTCTCTGCTTGTAAGGAAAATGGATATTCCAAATAATTTTTTTTTATTCACATATACAATATATCTACTTTATGTTTGCATCATAAAAATGATGTGTTTTTACTTTTGGAAGACACCAGAGGGCTTCAAAGTTCAGCAGCAATTTTCCAATTTTTCTCAAAATTTCCAAAATCTCAATTTTTCAGGGACCAGTTCAGGTTTGCAGTGGATTTGAAGGGTCTTCATCTTAGAAATACCCCACAATTGACCCCTTTATAAAAACTGCACCCCCCAAAGTATTCAAAATTACATTCAGTCAGCATTTTAACCCTTTAGGTGTTTCACAGGAATAGCAGCAAAGTGAAGGAGAAAAGTCACAATCTTCATTTTTTACACTCGCATGTTCTTGTAGACCAAATTTTTGAATTTTTACAAGGGGTAAAAGGAGAAAATGGATTATTATTTTTGTAGCCCAATTTCTCTCGAGTAAGCACATACCTCATATGTCTATGTAAAGTGTTCGGCGGGCGCAGTAGAGGGCTCAGAAGCGAAGGAGCGACAAGGGGATTTTGGAGAGTACGTTTTTCTGAAATGGTTTTTGGGGGGCATGTTGCATTTAGGAAGCCCCTATGGTGCCAGAACAGCAAACCCCCCCCACATGGCATACCATTTTGGAAACTAGACCCCTTGAGGAACGTAACAAGGAATAAAGTGAGCCTTAATACCCCACAGGTGTTTCACGACTTTTGCATATGTAAAAAACATATATAATTTTTTTCACTAAAATGTGTGTTTCCCCCCAAATTTTACATTTTTGCAAGGGTTAATAGCAGAAAATACCCCCAAAATGTGTAACCCCATCTCTTATGAGTATGGAGGTACCCCATAAGTTGATCTGAAGTGCACTACGGGCGAACTACAATGCTCAAAAGAGAAGGAGTCATATTTGGCTTTTTGAGAGCAAATTTTGCTCGGGGGCATGTCGCATTTAGGAAGCCCCTATGGTGCCAGGACAGCAAAATAACCCCCCATGGCATACCATTTTGGAAACTAGACCCCTTGAGGAACGTAACAAGGGGTACAGTGAGCATTTACAACCCACTGGTGTCTGTCAGATCTTTGAAACAGTGGGCTGTACAAATTTTTTTATTTGCACAGCCCACTGTTCCAAAGCTCTGTCAGACACCAGTGGGGTGTAAATTCTCACTGCACCCCTCATTACATTCCGTGAGGGGTGTAGTTTCCGATATGGGGTCACATGTGTTTTTTTTTTTTGTGCGCCCCCAGATCACTTTGCGCCCACATATGGGGTATCTCCGTAGTCGGGAGAAATTGCATTACAAATTTTGTGGGGCTTTTTTCCCTTTTACCTCTTGTCAAAATGAAAAGTATAGGGCAACACCAGCATGTTAGTGTAAAAAATTTATTTTTTTACACTAACATGCTGGTGTAGACCCCAACTTCACCTTTTCATAAGGGGTGAAAGGAGAAAAAGCCCCCCAAAAATTTGTTAGGCAATTTCTCCCGAGTACAGCGATATCCCATATGTGGCTCTAAACTGTAGCCTTGAAATACGACAGGGCTCCAAAGTGAGAGCGCCATGCGCATTTGAGGCCTGAATTAGGGATTTGCATAGGGGTGGACATAGGGGTATTTTACGCCAGTGATTCCCAAACAGGGTGCCTCCAGCTGTTGCAAAACTCCCAGCATGTTTGGACAGTAAACGGCTGTCTGGCAATACTGGGAGTTGTTGTTTTGCAACAGCTGGAGGCTCCATTTTGAAAACAGTGGCGTACCAGACATTTTTTATTTTTATTGGGGAGGGGGGCTGTGTATATGTAGTGTTTTTTACTTTTTATTTTATTTTGTGGTAGTGTAGTGTAGTGTTTTTAGGGTACAGTCACACGGGCGGGGGATTACAGTGAGTTTCCCGGTGCGAGTTGGAGCTGCCGCGCAAAATTTGCTGCATCGCAAACTTGCAGCCTGATACTCACTGTAAGCCCCCTGCCCATGTGAATGTACCCTGTACATTCACAGGGGGAGGGGGGGGGGATCTCCAGCTGTTGCAAAACTACAACTCCCAGCATGTACAGTCTATCAGTGCATGCTGGTAGTTATAGTTTTGCAACAGCTGGAGGCACACGGGTTGGGAAACACTGAGTTAGGAAACAGACAATGTTTCCCAACCAGTGTGCCTCCAGTTGTTGCAAAACCACTACTCCCAAACATTCTCAGGCATGCTGGAAGTAGTAGTTCGGCAACGTCTTTAGAGCCAGATGTTGCCGAACTACAACTCCCAGCATGCTTGGAATTGTAGTTTTGCAACATCTGGAGGACTACAGTTTGCAGACCACTAATACAGTGGTTCCCAATCTGTGCCCTTCCAGATGTTGCAAAACTACAACTCCCAGTATGCCAAAACTGTCCAGGCATGCTGGGAGTTGTAGTTCTGCAACATCTGAAGGGCCAGATGTTACAGAATTACAACTCCCAGCATGCCTGGACAGTAAGGGCATGCTGAGGATGTGTAGTTTTGCAACATATGGAAGGGCACAGTGGTCTCCAAACTGTGGACCTCCAGATGTTGCAAAACTGCAAGTCCCAGCATGTCCAGATGCCAAGGGCTGTCTGGGCATGCTGGGAGTTGTAGTATACAGGGTCCCATTACAGCAATGCATGTCGCTTTACGGCGACGTGCATTGCTGTAAAGGGCCGACCGCAGCTGAAGATCCACTCACCTGTCGCCGTCGCCGCCGTCTTCACTACCGGGATCCGGGTCTTCAGGGACGAGGTAAGTACCAGGGCCGGTCCCCAGCACTCCCCAGTCCCCCGCCGCGTCCTCCGGTCTTCCTCCCGTCCTCTCCGGACTTCCAGGGGCCGGGCAGGGCGGGAGGAAGTAACCGCCCCCCCCCTGCGATTGGTCGGTTAGTTAACTGAAGAATCGCAGGGGATCGGAGGAGGTGGCAGGCTTGCCACCTCGCTCCTAGGCTCCAGCATGGTCCTGGCTGTCTGTGACAGCCGGGATCATGCAAAATTACCGGGCGGTCGGGTCCAAAAAGACCGGATCAGCCCGGTATCGCCGCAGATCGCAAGGTGATTTCCCTTGCGATTTGCGGCGATACCGGGCTGATCGGGTCTCTGGGACCCGACCGCCCGGTAATTTTGCATGATCCTGGCTGTCACAGACAGCCAGGACCATGCTGGAGCCTAGGAGCGAGGTGGCAAGCCTGCCACCTCCTCCGATCCCCTGCGATTCTTCGGTTAACTAACCGACCAATCGCAGGGGGGGGGGGGCGGTTACTTCCTCCCGCCCTGCCTGGCCCCTGGAAGTCCGGAGAGGACGGGAGGAAGACCGGAGGAGGCGGCGGGGGACGGGGGAGTGCTGGGGACTGGCCCTGGTACTAACCTACATCCCGGCAGTGAAGACGGCGGCGGCGGCGACAGGTGAGTGGATCTTCAGCCGCTGTGATTTCCCTTGCGATTTGCGGCGATCGCCGACATGGGGGGCCTACATGGCCCCCCTCGGCGTTTGCCCTGGATACCTGCTGAAGCATTTCAGCAGGCATCCGCTTCCGATCTCTGCCCGGCGCGCGGCATGGACTGGAAACCGCCAGGGTGTAAGTTTACGCCCTGGGTCCTTAAGTACCAGGGCACCGGGGCGTAAAATTACGCCCTGGGTCCTGAACAGGTTAAAGTGTACCTGTCAGATCCCACAAAAAAAAATATAAAATAAATAATATGTTACTCAGTACCTAATTCTGACCATGTACATCATTTTTTTTTTGCCTCTATCACCTATATTTGTTATAAAAAATATCTCTTTTCATTAGCTCACAGTGTTAGAAATACTCTCAAGGGAAGAGGGCGTGTCCCTGTGCTCATGCAGCCTTGACTATGAGTCTTCTTTAGTCCATGATGCAGGACTGGTTAGTTCCCCAGTAGGTATGGGGACCCCTGGTGTTGGGATTTTCAGGGGCCATTTTCTTTATTAAAGGAGATGTCCGGCGCAGACTTTTTCTATTCCGTCCTGCCCGGGCTGCAAAAAAAGACAAAACAAACTTTCACTTACCTCCATATTTTCCCCCGGGGCTCCGCAACAGCTAATCGGTCGGCCGGGCTTTTTACTTCCTACTTCCTTTAGCCCGGTACTTAAAACGGTGCTTCAGCCTATCACCGGCCGAGGTGGGACATCGATGGTAATACGCTGAAGCGCCCTGTGACGTACCGGGCTAAAGGAAGTAGGAAGCAGACAGCCCGGCCGACCGATCAGCTGTTGCGGAGCTCATAGGCAACATATGGAGGTAAGTGAAAGTTTGTTTTGTCTTTTTTTGCCGCCCGGGCAGGACGGAATAGAAAAAGTCTGCGCCGGACATCTCCTTTAAATATTAAAAAAAATTTAAACAACCATGTTGCAAAAAGTCTTTAATTTTCATCAGTAAAAAATGTAAAAAGTTTTTGGACCTGACAGTGCCTATTTAAGCAAAACAATTCTCTGGAGTACATGGCAATGTTTCTGTGTGCTCTTATGGGTACTCCCGGATAGACTTTCATTTAAAAAAAAAAAAAACAACTCAACTTACTTTTCATTGCTCATTGATGCCTCCGTTATCCTGCTTCTGTCCTCTGCTGTGGTCTTCTTTCGGCTTATTCTGGTTGATGGGTCAGACTATTGTTAAGCTAATGGCCTCGGCCTGTGATAGGGTGAGCATCAGAGTGATGTACTGAGCACTGCATAGAATGGGATTGGGATACTGGAGGCATTGGGGTAGCAGCAGGAGGTAAGTCCAGTTTGTTAATTGCTGGAATTCTAGGCAAGTTTAAAAACATTCTATACTGGAGTACCCTTTAACTCCTATGAAGCTGACTTTAGTGTTTATGTGATAGATAGACCTTTTACATTGAGATGTCCATTTGGGTCAGGGACTGAGGCGAGTTGTGCCCATCTGCAACAGAAATGTTCAATAAAGGTGTTCAATGAGTTTCCCCAATATTTATTTATTTACATATTATAAACAAAAATGCAAGAAAAAACAACCTTAGGAATAAGGAATAGACATATACAGTGGAAAACATTACAGGGATACTGTTTTCCAAGTAAAAAAATGAATTGCATCATGTTTGGAGGTAGTTCATTTGTAATTTTTATTCAAGCTGTTTGTGGCCAAGTTATTAGAGTAATGGCATTTACATCATATATAGAAGTAAGCACCAATTTCTGAAATGAAGCTCCAGTGTGTAGTAAAGTAAATTTGCACCTTTGCAGAGGTCTAAAAGCTGAGACCTCTACGGTCAATATAAAATAAAAAGTTATAGCCTTTATTTCTCCCCTATGAAGCACACATCACAGACCCTTTGTTCTGCTGATCTGTGCAGGTCTTAGTGACAGTTTTTTAGTTTTAATATTTTGCTGGTGCATAGCCATATTGAGATACCGTATATACTCGAGTATTAAACATTCTGAATATAAGCCGAGGCCCCTAATTTCACCCCAAGAACCTAGGAAAAGTTATTGACTCAACTAAAAGCCTAGGGTGGGAAATACATCATCCCCCATGTCATCACCCCCCCCTGTCATCATCCAGACCCCCGTCATTAACACCCCTGTCATCATCACCCCCGTCATTATCACCTCATCATCATCACCCTGTCATTATCCCCCTCATCATTATCCCACTCGTCATCATCCCCCTCGTCATCATCCCCTTCGTCATCATCCCCCTTCATAATCACCGTCTGTCAATCCCTTTGTCATCATCCAGACCCCCCTTTTGTTTTCTACTCACCTCCCCAGTTGTTGCTTTCTCTGTGGGAAGGAAGAGTGAGCTGGTCCGGGCCATCTATCTTCGGCCATCTATGCTACAGGGACCGTCCAGGGGGAGGGTTAGTTGTTCCGAGCTGTCTATCTTCACCGGGAGGCCCTCTTCTCCACTCCGGGCTGGCCATGGACTAGTGGCGTTGCATTGACGACGACGTGCAGGGACGTCCGTGCACAGAAGAAGTCCGTGACGTCCCTGTGCATGAACGTCCCTGCGTGGTGGCGTCAATGCAGCATCACTAGTTTGGGGCCGGCCCGGAGCGGAGAAGAGGGCCTCCCGGTGAAGATGGGCAGCCCAGGACGACTAACTCTCCCACCGGATGGTTCCTGCAGCATAGATGGCCGAAGATGGATGGCTTGGCCCATTCCCTCACAGCTAAGCCAGAAGCGTTTTTTGTTCACTCAAGTATAAGCCGAGCTTATACTTGAGTATATACGGTATACACATTTTTGCTTTTGGTCTGATATTTTCCTGATATGGCCAACTTTGTAACAGGGACAATAAATTTTGATGACTGGACCAGAAGCCAAAGATTTATTTTCAGAGAAAGTTTTTATATTCAATGCTTCAAAAATTATATTAAAAATCAAATTGTTCCTCGTGGGTTACAGGTCCCTATTTTGCCAGCACAGCGACTACGGTCAACCACAGTCCTCAAGAAGTGGGAAGAGACAGCAACCAAAAGCTCTCTTGAGTTTCTTAATATTTTGTTAGAGGAGGAAGTTTGATTTTTTTATTGCCCAAGATCCCCATAGTGCCCACATTTTATGCCCTACCTAAAATTCACAAAGGGGTGAATCCCATTTAAGGGCGACCAATTGTGGCAGCATCAGTGGCCTTGGGCAAATTGTTGGAATCTACCTGGATAAGGTGCTTATGTCTTTCCCCTCTTACACTCGTGATACATTGGATCTATTGCGTAAACTGGAAGGCCTCACCGTCGAAGATGTGGTATTATTAGTCTCTATCGATATTGAGGCCTTATATTCATCCATACCACACTTTGTTGTTTTACAAGCTGTCTCCTATTACCTCTCGTCCCGCGGTCTGTACCATCAAGCCCACAATTGTCTAGTCCTGGACCTCCTTAATTACAACCTCACCCATAATAATTTTTTATTCAGAGGGCGGTACTTCCACTGTGATGGGGAGTCCCTGTGCCCCATTGTATGCAAACTTTACCCTGGTGGGAGGCGACCATCGCCTTTATGGGTGAGCAGGGGTCCCTGGCCAACAGCGCGATATTTTGATTGCGCTATATAGATGACTAGAGATGAGCGAACTTTTGAAAAATTTGATTCAGCTGATTTGCCGAATTAAAAAAAAAAAATTGTTTCAATCTGAATTTATTCACGCTTAATCTATATTAAAATATTTCTGGCCTACGAAGAGCCTCAATAGGGGGTGTAGAACACTTTGCTGTGTTCTAACACGCATATGGAGTGTGCTGGGGTAGTGAAATAATACTGTTATTCAGAATGACTGTAACGCCGAGCGCTCCAGGTCCCGCTGCTTCCCCGGAGCGCTCGTGGCATCCTCCCTCTAACAGCGCTCTGGTCACTGCTCCTGACCAAGAGTGCTGTCCCCCTGTCAGCGGTGGGGATGCAATCCACGTGGCGGGACGTACCCGCTCACGGATCGCATCCCAAGTCACTCACCGTCCTCCCGCTGCTGCTTCCTCCCGGCGCGTGTGGCCCCGCCCCTTAGGGCGCGCGCGCGCCAACTTGCTGAGATTTAACCCCTTAAGGACCGGGGCTTTTTCCGTTTTTTCATTTCAATTTTTTCTCCTTAACTTAAAAAAATCATAACTCTTTAAAATTTTCACCTAAAATTCTATATGATGGCTTATTTTTTGCACCACCAATTCTACTTTGTAATGACATCAGTCATTTTACCCAAAAATCTACGGTGAAACGGGAAAAAAAATCATTGTGCGACAAAATTGAAAAAAAAAATGCAATTTTGTAACTTTTAGGGGCCTCCGTTTCTACGTAGTACATTTTTCAGTAAAAATTACACCTTATGTTTTTTCTCTAGGTCCATACTGTTAAAATGATACCCTATTTGTATAGGTTTGATTTTGTATTACTACTGAAAAAAAATCATAAATACATGCAGGAAAATTTATATGTTTAAAATTGTCATTTTCTGAGCCCTATAACTTTTTTATTTTTCCCTGTTCAAGGGGCTATGAGGGCTCATTTTTTGCGTCGTGATCTGAAGTTTTTGTCGGTACCATGTTTGCATTGATCGGACTTTTTGATAGCTTTTTATTCATCTTTTCATGATATAAAAAGTGACCAAAAATACGCTATTTTGGACTTTGGAATTTCTTTGCGCGTACTCCATTGAATGTGCGGTTTAAAAAGTGGTATATGTTTATAATTTGGAAATTTCCACATGCGGCGATACCACTTATGTTTATTTTTATTTACACAGTTTTTTTTTATATTCTTGGAAATGCCGGGTGATTCAAACTTTTATTTTGGGAAGGGATCATTGAAAGGGTTAGTGATTTTTTTACACTTTTCTTATGCCATATTATAGCCCCTAGGGGGGGCTATAACATTGCATGTAATGATCTTTAACAATGATTGATGCATCTCCCTAGGAATGCATCAATCAGTGTTTTCGGCGATTGATTGCTCAAGCCTGGATCTCAGGCTGGAATCATTCAATCGGCGATCGGACTTCAGGAAGCAAGGTAAGAGACCTTCCTCCTGAAGTATAGCTGTTCGGGATGCCGCGATTTTACCGCAGCGATTCCGAACAGCTCCCTGAGCTAACCGGCACATTTTACTTTCACTTTTAGCCGCGCGGCTCAGCTTTGAATGCGCGGCTAAAGAGTTAATAGCGCGCGGCGCCGCGATCGGTGCCGCGCGCTATTAGCGGCAGGTCCCGGCTTCACTATGACGCTGGGCCCGTCGTGATATGATGCGGGGTTACCGTGTAACCCCACGTTATATCATGGGAGTGGGACAAAGGGTGTAAGTTTACGCCCTTGGTCCCTAAGGGGTTAAAGGGCCAGTGCACCATTAATTGGTGCCTGGCCCAATCAGTCTTAGACATAAAAAAACCCACTTCCCCTTCCTGTCCTTGCCGGATCTTGTTGCCCTAGTGCCCTGAGAAAGCGTTTTGTGTGTATCCCTAGCCTGTGTATCCAGACCCTTTGCCGTTGCCCCTGACTACGAACCTTTGCCGCCTGCCTTGACCTCTTGCTACGTCCGACCTTGCCTTCACTTTGTCCTTGTGTACCACGTCTATCTCAGCAGTCAGTGAGGTCGAGTCGCTATCAGGGGATACAACCTGGGAGTTACCGAAGCAGCAAGTCCATCCCGCCTTGAGGCGGGCTCTGGTGAAAACCAGTAACTTCTTAGAACCGGTCCCCTGGTACGCCCACGTCATCGCCTCACTGACACAGAGGATCCACTACCCGTATCCTACCCGCATACCAGTCTAGTTCCTGACAATGACATGCAGATTACCAGCATCGCTTTTAGAATCACTGCCGCAGAGCGGCACAATGACAGAGTCTGGAGGTGTTATCAGTATGAGGTGACCATATAGTGGCTGAATGACCCACCTAAGAGGTGTTGGCAGCATGAGGAGACCATATAGTGGCTGAATGACACAGTGTGGAGGTGTTGGCAGCATGAGGAAACCATATAGTGGCTGAATGACACAGCGTGGAGTTGTTGGCAGCATGAGGAGACCATATAGTGGCTGAATGACACAGCGTGGAGGTGTTTGCAGCATGAGGAGACCATATTGTGGCTGAATGACACAGCTTGGATGAGGTTGAAGCATGAGGAGACCATATAGTGGCTGAATGAAACAGCTTGGATGAGGCTGAAGCATGAGGAGACCATATAGTGGCTGAATGACACAGCGTGGAGGTGTTGGCAGCAGGAGGAAACCATATAGTGGCTGAATGACACAGTGTGGAGGTGTTAGCAGAATGAGGAGACCATATAGTGGCTAAATGGCACAGCCAGGAGTTGTCAGCAGCATGAGTAAACACTAGGCCTTCACAATCCCTAAGATTATAAGATGAATTCTGAAATTTAAACCGAAGATTTTGGGTAGCTAGTGCTACCATAAGAAAATTTTTATTCTCAGACCCAGGCCCAGCAGCATCAGTAAACCATATATTGCCTGAATGACACAGCCTGGAGTTGGGTGAAGCATGAGGACACCCCAGGGCTTTACAATCCCTAAGAAAAAAAGACGAAGTTTGAAATTTAAACCAAACATTTTGAGTAGCTAGTGCTTCCATAACAATAAGTTTATTCCCAGACCCAGGCCCAGCAGCATAAGTAAACCATATATTGCCTTAATGACACAGCCTGGAGTTGGCTGAAGCATGAGGAGACCATATGGTGTCTGAAAGGCACAGCCTTGAGTTGGCAGCAGCATGAGTAGACACTAGGCCCTCACAATCAAGATTAGAAAATTAATTCTGAAAAAAATGAAGATTTTGGGTAGACAGTGCTACCATAACAACATTTTTATTCCCAGACCCAGACCCAGCAGCATCAGTAAACCATATATTGCCTGAATGACACAGCCTGGACTTGGCAAAAGCAGGAGGAGACCACTGAAATATAAGAATTTTAAATAGAAATGTAAGATTTTTAAATCAAAATTGAGGATTTTTTCGGCCGTCTTGCAGTGTAGCGGACTGACAGAGTAGCGGTGGGCTTCAATAGAGGGGACTGCAGCGCTTCTGTGGACCGTTGATTTTAGTGATTTGCGTACAATATGCTGAGATGGTGGTCAGGATTTCGGTCTTGTTATGTGTAGCATATGCTGTTAGAGACTCGCCCGTCTCAAATATTACAGCAGTGATGAATGGTCCGATCTTAAAAACCTGAGACCGCATACCCTCTGACCGCATCGGGGAACACACTCTCAGCCTTCTAAGATCGGACCATTCATCACTGCTGTAATATTTGAAACGGCTGAGTCTCTAATAGCATATGCTACACATAACAAGATGGGAATCGTGATCACCATCTCCGCGTATTGTACGCAAATCACTAAAATCAACGGTCCACAGAAGCGCTGCAGTCCCCTCTATTGAAGCCCACCGCTACTCCTGTGAGACGGCCAAGTCTCTAAGCGGCAATCCTGATTCAGCTCTACAGTATACTTTACTAAACATTGCTACTAATTGCTACACTGCTAGTATACCAGTCATTGCTGCTACTGTTACCATGTACTAACTGCTACATTAATACCAATGGATACTATTCATTCTACAAGGAGTGCATTGTACAGATTATTTGCTGCACCTTATATATTTATTGAATTCAAAAGACTTGTGCAAGAACAGTTATATTAATATATCCTTATAGGCTGGAGCATCCACAGACGTGTGGCTTATTTATCCAATCTTATTCCATCTTATTTTATTCTATATTTTTATTTATATTTTAACCCAATATATTCTGTGTTATTTATGTGAATTTTAATTTTTATGATCAATTTATTGTATTTTGTGTCCCCGCTAAACCACAAGGGCCCTGTGTGTCACAGAGCACATTACATATTTAAATCATTAATAACATTTATCCAGTAGCCTAGATCCTGAGCCTCAATTTTCTTCAATTAGTAAAAGATTAATGTTGAAATCTCTATTGAGCATGTATGTTTGCTAGTGCTACCATAAAAAAAAATTGTAGGTAATATCCAAGATATTCCCAGCAGCATAAGAAAACAATATATTGGATGTCTGACACAGCCTGGAGGTGGGGAAAGCATAAGGAGCCCATATAGTGTCTGAATGGTACAGCCTGGAGGTGGCAGAAGCATGAGGAGACCATATAGGGGCTGAATGACACAGCCTGGAGTTGGCAGCAGCATGACGAGACCATTGAAATTCATGATTTTTAAATTTAAATGTAAGATTTTTAAATTTAAATGTAAGATTTTGTAATTGTAATTTCACTTCTCTTCCTGACATACTTATTGTGTATATGAGGGGAGTACAATACGCTTCACTTCGCTTAAAATAGCAGCAGGTGTATACTATTGGCTGTCCTTTCACAGTATATAAATCCTTGACAGATTAACAGGTACAAAATAGTAAACTACTTAGATGTAGGTATGTCATATGCACTTACGAGGACAGAAAAATTTGCTACATTATACTTAAAAATATTTTTTTTTATCTGTGTCCCAGATAGCAAAATTCCTTTATAATCAGAAATTGTCAGAATACCACCTGACATTCAAAATAATAAAATGATACATACGTTCTCTGAAGAAAAGGATCCCTCATTAGATGACAATGAGGGGCATTTACTAATCTTTTACTATGTAGTCTGGTTTTTACCCTGTTTTTTTCTACTTCATTTTTGACTATGTGCGACAAATTTACAAAATTGTTGCATGGCGTTAATACATTTGGCACACGTAGGCAAAAGTGGGAAATTAAGTTGATGTAGTAGAAAAAATAGTCTGTTCCTTTTTCCTGCTGTCTGAATAGGTTTGGCTGCTAGGTTTCCTTCTGGATCTTTTGATTTTTTTTTTTTTTAGCTTTTTCACCACATCTAAATAATTCAATAATTAAATTGTAGTCATGGCTCAGAATAGTGGTAAACGGCGTTTAGTGTGTGTGTTTATTAAATTTTTTTAACACAGTTTTTTCTCCCTAAATGTACTTACTCTTTTGGCGTTATTTAGGCTGGGGAGGGCCAGTAACAATGGTCCTCGCCCACCCTGGTAACGTCAGGCTGTTACTGTTTGGTTGGTATTTGGCTGAGAATAAAAATAGGGGGGACCCTATGTGTTTTTTTTAAATATTTAATTATTTATTTAAAAAAAAAATGCATAGGGTCCCCCCTATTTTTATTCTCAGCCAAATACCAACCAAACAGTAACAGCCTGACGTTACCAGGGTGGGCGAGGACCATTGTTACTGGCCCTCCCCAGCCTAAATAACACCAGCCTGTTACCGCCTAGGCCCAGGTGCGCCATTTTTGACGCTCCGAGCCTGTTGATAGCCCTCGATAGATTAACAGGTACAAAATATTACACTACTTAGATGTATGTATGCGGTATGCACTTATGAGGGCAGAAAAATGCGCTACAATGAGCCTAAAAACTCTGTAATTTTTTTTAAACACCAGCCGGTGACTACTTTTGGTTGTCCTTTCACAGTATGTAGGCCCTTGACAGATTAACAGGTACAAAATAGTACACTGCTTAGATGTAGGTATGCGGTATGCACTTATGAGGGCACAAACATGCGCTACAATGAGCCTAAAAACTCTGTAATTTTTTTAAAACACCAGCCGATGATTACTTTTGGCTGTCCTTTCACAGTATGTAGGCCCTTGACAGATTAACAGGTACAAAATAGTACACTACTTAGATGTACATTTGCGCTACAGTACTTAAAAAAATATATTTTTTTGTAAAACACCAGCAGTACACAACAGTGCTGCAGCCAAAAAAAGCTGTGTACTAAACACAAAATTGCACTCTGTCACAGACTATTAGGAATGGACTGCTGGTTATTATTCCATCTACAGAGCAGTATAACCAGTAGATGATTTTTTGTGGAACAAAGACACTGAATTGCGCTGAAATTTTTTTCCAGCCTCCTCTGCTAAGGTTTATGAAGTTGATGCAGCTTGTTGAAGTGTATGAGGCAACACACAGCTATGTGCCCCTCTCTGTAATACAATGCCGGAGAAAGTTACTGGGAGGTTAATGCTTGCAGCTGCAGTAAAAATCCTTTTCAGTAAAAAAAAAAACAATGCTCTCCGTCCACGAGAACGCTGATGTGACAAGGAGGATGTTAAACATTGCTGGAATGCGCTTTTCTCTGTTGTAACACACACACACACACACACACAGGGTGTCCGTCCTATCTCTCTGCAGTGTAATGAATGAAGTGGATGGACGCAATATGGCTGCTGATTATATAAGGTTGTGACTGGCTGCTGATAGGCTGCATTCTGCATGTGATTCAGGGTCATACCGCCTACTTCCCTTCCCACCTTACCTTCCCAGCGTCCCTTGCCCCATGTACCGACATCTGGATCCGCCATTTTAGATGCCCTCGAACGCTGTAAAATGAAGTGATTCACGCAATCGAATTGCGGCGATATTCGCATTTCTTGTGAATCGAATATTTCCTGAAATTTGTAATGAATTCGGGTTTGTCAGCTTCAATTCGCTCATCTCTATAGATGACATATTTATTTTGTGGGTGGGTTCAAAAAATTACTTGGACCTTTTTGTACAGAGTCTTAACAAGAATGACATTGGGTTGGCCTTCACTTTTGAGGTCAACGAACAGAGCCTGCCATTTTTAGACATCCTGATCAGCAAAAATGGACAGGGGGGCCTTGATACCACGTATTCAGGAAGTCCACCCCAACGAACAGCATCCTGAGGGGCTACCGAGGGGGCCGTATCTCCGATTCAGGAGGAACTGTTCCGAGAGGGCTAAAGATCTTTGGGACTGCTTTCACCAACGAGGTTACCCAGATCATATATTGAGAAATGTATACCAGAATGCCTTACAGCAAGATAGAACCCAACTGCTGGCACCTAAACCGAAAGTTGGGGACTGGAAAGTCATGAGAATCATTGGTACATTTGAGAGTATGTCTACTCAAGTGAAAAGTAGTATTGAGAAACACTGGGATGTTTTGAGATTGGGCCCTGACCTTTTGGAAGTGGTGGGCCCTAGACCATCCATTACGTACCGTAAAGGTCAAAGTATAGGAGACAGACTGGTACATAGCCACTTACAGAATAATATCTCTAATACGTGGCTGAGTACATGGTTGTTACAAATGTGGTCATTGTAGAGCATGCGCTAACGTCCTTAGGATCAAATCTATTGATTACCCGAACACTGGTAAAAGCCTTTCTATCAGACACTTCATTGCAGGGCATTATGTATTTGGCTCTTTGCACTTGTGGGAAGAGATATATAGGGAAAACCATTCGTAAGTTTTGTTGTAGAGTGCTAGAACATCTTGGGGATATACGCAATAAAAGAAACACCCCTGTTGCGGTACACATAAATACTTACCAGATTATGTTTATTGGGATTGATCAAGTGAAGCCCCCGTTAAGGGTTGGTGACTGGGATAAGATGTTATTGCAGAGGGAATGCAGATGGATCTATCGTTTGCAGACCACGGCTCCTTGTGAAATTAATGAACAACTATCTTTTGTTTCCTTTATATAGACCTCTCATCTGTTAATATTATGGTGCAAACACTGAGGTTGGAATACATTTATGGTGGCATATTAGGCAGTTAGGGGAGATCCTAGTGGCTCTATCACTCTAGGGCCACCACTATTGTACGGCGCTATGGGCTTTTCCAGGAGGTTCCAGCTATTACGGTACCGCCCTTTTAAGGGCGTCCATGCTGTTTAGGAATAGGGTTATACTATAGGAACCCTATAGGGCTTAATAGGTTTCCCTAGGCCCCTGTTAATCCCTCTCCCGCTTTGCTGGTTTTAATAGGGCCCCCCCATTCCCTCCATTATCATAGCCTTAGTGTTTGCACTTGTGTTTTTATGTATTATTCAATAGGTGCTGCCTCACGTGATATGCTAGTCTGCACTCTATCTGATATTTAATTGTTCTATCCCAGTTAATATCCATTTATTTATCCATCCCTTTAAGCAATATCTGTTTTCTAGATGGGCAATATTACCTACTGTATTATTCTATTGTTTTACTTCTAGAGGCACCTTTTTTTCAGCATGTCTTTATATGATACAGCTTATATTTACGTGATTCTTCCCTTATTTATGCCATATTAATCTATGGCAATTGTGTCTCTTATATTTATATCTACATTTTATAGCTGATAATGACTCCAATAATATCGGGGTTGCTGTACTAGGTACTGGCCATTAATTATATGGCCAATATATCCCCCTTAGAACTATATTTATAGATATGTAGCCCTAGACTGGGGTGGTTAGATGACTATACATCTTCTTACTTCTGTAATCCACATTGGGCACAGCCTGAGGACTATTACTGATTGGCATTGTTGTATGGTTGTGTAGATATATTACTTTATTTTATTTATTATCGTATTGAAACTCTTCCTTTATTGCCCCCTAAGCCTAAATCAGGTTTAGTGATATTCTCCTTGTTTTTGAAGTTGCTGCGAGCGCACATGCCGATTCACAGAGTATATCCCAGAGACTACTAACACGGGCTGTATGGAGGCCCCGCCTCCCTAAGTGCGCCATAGGGGCCAGCCTCTCAAGACAGGAACAGGAAGCACTGGTAGTTTATATGGATGCTGGTGTGCATACTGAGCGCGCCTGCCCGGTCACCGGACCGGTATACTCTGCCACTGCAGAGTTGTATTTTGTAGATATGTTGTGTTGGATTAAATACTGGTGCATACTGTTGGTGATTTTTGGTTACTCAGTATGGGTTTATCATTTACTTTGCAGAGTGTCATCCCCCATGTGGTATACACAAAGTAGGACTGTGTGTATAGTTTTTCTTCCCCTCCTCTAAGACCCTTTACAGAGGGGTATGTTTGATGGTTTTACTATCATAGTTCTTTTCCTTCTCAATTTTCAGGTTACCGCATACCGGATAGTTCAGGAATGACCAGTTCACGGTGTATATTTTGGGGATGCCCTTTATTTACGTATGTAATCACTAGTGTTGAGCGGCATAGGCCATATTCGAATTCGCAAATATTCGCGAATATATGGACGAATATTCGTCACATATTCGCGAATATTCACATATTCATAATATTGTCGTTTTATTTTCGCATATCCGAAAATTCGCGTATGCGAAAATTGTCATATGCGAAAATTATCATATACAAAATTAACATATGCGTAAATTCGCGTATGCAAAAATTAGCATATGCTAATTTTCGCATATGCGAATTTTCGCACGCCAATCTCACACAGTAGTATTAGAGCCTTCTTTACATCACACAAGCTGGAAGCAGAGAGGGATGATCACTGTGATGTGTACTGTGAAAAAAAAAAAAAAAAACGAATATTCGTAATTACGAATATATAGCGCTATATTCGCGAAATTCGCGAATTCACGAATATGCGATATTCGCGAATAATATTCGAATTGCGAATATTCGCGAGCAACACTAGTAATCACTTTGAGTACTGCTGACATTGGCAACAATTTATAGCTCGGTGACTCCACGTCAGCATCTATGATGGTCAATTGCTCTCCTCTTGTTATTTGTCTTGGAATCAGTGCGGTGCATTATTTTTGTATGCAATATATTTGAAGTGTATTTGTCCCCTGATGAAGTGCGGGTGACTGCTATGACTAGGTCCCTCGCATGGAAAGGCGTTGGAACAGGGACAGTGTTTCTGATCTAGATATATATGAGTTAAACAACTAGTAAGTTGCCGTTGTTTGCGGTGTATGTTCCGTGTATTGGTTAGTTATCACCAATGCTATATACATGATCTATATCTAGCATTATATACATATATATAAGAAGCAAAATCATCGGTAGTTGCAGTATCTTGTAATACCTTTTTTATTGGACTAACAAGATTATGTAGAGACAAGCTTTCGGGATTCCTCCCTTTCTCAAGTCATAAGCATTTCTGAGCTCACAAGGAGAAAACACGCATTCTATCTCACAAAATATGCAGGGGTTAAAACAACATATGTGGAGAATGGACATTAAGTTGGGCCATAAATTGTACAGCTATAGGACGATAGATACAGATAAGGATGAGGAGGGGGCTGGAGAGCAGAGGGGAGAATGGTGGTTACGCTGGACAGAGGAGAAAGGACAATTTTACTACAGAGCCATAGACTGAAGATAAGACTTAGACATGGGAGGGGGAGACAGTTCCACCAGTATTGATACTAAATTCCTGATGTTTCCTGTATATCATGCTATTTATAATTGATTAATAAAGTATATACATTTTCAGTAGCAATTGCTCAGTTTTTTTTGTATAAAAAATAAATACAAATTAAGTAGTGCAGTAGGATAATATGGGTATCACAAAAAGTAAGCCTTCATAAATAAATAAATGAATAAATAAACAGTGCCAGATCTGATCATGGAATGTGTCTATGTACGGCAGCTGAGATCCATTGAAATAAATGAATTTAGGCTGCACTTGTAAAACACCTGTTCATAGGCACAGCACTGTTTTTAGGAGACAGAAGGCAGATGTTTTTCTAACCCTGGACAACCCCTTTATTTATTAATGACCATTTAAAAATTTGCTTCACTTCCTCCATCAATTGCCGAATGTCTGGTCCTGGAAGAGTCAGTTCTTATAATTCTATATTATGGAATTTTAGTTATTTCTATAGTAATTTTTTGGTGAATATCTCTACAAGTGAGTCTCTAAATTCGCCTAGTTTAGTGAAAGGGAATCTGTCAGCTGTATTTGCTGCTAAGAGCTGCTGACAAGGATGGATAACTATTAGTGTTGAGCAGCATAGGCCATATTCGAATTCGCGAATATTCGCGAATATATGGACGAATATTCGTCATATATTCGCGAATATTCGCATATTCGTTATATTCTCGTTTTATTTTCGCATATGCGAATATTCGCGTATGCGAAAATTAACATATGTGAATATTGGCATATACAAAATTAACACGCGCGTAAATTCGCATATGCGAAAATTAGCATATGCTAATTTTCGCATATACGAATTTCCGTATATGCGAATTTTCGCACGTCAGTCTCACACAGTAGTATTACAGCCTTCTTTACACCACACAAGCTGGAAGCAGAGAGGGATGATCACTGTGATGTGTACTGTGAAGAAAAAAAAAAAAAAAAAAAATGAATATTCGTAATTACGAATATATAGCGCTATATTCGCGAAATTCGCGAATTCGCGAATATGCGATATTCGCGAATAATATTCGAATTGCGAATATTCGCGAGCAACACTAATAACTATTAGCATATGAAAGAAAACTGTACCTTTCCTGGAGCTGATCATGGTTGCTGCCAAGTGCCACAGACTGGCACACCTTCTTTCTTGTTTTCACCTTCGAGCCTTACCCTACCTTAGTACCTACATTAGAATTTAAAAAAAAAGGTGGTTGTGTCCCAAGGAGCGCAGGGAGTAGCTGGAGGTCCAGCTACTCCCTGCGCTCCTTGAGACATAACCACCTTTTCTTTTGATTCAAGCATTGTTACCAGACCCCCCCCCCCCCCTGCCTGTCAGTGTGGGGTATACTTGTTGTCACTCAGTGCTGCATAGTACTCATATGAATCTTTCTATTCTCCCCAGAGAGATATTGATTGGCTTTACTACAGGGTTGTGGGTTCACCAGGGCCGGCCTTAGGTGTTCAGGCGTCCTGTATGAGCTAACCTTGTGGCGCCCCCCACCCCCCTATTTCCCCATAAACATACACAAAGAGGGAAAAAATCTTTGTAACAATTTTTTTTTTTATTACAGATAATTTAAGTGCAAGTGCAAACAAGTACAACAATAAATAACTCGATTGACTGGTCACAATCATGTATATCAATGTATACATAAGTTATACATAAGTTTATGTATTGTAGAAACAAGAGCTCTGTTGTCAGAACACTATATCTAACTATTTTACAACACTAAGCCTGCATAGACTCTCCCACATTTATTCAATGTTTTTGTTTGGCACCCTCTAGACAATTTGAAGTACACAATATGCCACCTTCATTCCCATCACCAAAACGCTTGGTCACCTGTTCAATAAAACACTTGCCTCCGCTTAATCAGTCCCCTTTTCCCCCTTAATCAGTCCCCTGCCCCCTTAATCAGTCCCCCGTCCCCCTTAACCTCTTCAGGACACAGGGCGTATGGATACGCCCTGCATTCCGAGTGCTTAAGGACCGAGGGCGTATCCATACGCCCGTGGGAAATCCAGTCCCCACCGCTAGCCGGTTGGGGACCGGAGCCGGATGCCTGCTGAAATCATTCAGCAGGCACCCTGGCAAATCGCCCAGGGCGGTCCTGAGACCCCCCCATGTCGGCGATCGGAGAAAATCGCATGTCAATTCAGACATGTGATTTTCTCCAATTCCGGGCTGATCGGGTCTCTGGTGACCCGATCACCCGGAAAAAAGGGCTGATCGGAGTTGTCAGCAACAGCCCCGATCAGCCTAAAGGATTGGAGTGAGGTCGCTGAGCTGCAATCTACTCCTATCCCCTGCCATTACTCAGAACGGAGTTCTGACCAATGGCAGCGCAGGACAGGGGGTTGCCATGGCAACCCCCCCGTTCTGCCCGCCCCTGGATGTCGAGGGGCTCTGGGAAGAAGATGGGGGCCGTACCTGCATGAGAAGATGCCTGGGGACCTGGGATCTTCGCTGGAGCCTGTGGATCCTTGCTCAGGTAGGGAATCGACGGTGGGGGGGGGGGGGTAATTGAAAGTGAAAGTAAATCGATCTTTACTGTGGCAACCACTAGGGGGGCCAAACTGCAACTCCCAGCATGCCCAGACAGCCAAAGCCTGTCTGGGCATGCTGGGAGTTGTAGTTTTGCAACATCCGGAGGCTTACAGTTTGGAGACCACTGTTACAGTGGTGCCCAAACAGTAGCCCTCCAGATGTTGCCAAACTACAACTCTCAGCATGCCTTGACTGCCCAGGCATGCTGGGAGTTGTAGTTCTGTAACATCTGTCCCTTCAGATTTAGCAATTTTCATGACATTTTTGAAAATTGCTGCTCTATTTTGAAGCCCTCAAATTTTTTCAAAAAGCAAAAATATGTCCACTTTATGATGCCAACATAAAGTGGACATATTGTGTTTGTGAAGAAAAATAAAATTTATTTGGAATATCCATTTTCCTTACAATTAGAGAGCTTCAAAGTTAGAAAAATGCAAAATTTTCAAAATTTTCATGAAATTTTGGGATTTTTCACCAAAAAAGGATGCAATTAACGCCAAAAATTTACCACCAAAATAAAGTAGAATAGGTCACGAAAAAACAATCTCAGAATCAGAATATTCGGTAAAAGCGTTTTCGCGTTATTAATTCGTAAAGTGACAGTGGTCATAATTGCGAAAAAGGGCTCAGTCCTTAAGGTGAAAAAGGGCTGCGTCCTTAAGGGGTTAATCAGTCCCCTGCCCCCTTAATCAGTAGTGTTGCTCGCGAATATTCGCAATTCGAATATTATTCGCAAATATCGCATATTCGCGAATTCGCGAATTTTGCGAATATAGCGCTATATATTCGTAATTACGAATATTCGTTTTTTGTTTTTTTTTTTCTTCACAGTACACATCACAGTGATCCCCCCTCTCTGCTTCCAGCTTGTGTGGTGTAAAGAAGGCTGTAATACTACTGTGTGAGACTGGCGTGCAAAAATTCGCATATGCGAAAATAAAACGAGAATATAACGAATATGCGGATATTCGTGAATGTATGACGAATATTCGTCCATATATTCGCGAATATTGGCGAATTCGAATATGGCCTATGCCGCTCAACACTATTAATCAGTCCCATGTCCTCCTTCACCAGTCCCCTGCCCCCCTTAATCAGATGCAGACCCCCTTAATCAGACCCTCCCCCTTCACCAGTCCCCTTTAAGCAGACTCAGATCCCCCTTAATCAGTCCCCTGTCACTCATAATCAAACCATCTCCCCCCTTCACCCCTTAATCAGACCCTCCCCCTTCACCAGTCCCCCTTAATCAGACTCAGAACCCCCCTCCCCCCCCTTCACCAGTCCACTTCTCTGTCCCCATTAATCAGACCCTCTCTCTTTATTCCATAATTAGACGGACGGACCCTGCTCCCCTTCACATATCCTATGCCCTGTTTAAAAAATCAATAAATGTAAAAAACACAAAATAAAACCATTATTTAGAACAGCCAGGTACTTACTTTTGAAGACTGCTGTGCTGCTTCCTGGAATCAGCTTGTAGAGCACCAGCCACCACCTTCACACTGCACACAGGCATCCTTCCAGCACTTGGACGCTGCCCGAGCCCCCAAGCTCCTCCTCCACACTCCGGTCCTTGCTTCCTCCTTCAAAGCAGCTGCAGCGTGCAGCTCGCTTCTCCCCATCTTCGGCCGTCCTGTTACACTGTGAGCTGTGTCGGCCGCCTGGCACCCCTGTTGCTATGGCGCCCTGTGCGTCCGCACAGCTCACACACCCCAAAGGCCGGCCCTGGGCTGCATTACAACCCTCTCAGGTGAGCGGCTGTACTGCTGACTGTTTCATATTTAATTGCTAAGGAAGGGTAGGATCAGCTCACCCGGCATAGACCCGCTGTAGCACAGACAGGTGCGGATTCACCTCATAGCAATCAAGAACAGACAGGAGGTCCAGCGCAGCTTTTCAGAGGTATGTGGCTTTGTTGTGTCATACACATATCACACAGGACATACAGGAAGGTGGCGCATTTCGGCTGGTGGCATTCGGCCTTAGTCATACGTATGACTAAGGCCGGATGCCACCAGCCGAAATGCTTCACGTTCCTGTATGTCCTGTGTGATATGTATATGACACAATAAAGCCGCATACCTGTGAAAAGCTGCGCTGGACCTCCTGTCTGTTCTTGATATTTAATTACTATCTGTGACTATATTACCCTATGTGGCCCTCTGCCTTTTTTCTTTATATTCATACATTAAAAGTATGTATGTAAAGTCTTCTCCAAAGGTCATATTTTTTTTCCTGAAATCAGTTTGTGTAGGCCATCATGAATGTATTCGATGTGATGGAGGTGTAGTCTGGTCCCCTGTAGGTAATAATGCCAGTATGGTCCATTGGCTCTCCACCCATCTTAGGTTGCAACCTTTCATTTATTGTAACTACATTTTAATTGTCAATTCTGCTTCATTTTTAACAGCAGGTAGACAAGTCAAATACAAGAGAAAAAGAGAGGCCACACAATTCTTTTGTAATAACTAAAAAAAAAGTCCTGGCAGAGAAGGACCTAGGGCAATGGTGGTCAATCTTCTAAACGATGGAGACACATGCGGCACATCTGGCCTCCCTCTGGCCGAATCCTACATTTATTGAGGTAGCCAGGGTTGTTGTAATGAGAAAAATCACATAAGTGAGGGTTCCTATGTAGTTATGGCTAACATCTTAGAATAGAAGCATATCGATGGCGTTGGAAACCAGCCAATAACAGTCAGTGTAACAGACCTATAGAAAATAAAGCAAAGCTAAATGGATGCGATCAATCCCGCTTTCCACATTCATTCGGTTCTCTTACATTCAGGATGATGTGTAATGAAAAGCCACTTATACATAATTGAAAGTGAAGTTGTCACGGATAATTATTCATAAACCAATAAACATTTTAGGATGTTAAAACTTTAATAGTAATTTTCTCTTTTTTTTAAAATCATTTGCACTATGCTATTTCTGCAAGTTATGCCATATCCAGAGTAATGGTTTATATATAATTAAAATGCAGAGGTGATGTAGATTTTGTTATAAAGTATAAAATATAGAAAACTTGAATTTTTTAAAAAAAAGCAATAAAAGATTCATTGACTGGATTAGATACATTTATAAGCGTAGGTTTATTAAAATTGTTAAGACTCAAGCTGTGCTTGGAGCCTGTAGGCAGTGAACAAAAGCTGTACATTTTCTGTATGGGAAGCTAGATAGCCTCCGTGCACTTCTGTACAAGCTATACGGGGGTCATTTGTGTGGAGATATTCTCCCCTTTGAAGCAATCTATCCACTAGAGAATACCACAATCAGTCTCTCTGTTGGATTTGTACAGAATTCATGAAGCCATGAACAATGCCTTTGTATTAAATTGGGGGTATCCAAAGATACAGTAAGGGTCCTGTCTCTTAAAGCCATTTGCATGAGCCCTTGAAGGGGTTATTCAGTGTAAAATATTAACCTACTATGGCTCCCAGGCTACCTACAAAAATAATAAACACTTTAACTCACCTACCGCCACTCTCTCGTAGCTCCGGTATCAAAACATAGTGTCTTCAGCTAGAGAAAACTGTGCTGCTCGCCAACAACTAGTTGAGGCAGGACACATGAACAGTGATTGGTGAAGTGGGCTGTAACATCACATCTCCAGCTCTGTCCGGTTCCGCTGAAGCAGTCTATTAGCAGAGACCATAATTAAATCAACATAACTCATATATCCTTTATTCAAATATTGATAAATTAGCAAGATGTATCCTATCGATCAGAATAAATCAAATCTGACACCTTCTAAAACTTTGCATTTATTACCTCATACTTCAAATGAAATTACATATATTCAGCGGGAATAATTGCCATACCAGTAGCTAGATAGCATTATTATGCTAGTAAAGGAAGATTCTTAATGTTTCCATCTAGAGATGAGCGAATCGAAACTGACGAACCCAAATTCGTTACGAATTTCATGAAATATTCGATTCGCAACAAATGCGGATATCGGCGCAATTCTATCGCGCAAATCGCTTCATTAAACTCCATTTCTTGCGGTCCAGGCTCCAGGGCATCTAAAATGGCGGATCCACATATCAGTACATGGGGCAAGGAACGCTGGGAAGGCGTTTTAACCCAATACGTTTATTAAGTGTACAGTGGCGCATTTTTCTGTCCTCATAAGTGCATACCACATACCTACATCTAAGTGGTTTACTATTTTGTGCCTGTTAATCTGTCAAGAGCCTACATACTGTGAAAGGACAGCCAAAAGTAACCACCGGCTGGTGTTTTACTCCAATACGTTTATTAAGCATACAGTAGCATATTTTTCTACCCTCATTAGTGCATACCACATACCTACATCTAAGTAGTGTACTATTTTGAACATGTTAATCTGTCAAGGGCCTAGAAACTGTGAAAGTCCAGGTCAAAGTAGTCACCAGCTGGTGTTGTACTAAAATGCGTTTCTTAAGCGTACTTACCGCATTTTTCTGCCCTCATAAGTGCATACCACATACCTACATCTAAGTAGTGTACTATTTTATGTCAGTTAATCTGTCAAGTGCCTACATAATGTGAAAGGACAGCCAAAAGTAATCACTGGCTGGTGTTTTCCTCCAATACGTTTATTAAGCGTACAGTAGCGCATTTTTCTTCCATCATAAGTGCATACCACATACCTACATCTAAGTAGTGTACTATTTTGTACCTGTTAATCTGTCAAGGGCCTAGATACTGTGAAAGTCCAGGCCAAAATAATCACCAGCTGGTGTTTTACTAAAATAAGTTTTTTTGAGCGTACTGTACCGCATTTTTCTGCCCTCATAACTGCATACCACATACCTACATCTAAGTAGTGTACTATTTTAAACATGTTAATCTGTCAAGGGCCTAGATACTGTGAAAGTCCAGGGAAAAGTACTCACCGGCTGGTGGTGTACTCACATACTTTTTTAAGTGTACTGTAGCGCATTTTTCTGTCTTCATAAGTGCATACCACATACGTACATCTAAGTAGTGTACTATTTGGTGCCTGTTAATCTGTCAAGGGCCTACATACTGTGAAAGGACAGCCAAAAGTAATCACCGGCTGGTGTTTTACTCCAATACGTTTATTAAGCGTGCAGTAGCGCATTTTTCTGCCCTCATAAGTGCATACCACATACCTACATCTAAGTAGTGTACTATTTTGTATGATTGTTAATCTGTCAAGGGCTTAGATACTGTGAAACGACAGCCAATAGTACACCTGCTGTTGTTCTAGACAAATACTGTTTTAAGCGTAGTGAAGCGTATTGTACTCCCCTCATATACGCAATAAGTATGTCAGGCAGAGTAGTGCCAGGATGTGCACATAGGAGTGGCAGAGGTCATAGCAGAGTAGGAGTGTGTGGCAGCCGGAGTCGTTGCGAGAGGTTTGAGCTCCCGGTGTCAGCTAGCAGTCGTGTCACAACCAGCAACCCAGCAGCCGTGATTGATGAGTTCACTTGGTTATCCACTTCATCCCAAGTGAGTTTTACTCGGTCATCCACTTCATCCCAAGTGACATCCGACACCCCCAGTCAACAGTCGGTGGGTTCCTCAGACTCAAACCTCAGTTGGCATGGCCCTCATGCTGCTGCTGCCACCTCCAGGCTCTGTCATTGTGCCGCCATATGGTCTCCTCATGCTGATGCTGCCACCTCCAGGCTCTCTCATTCTGCTGCTCTATGGTGCTAGATGCTACCACCTCCACGCTCTGTCATTGTGCCACCATATGGTCTCCTCATGCTAATGCTACAGCCTCCAGGCTCTGTCATTTTGCCGCCATATGGTCTCCTCATGCTGATGCTGCCACCTCCAGGCTCTTTAATTGTGCTGCTCTATGGTCTCCTCATGCTGATGCTACCGCCTCCACGCTCTGTGATTGTGCCACCATATGGTCTCCTCATGCTGATGCTACCACCTCCAGGCACTGTCATTGTGCCGCCATATAGTCTCCCCATGCTGATGCTGCCACCTCCAGGCTCTCTAATTGTGCTGCTCTATGGTCTCCTCATGCTTATGCTGATGCTGTAGCAACTACATGGTTTAGTGATGCTGCTGGGCCTATTACCTATATATGTTTATGATAGCACTAGGTACCATACATCTTCAATAGAAATGTCAAAATTCATCTTTTATTCTTAGAGATTGTGAGGCCCTATTGTCTCCTCATGCTGCCACAAACTCCAGGCTGTGCCATTCAGCCACTATATGGTCTCCTCATGCTTCAGCCAACTCCTTTCTGTGCCATTCATTCACTATATGGTCTCTTCTCATGCTTCAGCCAACTCCAGGCTGTGCCATTCAGACACTATATGGTCTCCATATATTGACTGTGTATTGTAGGAAACATGCGGTTATCCTTGAGTTACTCTCCCAGTATTATTGCCATGTTAATACCAGACCAGTAATAAAAGGAATATTGCCAAGGACTAGCAGAAACAGGGAACTGTGGATACTGACCACCGGGTGTTGGAATTGCCTGACTATCCCAGGTGGTAGATTTACCATTTTGAAGTTCCTCAGTTCCAGTAGGCTTTAAGTCATTCATTCTTTGTTGTGGTTCTTCAGTTGCAGAATTATGTTGTATCATGTTTTCCTGTTCCTCCAATGAGCTAACGTCACTGGAACACACAATGCTCATAGTGTCATCTAATGAAGGATAGTTTTCTTCAGAGAACATATGTATCATTTTATTATTTTGAATGTCAGGTGGTATTCTGACAATTTCTGATTATAAAGGAATTTTGGAATCTGGGACACAGGTAAAAATAAGTATTTTTAAGTGTACTGTAGCAAATTTTTCTGCACTTATAAGTGCATAACACATACTTACATCTAAGTAGTGTACTATTTTGTACCTGTTAATCTGTCAAGGGTCTGTATACTGTGAAAGGACAGCCAATAGCGCACACCTGCTACCTGTTCTAGACAAATACTGTTTTAAGAGAAGTGAAGCGTGTACTCCCCTCATATACGCTATAAGTATGTCAGGCAGAGTAGTGAAATTTCTACTTCAAAATCCTTAATTTCAATTTCAAAATCATAAATTTCAATGGTCTCCTCATGCTTCTGCCAACTCCAGGTTGTGCCATTAAGACACTATATGGTTTCCTCATGCTTCAGCCAACTCCAGGCTGTGTCATTCAGGCAATATATGGTTTACTGATGCTGCTGGGCCTGGGTCAGGGGAATAACATTGTTATGATAGCACTAGCTACCCAAAATCTTCACTTTAAATTTCAGAATTAATCTTTTAATCCTAGGGATTGTGAAGCCCTAGTGTCTACTCATGCTGCTGCCAACTCCAGGCTGTGCAATTCAGACACTATATGGTCTCCTCATACTTTAGCCAACTCCAGGCTGTGTCATTCAGGCAATATATGGTTTACTGATGTCCATATAGAGAAAACAGAATAGAGTAGGCACTGCCGGTATTATCGCATGAAACGCTTTTGTGCGGATAGGATACTACAGGCAGAGGATGGGTGCACACTGTGAAATGATAGTGGTGCTCAGTCCAATAAGAAATAGCATATGGTTCATCAATCGACAAGATAGGAGAATAAATGGGCGGCACTCACCAGGAACAGTGTGTCTTAATCTTTTATTGTGTAATATCCATACAGGAATATCGGGCGGCATGCAGCCGCTTCAGGTATGAGATACAGGCGCCAGTGGTGGTAATCGGTTACAGCTGTTTCTTTCCTCTCGGAACTTCAACAGACCAAATTGGTCTGTTGAAGTTCCGAGAGGAAAGAAACAGCTGTAACCGATTACCACGCACTGGCGCCTGTATCTCGTACCTGAAGCGGCTGCATGCCGCCCGATATTCCTGTATGGATTTTACACAATAAAAGATGAAGACACACTGTTCCTGGTGAGTACAGCCCATTTATTCTCCTATCTTGTCGATATGGTTTACTGATGCTGCGGGCCTGGGTCTGTGAATAAAAATGTTGTTATGGTAGCACTAGCTACCCAAAATCTTCAGTTTAAATTTTAGAATTCATCTTTTAATCTTAGGGATTGTGAAGCCCTAGCATCTACTCTTGCTGCTGCCAACTCCTGGCTGTGCCATTCAGACATTATATGGTCTCCTCATGCTTCAGCCAACTCAGGGTTGTGCCATTCAGCCAATATATGGTTTAATGATGCTGCTGGGCCTGGGTCTGGCCCTAAAAATTCATCTTTTAATCTTAGGGATTGTGAAGCCCTAATGTCTACTCATGCTGCTGCCAGCTGCAGGCTGTGTCATTTAGCCACTATATGGTCTCCTCATGCTGCCAACACCTCCGCACTGTGTCATTCAGCCACTATATGGTCTCCTCATACTGCCAACACCTCCACGCTGTGTCATTCAGCCACTATATGGTTTCCTCATGCTTCAGCCACATCCAAGCCGTGTCATTCAGCCAATACATGGTCTCCTCATGCTGCCAACACCTCCACCCTGTGTCATTCAGCCACTATATGGTCTCCTCATACTGATGCCACCTCCAGGGTCTGTCATTGTGCCGCTCTGTGGCAGTGATTCTTAAAGCGATGCCTGTAATCTGCACGTCATATTGAATAATAGTATTATTTAACCAGCACACTCCATGTGCATGTTAGAACACACCAAAGTGTTTTATACCCTTATTGAGGCTCTCTGTAGGCTACAAATAGCCGTTTTTAATATAGATTCGCCGCAAATACATTCGGATCGAACCAAATTTTTCGAAAAATTCGGCGAATCGGCCGAATCGAATTTTTCTAAAGTTTGCTAATCTCTATTTCCATCCATTAGTAGTGCATGGGGGCTAGTGGGCCTAATATACCAGGGGATTCCTCACAGGCTCTTTCTCTCCCTTATCCCCTGCCTAGTAATGCAGGACTACCATTCTAGTAAGGGTGATCCCACGCAGGAAGCTGTAAAGCCCTATCTGAGTACTAAAGAAACATGCTTAACAAAAAAGAACAGGATCCAGCTCCCAAAAAGAAAAGTTAAAAGTCCAAAATTTATTTCACATGTTTAAAAATAGGTGAAAACGAAAATGGGATAAAAGCATATCAGAAACCCCGACGCATTTCGAACCATATGGTTCTTAATCATAGCATAACAAAATAAGCTACATGCATCCTATATATACTGTAGGTAAGTACCGATTGAACTAACCAGTTCAGATAGGGTACGCCCTCCTATGACATAGGTTTCGGAGGTGTGATCAAGGCGGGATGCACCTGGTGCACCTGATGGAATGATTTAAGCAACATAATTCTGAATCATAAGCTGAAAACTTGTTACAATGTTATAGTTAAACATGACATATGTTGAATCGTTAGTAATCATCATGATGCACACTCTATTGCGGAACCCATGTCATAGCGTAAAAATATATGTATATCTATGGTCAGCTGTCATGGCTAACACTATGCATAAAAAAATGTTAAATATGTATAATACCAGGGATTGTAAACCAAAATCCAACACGAACCCCCCCCCCCCCCAGAAACATCACACCTTTGTTATAAATATGCATGAATATAACTATATATAACATATGCACTGTACAGAAGTTGTACCGCAACAAGAAAAAACGCAAGATCTGAATACTGACAATGCATAAATTGACAAAATTATGTGTAGAAATTGTATACACACAGTGGCCCTCATTTACTTAGAAAATCGGGTTGTAAGTCTATGTTGCTTTCTTACCCGATTGCTTTTTTCCCCTGGTATTTATCATTATGTCGCATCCTGTTTGTCGCATGCGGGTTTTGTAGGTTTTGGTTTCCAACTCCTCTGAGTTGTCGGGAAAAAATCCACAACAATTCAACAAATTCGGGTTGGAAAACTTTATAAATACGTGGGAAAGCTCAGAAATGTCAGGTTACGCCCCTTTTTCGGATTTGGGAGAATCCACATCGGGTCTGTCAGGAAAAAATGTCTCATCGTGTCGCAGACTGGCGCACGATGTCTGCGACATGTCGCAGACAAAGATGCGCCAAAAAAACCTGACAAAACAAGTCGGGTTTAGAATAGTAAATGAGGGCCATTGTATGTCATACACACAAAATCGTCAGATGCTGTCAAAAATATTGCAAACAGGGGTTAAATGTGTAGCAAAAAGAGGATGTACTCTTTCTAATAGGTTGTGTCCTAGCGATTACTCTACAATGTTTAAAACCAATAGTCACACATGGCTCCACATGAAAGGAAATTACAAGTGTTCACAAAGTAGATGTAACTTATGTCCCCTTATGCACAAATCAGAAACATTCATATCTGTGGCAACACATCATACTTACCATATGAATTCATTCATAAATTGTAACTCTACCCATGTTATCTATTCAGCCATATGCATAATTTGTAAATTACAGTACATTGGGCGTACATCAAGGAAATTGAAATGTCGCATATATGAACATCTTCATGCAACTTCTGCCATTTACAACAAAGGCATATCTGGGTTATTCAGACACATCATGGAGGTACACAAGGGAGACAGTTCATGCATACCTATTGTGGGCATTGAAAAAGTGTCTCATCCCATACGAGGGGGGGGGGGGGGGATTGATATCACAAAGTATTGATGCGAGAAGCATAATGGATTCTGAGATTAAAGTCACACTTTCCTTTAGGATTAAATTATCATCAGGATTTATACTACATTTATTAGTTGTACTCATTTTTGTATTTTTGCATTTTTTGCATTTTTTCTTTTTGTTTTCTGTTTTTGTTGGAATCATTATATGTACAATTTTACTATCTGACGATTTTGTGTGTATGGCATACAATGTGTGTATACAATTTCTACACATAACTTTGTCAATTTATGCATTGTCAGTATTCAGATCTTGCGTTTTTTCTTGTTGCCGTACAACTTCTGTACAGTGCACGTTATATATAGTTATATTTATACATATTTATAACAAAGGTGTGATGTTTCTGGGGGGGGGGGGTTTGGTGTTGGATTTTGGTTTACAATCCCTGATATTATACATATTTAACATTTTTTTACGCATAGTGTTAGCCATGACGGCTGACCATAGATATACATATATTTTTACGCTATGACATGGGTTCCGCAATGGAGTGTGCATCATGACGATTACTAACGTTTCAATATATGTCATGTTTAACTATAACATTGTAACAAGTTTTCAGCTTATAATTCAGAATTATGTTGCTTAAATCATTCCGTCAGGTGCACTAGGTGCATCACGCCTTGATCACACCTCCGGAACCTATGTCATAGGAGGGCGTTCCCTATCTGAACTGGTTAGTTCAGTCGGTACTTACCTAGAGTATATATAGGATGCATGTAGCTTATTTTGTTATGCTATGATTAAGAACCATATGGTTCGAAACGCGTCAGAGTTTCTGCTATGCTTTTATCCAATTTTGTTTTCACCTATTTTTAAACATGTGAATTCAATTTTGGACTTTTAACTTTTCTTTTTGGGAGCTGGATCCTGTTCTTTTTTGTTAAGCATTGTTCACTCCAAGTATGCGGTTGGACGTCAAATCCGTGCTTCCTTTAAACATCTGAAGTCTCCCTATACAAGTTTACATATGGCGGTGAGCTGTTTTTTTCTACATTGACTTTCTTTTGTACTAAAGGAACATGCCCTGCACTAAAATGCACAAAATAACAAACCATACACAAAATTATGAACCAGTACTTGAATAGGGAAGATATAGATGAATATCCGCTCAATTGACAGTAGAACTGGTATACTACAGGTCATTTATACATGAATTGGATGTTATAGTACTAACTCGTATAATTGTATGTTATCAAAGGTTGAGGGACGATACCCAGCAGCCAATAATTCAAGAATTCAACAATGAGACATTCAAATTCAACAGGTTTCACTGTGCTGTGTGCATGACAGCACAGTTCTTCAGGGACAGTAGAGGGAAGGAAAATAGGAGAAATCTTGCTTCTGTGTGAATGATCCCTCTTAGGGACCCAATAGTCACAAGAGTAAGATTGAAAAGTCAATAAAAATGCACAGAGAATGAAATAAAAAAATAAAAAAATACAATAGAAAAAATTACAGTCAGAATGATTAAGAAACCTTGGGTATTCCTGTACCAATTTATTTTTTTTTTTTAAATAATCTAAATATTTTGCAGAATTTGAGTGAAGCTTCCAATCCAATATATTATTTAACACAGCATGTTTCATTTTTTTGTTTTCGTTTTTTCCTCTTCACCTTTCAAAAGGCATAACTCTTCTATTTTGTCATGCAATAAGCCATATGAGGGCTTGTTTTTTGTGTGACCAATTATACTCTGTAATGACATCTTACATTTTACCATAAAAATATTATTTCTGAAGGGAAATTGAAAGGAAAAGTGCAATTTTGAGTTTTTGGGGGACTTTGTTTTCCTATTATTGTACTGCTTTTAACCAGTTCCTATTATTGTACTGCTTTTTTTAATCAACTGGTGCCAAAAAGTGAAACATATTTGTAGATTACTTCTCTTAAAAAATCTTAATCCTTTCAGTACTTATTAGCTGCTGTATACTACAGAGGAAATTCTTTTCTTTTTGGATTTCTTTTCTGTCTGTCCACAGTGCTCTCTTCTGACACTTCTGTCCATGTCAGGAACTATCCAGAGCAGCATATGTTTTCTATGGGGATTTTCTCCTGTTATGGACAGTTCTTGACACAGACAGAGGTGTCAGCAGAGAGCACTCTGGACAGAAAGAAAATAAATTAAAAAAGAAAAGAATTTCCTCTGTAGTATACAGCCGCTATACAGCCGCAGTACTGGAAGGATTAAGGTTTTTTAATATAAGTAATATACAAATCTGTTTAACTTTCTGGCACCAGTTGATTTAAAAAAAAAAGTTTTCCACCGGAGTACCTCTTTAAGGACATAACCCATTTTGGTCTTGAGGACACAGCCAATCTTAGTTTTGAATTTTAGTTTTTTTCTCCTCACCTTTTAAGAGACATAACTCTTTTATTTTTATACCTACAGACCCATATGCATTTTAAGGTAAAACTGACATGTTATGTTTATTCTGTTGGTCAATGTGATTAAATTATACCCAATTTACATTGTTTTTCAGTTATTGTGCTACTTTAAAAAAAAAAAATGCTAACTTTTTTTTAAACAAAATTGGTAAGCAGAAAATTGTCCTTTTCTGACCCTATAACTTTTTTTTTTTTCCTGTCTAGGGGATGTATGATGGTTCTGTTTTTGCAACTTGATCTGTAGTTTTTATTGGTACCATTTTTGTTTTACTGGAATTTTTTGATCACTTTTTATTCATTTTCTCATATATGATACGATAAAAAATTTGTGTTTTTGGTGTTTGTTATTTGTTTGTTTTTTTTACATTTACACCGTTTCGTGTGTGGGATTATAAAAAGGGTATGTTAATAGTTTTGATAATTACGCATTTGGCAATACCAAATATGTTGGTATATAGCATTACACAGTAAGATTGGCCACCCACTGAAACAGTCTTGCTAAGCCAGGCTGCATCAGTGACACTTGGTGATCGGCAGCATGAGGCAGATGAAGGGACCCTCATTTTAGCTCATTGGACCCTCGCGGTCACGTCGTGGGGGTACGATGAGCTCAACTGAGTTTCCGGTAACTTTTAGTTTATCTTTAGATGCTGTTCTTGGCATTGATCACGGCACCTAATGGGTTAATGATGAGCAGTGGCATGATTGCTGCTGCCCATCATTAGCAGTGAGTGTCTGTCTACTGATAGTATCTGGCACTCCCTGCTCCTGTGCTCACTTCAAAGTAACTTAATGCTCCAGGATGTACAGGTATCCCCTGGTGCTTTAAGACCCATGGGGCAAGGGCGCACCTGTAGGCCCGATGTCCCCAATGGTTTACAAAGAAGTATGTTTAAAATTGCTGTATTTGCATCCCTATAACTTTTTTTTATTTTTCTATGTACAAGGCTGTATGAGCGCTCATTTTTTGCACGGCGATATGTAGTTTTTATCAGGATCTCTTTTGCTTATATGACTTTTTGATAACTTTTTACCTCATTCTTTCCTGGGATGTGGTAAAAAATTAGCAATCTTTAAAATTTGTATTTCTTTTTTACATTTACGCTGTTTACCATATGGGTGATGGTGTTGAAGTACCCCTTTAAGGTATTTTAGGTAATACATTTGGTTAATCTTTGCATGCCTGTATGGCACAATATATGTATGAGCTGGAGTAGATTTCTGCTATATATATTTTTTTTTTTTACTGAATCCTATATTATAAGTATCTTTCAAAAAAGTTTCCCCAATTCATCTGACATCATACAGAGCAGGATTGTATGTGGCTCTGTACTGCGCCTTCCTCCGTGCTGTCCAATCTTCTTTGTGTTGCTCTAGCCTACTTTGGCAGGCTAGAGCAACAGAGCGCAGATACCACTAATGAATGCTGTGTAATGGCACAGCATCAATCAGTTTTAGGAATCGAGAGATTCTATGTAATAGTAAATGGCGTAAACGTAAAAAGAAGCCCAGAATGGCACATTTTTGGACACTCCATGTAGCAGAAAATAAATTAGTAATCAAAAGTAATCAAAAAGTCCATTAAAAACAAATATGGTACTGTTAAAAACTACAGTTCATGACGCAAAAAAATTATCCCTCACACAGCCCTGTTTTTTTTACTCACAATAAAACAAAACCTATATAAATAGAGTATTGTTGTAATCGTATGGACCTACAGAATAAAGAAAATGGGGGGAGACCTGTGCAAAGGAAAAGTTGCCCAGTTGCCCATAGGAACCAATCAGATTGCTTCTTTCATTTAGCAGAGGTCTTGTTAAAAATGAAAGAAGTGAGCTGATTGGTTGCTATTAGTAACTGGACAACCTTCCTTCTGGACAGGTTTTGAAAAATCTCCCCCTGTGTGTAATTTTTACTGAAAAGTACACTATGTAGAAAATCAACTCCCGAAAATTTGCATAATGGTGTTTTTTTTTTCAATTTTGACAGACAAATAATTATTTTTTTGTCTTCACCATACATATTGTGGTAAAATGAGTAATGCCATTAAAAAGTACAATAAGTTCACAAACAAAAAGCCCTATAGATGGGAAATGGGATAAATGGGAATATATATATATATATATATATATATATATATATATATACACAATACAGAAATTTAGGTGCACTACTGTGGTAAATGTATACAATGACATTGGCTATCCCTCAACACTGATGTTAAAATTGAGACATTCACCAGTATATCCTTATGTGAAGGACACACCAGAGCCCGCACACCAACGCCAAGGTTTCTCAAATGGCACGGGACCGAACGCTAACCTACCTGTGCGTAATAAGCAAAAACCAGGGGCCAGTGGGCAATTACAGTAGCACTAGGCCGACATGCAGCCTTCTCCCAGTTCCCTCCAGTGTGACTGAGCACACATACAAAGGGAGGAGGAAGAGACAGGCTACAAGCCCCACCCAAGCTGGCTGATATAGGTGCATGGCCTCACAGGTGCAACCTTAATGCTGCCTGGAAAATGTTCAAGGTGCATTAACATATGGAGTTTACACACCTACAAGTATAAATTTTTAAACAACAACAAAAAACGTGATCTCAAATGGCTGGAGGTGCTCAACCCCAAATGCAGTTGTGCATTTATACTGGGGGAGCAGATCCTGCCCTTGTAGTCCATTGCTAGGGGCGATCCCCAGCATAAAAATGCATACAATGGAGGATGCCTGCAGCGGACTACAAGTGCCACAATAGAATCCTACACCAGATAAACAGTGTGGATGTGTAACAATTAGAATAATACAATACAGAAATTTAGGTGCACTACTGTGGTAAATGTATACAATGACATTGGCTATCCCTCAACACTGATGTTAAAATTGAGACATTCGCCAGTGTATCCTTATATGAAGGACACACCAGAGCCCGCACACCAATGCCAAGGTTTCTCAAATAGCGTGGGACCTAACGCTAACCTACCTGTGGGTAATAAGCAAAAACCAGGGGCCAGTGGGCAATTACAGTAGCACTAGGCCGACATGTAGCCTGCTCCCAGTTCCCTCCAGTGTGACTGAGCACACATACAATGGGAGGAGGGAGAGACAGGCTACAAGCCCCACCCAAGTTGGCTGATATAGGTGCATGGCCTCACATGCACCTATACACTGTTTATCTGGTGTACATCCACACTGTTTATCTGGTGTAGGATTCTATTGTGGCACTTGTAGTTCGCTGCAGGCATCCTCCATTGTATGCATTTTTATCCTGGGTATCGCCCCTAGCAACGGACTACAAGGGCAGGATCTGCTCCCCCAGTGTAAATGCACAACTGCATTTGGGGTTGAGCACCTCCAGCCATTTGAGACCACATTTTTTGTTGTTGTTTAAAAATTTATACTTGGAGGTGTGTAAACTCCATATGTTAATGCACCTTTAACATTTTTCAGGCAGCATTAAGGTTGCACCTGTGAGGCCATGCACCTATATCAGCCAACTTGGGTGGGGCTTGTAGCCTGTCTCTCCCTCCTCCCATTGTATGTGTGCTCAGTCACACTGGAGCACTGGAGGGAACTGGGAGAAGGCTGCATGTCGGCCTAGTGCTACTGTAATTGCCCACTGGCCCCTGGTTTTTGCTTATTACGCATTTGGACCACATTTTTTGTTATATATATATATATATATATATATATATATATCTTTTCTTCTGCAAAGCTTAAAGTAACAGGCATTCTTGTCACAATGTGGAATGCTGCACATCAAATGTCAATCATGTAATTTCAGGACCTATGAATCCTTGTGTGACATTTGCTGAAGAGTGGCTTATCTTCTGTCATGAATTAGTAAGGGAATTCTGTACTTTAAGACATTTAGCTAATCTTATGTACTGAATGATCTAATGTGTTTAAGATATTGGCAAAATATGTTGAGGAAATTAGTATCAGTCCCAACATTTCTCATTTCAGTCTTTCTGAGTAGCTGTATCTTTATAAGCTTAACAAAAATTGGTGTCATATTCGTTTTAAACAGTATGTGTCTCCCTTTTGTAGTGTCATATGTAACAATTTCAAATAGCTAATCTATGATCCACAAATTATGCATATGCAATCCATTTAAAAAGAACATACTATATTTAAGTGTACTTCACTATCATCCTGCATTTTTATGTAGCCACAGTGAGCGTGCTAAATTGGAAGCTTCAGGGCTCAGGCACGCCACCCAGTGGCGAAAATCCTGCGGTTGATTGGTTCTAGAATAGATGTCATGTTTTAACTTTATTTCCTTTTCAAACTGTTGGATACCTTTTGTGGTTCTGCTTCATTTGTACACAACTGGAGCATTCAATAATGATCCTTATTATCCTTTATTTATATAGTGGCTGGAGATGACTAATGAGCCAAGTCATATTCTTCGTATGCATTCTGTGTTTTGCTATGAATACGGTAAAGCTTCGACTCAGCAGTGTTATTAGCCTGAGAAAACAGAGGAAAGAATGACTGCTGCTATCCCACATCTAACAGCAGAAATTGAATTACTCTGATTTGTAAACTCCCAGGCATCTGCTCCACAGCTCCCTTCCTGTATTTTATTTCTACCTTAGACTCTATCTAAAAAAAAGGGCCATAGGAGCATTCATCCCCAACAATGTGCACTACTGTAAATTCTATTTGCACAGTCACACAGAAATAATTTACTGGATTTCTCTGAGTCCCAGGAGAACATAATCTGGTTGAACTCCTATTGCTTTCTTTACCTACAGGCTCGCAGCAGCTGTACTGTTTCATGCAAACCTTAGAGCCCCGAATTTAAAAAAAGATAGCATTTAAAAGAATAAATCCATAAAAGCTGACATAAAGTGCTCCTGTTTTATAATAATTCATGTTACATTACCTAAAACAGAAATATTATGTATAATATAAGCTGCACATTCAGTGGTGTGACTAGAGTCCTATGGGCCTTAGGGAAAATATTGTACCTGGGCCCCCTCCCTGTTGTGACGGCACTAATAGGTTAGCTTTATCAAACAAAAAAACTAAAAACTTTTTGATACCAAACTGTTAACATATGGGGTTGATAAATTCCTGCCAAAATTACCAATAAAAGCAGTACACTTGGGACAAGTAATACCACCACATTATGACCACATATTACCACCAAAGAGTGACATAGTGACTGAATAAACCACTATATACCCACCAATGTTCTCCCAATACACAACCATATAATGAAATATACCAGCTTTACACAGGCTCTGCAAACCATATAAATGGTTACAGTGCAGTTGTATTTAATGACTCACAGGTGATATTTTTCTGATCAGTGTCGTTCACTTTTCCTTTTCTTTGCCATCCAGCCCAGACCATCAAGAAGACTTCTCCTGGACAGAACCTCCTAACCCCAATAAAAAGCCCCATCTGTATTGTCTCACACAGTAAAAGTGCCCACTTTTGTGTCCCTATATACAGTGCATAGTGAAAGTATTCGGCCCCCTTGAACTTTTCAACCTTTTGCCACATTTCAGGCTTCAAACATAAAGATATAAAACTGTAATTTTTTTGTGAAGAATCAACAAGTGGGACACAATCATGAAATGGAATGAAATTTATTGGATATTTCAAACTTTTTTAACAAATAAAAAACTGAAAAATTGGGCACGCAAAATTTTTCAGCCCTTTTAAGTTAATACTTTGTAGCGCCACATTCTTCCAGAATGGTCCTGTATTTGGCTCCATCCATCTTCCCATCAATTTTAACAGGTGAGCAAAGGAAAAAGTAGATTCAGCTCCCAGGACTGGATAAAAGTTCATAGCTTTATTATAACATATTAAAATCCAAGTTAGAAGAAAAAATGATGGCTAAAATCACAAACGAAACGCACCAACGCGTCAATAAGACCATGATTAAGACTTGTTGATAAGTCGAAACGCGAAGTGCGTTTTGTTTGTGATTTTAGCCATAATTTTTTCTTCTAGCTTGGATTTTAATATGTCATAATAAAGCTACGAACTTTTATCCACTTTGATCTATTTTTTCCTTTGCTCCCCTGTTGTACCTGGGAACACGGCCCTTGTGTATTCCGAGGCTTCCGCTGGAGGATGTGCTGAGTTCATTCTGATTTGGGTCTGCATGCTGCTAATGGTGAGCTGAACCTTTGCTTTCTTATCTGGATACCATCAATTTTAACCATCTTTCCTGTCCCTGCTTAAGAAAAGCAGGCCCAAACCATGAAGCTGCCATCACCATGTTTGACAGTAGGGATGGTGTGTTCAGGGTGATGAGCTGTGTTGCTTTTATGCCAAACAGAACGTTTTGCATTGTTGCCAAAAAGTTTGATTTTGGTTTCATCTGACCAGAGCACCTTCTTCCATATGTTTGGTGTGTCTCCCAGGTGGCTTGTGGCAAACTTTAAACAACACTTTTTATGGATATCTTTAAGAAATTTCTTTCTTCTTGCCACCCTTCCATAAAGGCCAGATTTGTGCAGTATACGACTAATTGTTGTCCTATGGACAGAGTCTCCCACCTCAGCTGTAGATCTCTGCAGTTCATCCAGAGTGATCATGGGCCTCTTGGCTGCATCTCTGATCAGTCTTCTCCTTGTATGAGCTGAAAGTTTAGAGGGACGGCCAGGTCTTCAAGATTTGCAGTGGTCTGATACTCCTTCCATTTCAATATTATCGCTTGCACAGTGCTCCTTGGGATGTTTAAAGCTTGGGAAATCTTTTTGTATCCAAATCTGGCTTTAAACTTCTCCACAACAGTATCTTGGACCTGCCTGGTGTGTTCCTTGTTCTTCATAATGCTCTCTGCGCTTTAAATGGACTTCTGAGACTATAACAGTGCAGGTGCATTTATACAGATAATTGATTACACACAGGTGGATTCTATTTATCATCATTAGTCATTTAGGTCAACATTGGATCATTCAGAGATCGGCACTGAACTTCTGGAGAGAGTTTGCTCCACTGAAAGTAAAGGGGCTGAATAATTTTGCACGCCCACTTCTTCAGTTTTTTATTTGTTAACAAAGTTTGAAATATCCAATAAATTTCGTTCCACTTCATTATTGTGTCCCACTTGTTGTTGACTCTTCACAAAAAATTACAGTTTTATATCTTTATGTTTGAAGCCTGAAATGTGGCAAAAGGTCGAAAAGTTCAAGGGGGCCGAATACTTTCACTATGCACTGTAGTAGTTAGGCAGCTCTGTGCCATACAGCACCACAGCCCCAAATCACCATATCATATGACCACACTAAGCCAGAGAAGATGAGGGGAACAGCACATGTGCCATAGTAAATAGCTATCCAACCCAGCTTCTCAGGCTTGGTGCTTGGCACTATTGCGCATGTGCTGCTCCCACCATCTAAAAGTTTTGGGCAATAAAGGCTGTAATTTTGCTTATTAAATGTATGGCTCCTTGGGGAGGTCGTACGATTCTGGGACATGGCTGAAGGAGCTGTAATGCATTCAGTGAAGTGGAGGAGATAATAAAAGAGACCTGACCCAAGTGTTGGGGTTGCAGGAAAGGGAAACCACTATATTCCCCATGTTTGAAAAATTTTAGTGTCAAGATGAGAATAACTGAAGAACTTCCACCAGAGCATACTACATGTTAGAAGTAGTGGACTGCTGCAATTGTTTTAAAGGGATACTCCCGTGGAAAACTTTTTTTTTTTAAATCAACTGGTGCCAGAAAGTTAAACAGATTTGTAAATTACTTCTATTAAAAAAAATCTTAATCCTTCCAGTACTTTTTAGGGGCTATATACTACAGAGGAAATGCTTTACTTTTTAGATTTCTCTGATGTCATGACCACAGTGCTCTCTGCTGACATCTGCTGTCCATTTTAGGAACTGTCCAGAGCAGGAGAAAATCCCCATAGCAAACATATGCTGCTCTGGACAGTTCCTAAAATGGACAGCAGAGGTCAGCAGAGAGCACAGTTGTCATGACATCAGAGAAATCTAAAAAGTAAAGCATTTCCTCTGTAGTATACAGCCCCTAAAAAGTACTGGAAGGATTAAAATTTTTTAATAGAAGCAATTTACAAATCTGTTTAACTTAAAAAAAAAAAAAAGGTTTTCCATGGGAGTACCCCTTTAATGCAGGTAATTTACAAAGTTGTAGAACTAGCAGACAGCACTATATTTAAATTTTTTTCAACTGGAAAACTCCTTTAAAAGTTACAAATCTAATGTGTGGACATAGAATTAAAGTGGTTTTCCTATATTACAAAGTGAGGCATATTGCTACAATATTAATTATTTATTTTGGCAGCCTGAAGCTGTAGATACCGTATTTATCGGCGTATAACACGCACTTTTTAGGCTAAAATGTTTTGCCTAAAGTCTGTGTGCATGTTATACGCCGATACACCCCCAGGAAAGGCAGGGGGAGAGAGGCCGTCGCTGCCCGCTTCTCTCCCTCTGCCTTTCCTGGGGTCTAGAGAGCTGCTGCCAGCCCTTCTCTCCCCCTAGCTATCGGCGCCACTGCCCGTTCTGTCCCCCTGACTATCGGTACCGGCGCCCCATTTCCGGCACCGATAGCCAGGGGGAGAGAAGCGGCGCCGACAGCCAGGGGGAGAGAAGGGGCAGCGGCACCCATTGCCGACGCCGCTGCCCCATTGCCTCCCCCATCCCCGGTGGCATAATTACCTGGGTCGGATCCGCGCTGCTGCAGGCCTCCGGCGTGCGTCCCCTGCGTCGTTGCTATGCACGGCGCAGCGCACTGACGTCATGTGCCGCGCCGTGCAGCGCATAGCAATGACGCCGGGGACGCACGCCGGAGGCCTGCAGCAGCGCGGACCCGACCCAGGTAATTATGCCACCGGTGATGGGGGGAGGCAACGGGGCAGCGGCGCCGGCAATCGGTGCCGCTGCCCCTTCTCTCCCCCTGGCTATCGGCGCCGGCAATGGGGCGCCGGCACCGATAGTCAGGGGGAGAGAACGGGCAGCGGCGCCGATAGCTAGGGGGAGAGAAGGGCCGGCAGCAGGGCTCTAGACCCCAGGAAAGGCAGGGGGAGAGAAGCGGGCAGCGACAGCCTCTCTCCCCCTGCCTTTCCTGGGGGTGTATCGGGGTATACACGCGCACACACGCACCCTCATTTTACCATGGATATTTGGGTAAAAAACTTTTTTTTACCCAAATATCCTTGGTAAAATGAGGGTGCGTGTTATAGGCCGGTGCGTGGTATACCCCGATAAATACGGTAATTTAAAGCCTACATAATAAGTTATAGGCATGTAAATTGTTATAGGTTACATAAATAGATCCAAAATTCCAAATCCAACAGTAGACCTCACCACACCCATGAACTCAGCAATTCTACCAGGCTAGCACCAACATTTATTTCTGTCTGATGTATCACACACCTTAAACAAATAAACTTTCAGAAGAGCACATGTTATAACAGCACACATGATATTTGTCAACAGCCATATAAGCTATTTAACAGATAAAAGAGGCCTTACTGGTAATGACATGTGTGTCAGGAGGAGTGATATGTAGGGGTGTTCTAACTATTTTGTCCAAACCCTGTAAAGAGTGCTAAGCTGTATCTGACAAAAAAAAATTTGGACTCTGGATCTACTGTCATGACTGCCATATTAGTTATCAACAACTTTTTATCTGGTGTCAGGTGAGGGTAATGTGCAAATTAACATTTTCGTGATGCCAGGGCACGGTTAACCTAAACACTGTCCGAGGTTGGGCCAGCTTCTCCTGTGCCAGGCACGGGGCAATAAATACTCTAGCGCAAGGTTACAGATAACTGGCTTTACGGAGGCAGGATAGATGGTAAAATCCGTTACAGCTCCGATTGGTACAAAGGGAGGTGCAGGGTAAACCTTGGAAGCTTATCGCCTTGCTGGGACTTGTAGCTGCTTGTATTGTGCTGTATATGACTGACTGGCTGTATGGCAACCCACGCTAACTTTAATGCTGCAGCCTGACTTGGCTGACTGACTTAGATGACTGACTTGGACCCCCGGGACTTAGTGCTTACCGCTAGGCTTTGACTTCCCACTGAGTGCAGGAGATGTGCTTTAGAAGATGAGTGGTTGCAGGATTAGACTTGTAGATTGAGGCCTCCTTGTAACTAGTGTTGCTCACGAATATTCGCAATTTGAATATTATTCGCGAATATCGCATATTCGCGAATTCGCGAATTTCGCGAATATAGCGCTATATATTCGTAATTACGAATATTCGTTTATTTATTTATTTTTTTTCCACAGTACACATCACAGTGATCACCCCTCTCTGCTTCCAGCTTGTGTGGTGTAAAGAAGGCTGTAATACTACTGTGTGAGACTGGCGTGCGAAAAATCGCATATGCGAAAATTCGCGAATATATGACGAATATTCGTCCATATATTCGCGAATATTCGCGAATTCGAATATGGCCTATGCCGCTCAACACTACTTGTAACTCCTCATGCTCTCTCTTCAGACTTCCTCCAAGACTGTACCTCAGCTAAATCTGAACTCTGAACCCCTTCCTCCCTATATATTGGGCAAATTTGGAGGGTTCCCATTGGGGCTGACAAGTCACCTGATTCACTCTGCATACTCCCTCAACAACAGGTTTTAACAGGCTTAAAGCAACAGGTACATAGAAAATGCCAGAACTTAACCCATAGCATAACATTTGTATATATTGAGTCCTGAGTAGTGTGGGCCAAAGACGGACACTGAAGGCAACATCTGCCACACAGGATGGGCAGAATGCTATATTCTGTACTGGCTCCCCACATTTAGGAACAGATTTAATAAAAATATGGATAAAATTGTTTTATATAGATAAAAAAAAAATATCACATGGTAAGTAGAAGAATGTGAATCAGGTCACATCATTAAAACCAAATCAGGCAAAAGAGGATGAACATGCACTTTGCAATCACAATTAGGATAGTTAGGTACATTAGCATAACTAAGTACATAAATTACTTCAGAAAAAAGGAAGAAAGAGGTAACAGCAAGCACTTGACTTAATCAGTAAACTTTGAGTAAGTTTGCTGTGCTACCAGATTCAGCTTGAGAAGCCTTTATTATGTTGAATTGGGCTTAAAGAGATTAACCAGTTCATTGATATTGATGGCCTATCTGACTCTGCATCCCTACAATCAGCTGTTGAAGAAGCCATGGCAGTTGGTATTACAGTTTAGTCCCACACTTAGGGTCCTTTATACCAACAGACCCATGTCCGATATGAGGACCAATCTAGCAGATCGGTACTTGTTTAATAAGACTTTTACACAGCTCATTGATTGTGCAGCCAGGGCTAAATGAACAATGACCGGATGCAGCACTTCAAATGTATCATTGCCTTTGATGTGTGGCTGATGATTATTTTAAGGCCCAATTAAATGATATACCGTTAAATATTGGTAACAAAAATACCTAATTCCTATTTATTATGTCACATGCTAAAGAGACCAGAAGTCTACCATTCCAGGTGTGACGGGGTTGTGTGGAAAGTAATTTATTTTTTTATTCAGTAGTTATTAAAGTCTCGCATTGGTTGAATCAGTAGATAATATTATCTTTATAGACTAAAGTAGTGCTGATGATTTTCTCTATTTATTTTAATAAAATATAAAGGATTATCTAAAACATAGTTTTATGAGTCTTTATAATCAATAATTAGAACTGACTAGCTGTAAATAACATCCATTAATTACTAAAGGTTGACATCTATGTAACTTATATCCCTAAGACAAAGACATAACTAATATTGCTTTTTTGAAGAGTCACAGTTGATAAATTCATTACCATTGCATAAGACTAACCTTAACTCCTTGGGGATGGAGCATATTATAACCCTAAGGACGGGAGCATTTTTTGCACATCTGACCACTGTCACTTTAAGAATTAATAACTCTGGGATGCTTTTACTTTTCATTCTGATTCCGAGATTGTTTTTTGTGACATATTCTACTTTATGTTAGTGGTAAATTTTTGTCGATACTTGCATAATTTCTTGGTGAAAAATTCCAAAATTTGATGAAAAAATAGAAAATTTAGCATTTTTCTAACTTTGAAGCTCTCTGCTTGTAAGGGCAAACAGACATTCCAAATAAATTATATATTGATTTACAAATACAATATGTCTACTTTATGTTAGCATAATAAAGTTGACATATTTTTACTTTTGGAAAACATCCGAGGGCTTAAAAGTTCAGAATTTTCCAATTTTTCACAAAATTTTCAAAATCGGAATTTTTCAGGGGCCAGTTCAGTTTTGAAGTGGATTTGAAGGGCCTTCATATTAGAAATACCCCATAAATGACCCCATTATAAAACTGCACCCCTCAAAGTATTCAAAATGACATTCAGTAAGTTTGTTAACCCTTTAGGTGTTTCACAGGCATAGCAGCAAAGTGAAGGAGAAAATTCAAAATCTTCATTTTTTACACTCGCATGTTCTTGTAGACCAAGTTTTTGAAATTTTACAAGGGGTAATAGGAGAAAAAGCCCCCCAAAATGTGTAACCCCATTTCTCTCGAGTATGGAAATACCTCATATGTGTATGTCAAGTGTTCGGCGGGCGCAGTAGAGGGTTCAGAATGGAAGGAGCCACAATGGGATTTTGGAGAGTGAATTTTGCTGAAATGGTTTTTGGGGGCATGTCACATTTAGGAAGCCCCTATGGTGCCAGAACAGCAAAAAAAAAAAAAAAAACACATGGCATACTATTTTGAAAACTACACCCCTCAAGGCACTTAGGCACCGCTGAGCCTTTACAATCCACAGGTGTTTGACGACTTTTCGTTAAATTCGGATGTGTAAATGTCAAAAAAAAATTTTCACTAAAGTGCAGTTTTTTCTCCAAATTTACCATTTCTACAAAGGGTAATGGGAGAAAAATCCCCCCAAGATATGTAACACAATTTCTCCCGAGTACGGAGATACCCTATATATGGCCCTAAACTGTTGCCTTGAAATACGACAGGGCTCCGAAGTGACAGAGCTCCATGCGCATTTGAGGCCTGAATAAGGAATTTGCAATAGTGGAGGACCCGGTTACAAGGATGGGGCTTGTCTCCACCAAAACCCTACAGCAGTGTTTCGCAAACAGGGTATCTCCAGCTGTTGCAAGACTCCCAGCCTGTCAGGACAGTCTATGGCTGTCTGGCAACACTGGGAGTTGTGGTTTTGCAACAGCTGGAGGCGCCGTTTAGGAAACACTGCCGTATGAGACGTTTTTCATTTTTATTGGGGGGGGGAGGGGGGTCGACGTGTAAGGGGGTGTATGTGTAGTGTTTTACTTTTTATTATTTGTTAGTGTAGTGTTTTTAGGGTACATTCACACAGGCTGGGGTTCACAGGAAGTTTCCTTGAAGTAAACCCACTGTTAAACCGTCCTTGTGAATGTACCCTGTACATTCACATGGGGGGGGGGGGGGGTTGCACCCCAAACCTTCAGCTGTGGCAAAATGACAACTCCCAGAATGCACTGACAGACCGTACATGCTGGGAGTTGTAGTTTTACAACAGCTGTAGGCACACTGGTGGGGAACCACTGAGTTAGAAAACAGACTCTAGCTCAGTGATTCCAACCCATGTGCCTCCAGCTGTTGCAAGACTACAACTCCCAGCATGTACGGTCTGTCAGTGCACTCTGGGAGTTGTAGTTTTGCAACAACTGGAGGCACAAGGGTTGGAATCACTGAGTTAGGAAACAGACTCTAGCTCAGTGTTTCCCAACCAGTGTGCCTACAGCTGTTGCAAAACTACAATTCCCAGCACGGCCAGACAGTCAGGGATGCTGGGCGTGTAGTTCTGCAATATATGGCCCTTCAGATGTTGCAGAACTACAACTCCCAGCATGCCTGGACAGTCTGGGCATGCTAGGAGTTGTAGTTATGCAACAACTGATGTAGAACAGTTTGGAGATCGCTAAATAGTGGCCTCCAAACTGTAGCCCTCCAGATGTTGCAAAACTACAACTCCAAGCATGAGCAGACTGAAGGGCCAGATATTTCAGAACTACATGCCCAGTATCCCTGACTGTCTGGCCATGCTGGGAATTGTAGTTTTGCAACATCTGGAGGGCTACAGTTTGGAGACCACCATATAGTTGTCTCCAAACTGTGCTACTTCAGATGTTGCAAAACTACAACTCCCAGCATGCCCAGACAGTCAGTGCATGCTGAAAGTTGTAGTTTTGCAACATCTGGAGGACCACAGTTTAGAGACCACTACACAGTGGTCTACAAACTGTGCCCCTCAAGATGTTGCAAAACTACAACTCCCAGCATGCCCAGACAGCCTTTGGCTGTGTGGGCATGCTGGGAGTTGTAGTTTTGCAGCTTTTAGAAGGCCACAGTGAAGATCCCTTATCGCGATCTTCACTGCAGCCTTCTCTGCCACACTTTCCGGCCGCCGCTCCTCCTGCTTGCGCCGTTGCTCCGGGATGCCGCCGATGCCGCCTCCGAAGGTCCGGGTAAGCCGGGCCCAACTTCCCCCCTCTCCGCCCGTGTTCCCCCACTCTGTACCGACTTCCGATCGGTGGCCAGAGCGGGGGAAATTAACTCTAACCCCCCCGACCCCCTCCTGCCAATGGTGGTCAGCCTGACCGACCAATGGCAGGGGATAGGAGGGGGTGGCAACACTGCCACCTCACTCCTATCCTTTAGGCTGATTGGAGCTGGCTCTGAGAGCTCCGATCAGTCTTATTTTCCAGGAGATCGGGTCACCAGTGACCCGATTTGCCCGGATCGCGGCAAATCGCTGGTCTGAATTGACCTGCGATTTGCTGCGATCGCCGATATGGGGGGGTCTCAGGACCCCCCTAGGCATTGCCACAGGATGCCTGCTGATAGATAGCGGCGAGCGGCAGTGATCGGAAATGCCGAGGGCGTATGGATACGCCCTCCGTCCTTAAGTGACGGGACGCTAGGGCGTATGCATATGCCCTTCAGCCCCAAGGAGTTAAAGGGGTTATCCACCATAAGGTGATTTTAGTATGTACCTGCCAGACCGTAATAGACATTCTTTGGAAGGATCTGTGCTTGTCTGGCTAAATGGCTATGTTGTGAGGTTACCATAACGCTGTGCCTAGCTTTTTGTAAACTGGGTATTTCCTGTTGGATTTTGTTCTCAAACTACACATCCCATAGTTCCATGCTTGTAAGTTTGAGGTCACTTTCCTCTCTCCCACACATCAGCCACCCCACCCATTGAAACAAAAATGAGTTGCATACCATTCAAAAGACCAGTGTTTTCAAACCAGGGTGCCAAAAGCTGTTGCTAAATAATCTCTATCCCACCCATCGGTCTCTCCACCCATTGAAACAGACAGGCTCCCTGTTATCACCTGACTATTGATGTTACATCTCGACGCACTGCAACCTGGGAAAACCCGAAACCTGAGTTATTTTGTATGCTATTAAAAAATAAATATTGGGGCGCAAATCACATAAGAATTGCGAGACCACCATCACACACAGTTATAGAAACTATATTATGAACTACACTAACTTTACAGACCCTGTAGCATAATCAAATAAAAAAATTCTGGAATACCCCTTTTAACAGCTGGGGTGTGCACATTTTCTCATTTTTTTTTTTTTTGTTAAAATGTAAACCAAAAAGTCGCAAAAAAAGCAGCCCGAGGCACTGCACCAAATCTGCGACAAATATACACACAAAATTAGCTCTAAAGATAATGATGAATGCACCCAAATATCCTACTAAATCCCATGTTTCACATTATGTTTCTTTTAGTAATAAATATGTTTCTTTTAGTAATAACTGGAAGTTTTCTGTTCACAGATTTAACTTTTTCTACTTTTACAATGTTAATGACGCCCACAGAATGTTATGCATATTCAATCAACACATTCTGGGCTTCGAGGGAAGTGCAGAATATGCCTTATATAACTGTTGTGCTAAAGCCAGAGAAAGTATATGTAAAATAATATCACTTAGCATACTATAGCCATAGGTGAAAACATTAGAAATGTGTCATCAGAAAATGACCTATTGTCTAAATCAAGTTTTTTGTTAAGCATCATTTTTAAGACTTTTTGGTGTTTTTTTTCTCATTTTCTTTTCTAAACTAATCCTAAAATTTTTGCAGTTTTCATTCCGACCCCCTAAGCTTAAAGCTAAACTAAGTGTTTTGTTTAGACCACTTTCCAGCAGTGTCCTCTTTAGAATCACAGTCAGGATTACACTGAAAGGTGACACCAATGTATAGATAACTAAGGTATATATAAAAGCTGATGCTTACTGCTCAGTCTCACCCTTCCTTTAGAAGGAACTCTACACAGGTCACAAAGCATGCCCAGAAAATGCTCCAATACTAGTGATCTAGATTGGGTCTGATGCACGTATTGACAAAAAAAATAAAATCTAGGTGACGTATTCACTTTAATCACTCAAGTGCCAGACTATGAATCTGCTTTATGACCTTATATATGTATGGCGCTGCGCAAGTAACTTCGCACGCAGCGCCATACATTTATGGTGTAGCTGTGATACGAGCGCAGGAGCTGCGCTCGCTTCATTCGCAGCATGTCCTGGCGGCTGTCAGCAGCCGCTGACCTGCCGGTAATGGCAGACATCAGTGATCATGCTGATGTCTGCCATTAACCCCTCAGATGCCACTATCAATACAGATCACGGCATCTGCGGCAGTGTGGCGCTTACAATGGCTGATCTGATTGATTGGGGATCAGATCAGCCAAGATGGTGGACAAGGTCCCTTCATCTGCCTTCGTCTGTCTACCGGGTCTTCTGCACTGGCAGCAGACCAGAGCAGAAGATCGCTGATAATACTGATCAGTGCTATGCCCTATGCATAGCACTTAACAGTATTAGCAATCTAATGATTGCTATAAATAGTCCCCTATGGGGACTAAAAAAGTGTAAAATAAATGTAAAAAAAAGTTTTAAAAAAAAGTGAGAAAAAAAAATTTGAAAAAGCCCCTCCCCAATAAAGTTTTAAATCACCCCTTTTCCCCATATTAATACACAAAAGCATGAAAAAAGATAAATAATAAACATATTTGGTATCATCGCGTGCTTAAATGTCCAAACTATAAAAATATAATGTTAATGATCCCCAATGGCGAACGGCATAAACGTAACAAAAAAAGTCAAAAATTTCAGCTTTTTTGTCACATCAAACTACTAAAATATTTAATACAAAACGATCAAAATATGCACATATGCACAAACGTGGTATACAACAAACTACAGATCATGGCACACAAAATGAGTTTTCATATATCCCTGAATACAAAAAAATAAGAAAGTTAGAGGTGGTCAAAGTAGGGCAATTTTAAACATACTGATTTGTTTAAAAGCAATACAATAATAGAAATGTATGTAACCATGGGTATCATTTTAATTGTATTGAATAAAGCATAAAGAAAACATGTAATTTTTACTGTAAAGTGTAGAGAGTGAAAACGACCCCCCCCCCAATTTGCACAATTGTGATTTTTGTTTACATTTCCTTACACAAAAAATATATTTTTTTTGTTTACCATACATTTTAGGGTAAAATGAGTGATGTCATTACAAAGTGAAACAGGTAATGCAAAAAACCAGCCCTCATATGGGTCTGTGAATGGAAATATAAGAGTTATGGATTTTAAAAGGCGAGGAGGAAAAAATAAAAACACAAAAATAGAATTGGTGTGTCCTTAAGGTTAAAATGGGCTATGTCCTTAAGGGGTTAAAAAAAATGTTTTAAAAGAAGAAAAAAGTAAAGCTTATGCCTTTAGTTTTGGAAACCACTTTATTTATAATTATGTACTTATGAATGCTATTGCAAATATAGTAAATTAATTGGCATAAAAAAAAACTGTGTCTTGTCCAGGAGCTGCGTCTGAAATTGCAACTCAGACCTATTAATCTCCCATTTAACGTGTTTCTATTCTCATGAATTGCTCATCCTCAACTCCCATAGGATAATGTTATGCCTGTAAGGAAAATCAAAGCTTTTTCACTCATTTCTGATAACCTATGACGTTTTAGGCATCTGTGCTTTGTTTAAATACCACTGTTCTTACTACTGCCTGTACACAATGCTACCTCCTGAACGTAATATATTCCTCTGCCTTTCTTTATCCTGCTGGGTTGTCATTATCATTATTATTATCAGTTGAGATGAGCAAGCTTTCAAAGGTCCGCCATGATTAAGGTTTTTTGACAAACCAAAACGCGTCAGCGTTTCATTTAACTTTTAAATGTTTTGTTTTTGAGCACATGGATTTTAATGGAATTGATTAAAGTTTAGATTCTTTAGTGGAGCTTTAATATCACCTTTTTTCTTCTGAGATATCTACTGGGCCCCCCTGCGATCTCTAGACTGGGGAAGAGAGACTGCTCTGAGAACAGATAACTGACTACTTTTATTCTCTATGCAAACTACCGAAGATATTTGAGTACAGCGTTCGTCTATCTTTATCAGCTTCAATATGGAATAAATGGAGCAGTGGTGGGAATGTACAACATCTTCTTTATTCTCAGGGTATACTTAGTTTCCCATTCTGCAGAATGCAAGGGGTCCTAGTACTCACTCAGCCCTCCATGATCAGATACAGTAGTTTTCCCCTAAGGATAGAGGATAACTTATATTTGGGAAAACCAATTTAAAAAAAAAGCAATAATAGATTTAGCAATTATCTTTGTTTCTGTTTATGTATATTTATAGATCTGTTTGAATTCATATTTATGTAGATTTATAGATCTATTTGAGTAGAAATAAATTTCTGTAATGTTCAGCAGCATATATTAAATTATCAAAAATTTTTTGTGGTATGTTATTTGGAAGGTCTACATTGCTATAAATACCTGAAAGATTGAATTTATTCCACTGTTGATTGATACTTCCTTAAGAATGGTTGATGCCCTTGCTTTGCCCCATGGTTTAGCCTTTAGGAAATAAAAACATTTATTTATTTTGGCAGGACTTTAAAGACAATTTTTTTTATACCGTTCAACTATAATGTGAGGCACATGTTTTCTTTTCTTCTGTCCATGTGCAGGCCTCGGGGGCTCATAATCAGAGTTTAATATATAACAGAGTAAACATAAAATACACTTGCATACAATCCAAACAAAACCAATAGTACAGTGACATATGAACTTATACTCATTTGCAATGTCACACATTGATTTTATAAAGTATCAAAATGTTGGTAATATCAAAGTGTCATCAGTACCAGCACTTACAAATACATTTAACCCCTTAAGGACACAGTCCATTTTAATTGGCCTTAATTGGGCAATGTCAGATACAGAAAGTTTTATATGTTGTACATTTTGGCAAAACATTAACCCCTCATCACCTTCTAAAAATCATAACGCTTTCAATTTTGCACATAAAATTCCATGTGATGGCTTATTTTTTGCACCACCAATTCTACTTTGCAGTGACATTAATCATTTTACCAAAAAATCCACAGCGAAACGGAAAAAAAATCATTGTGCGACAAAATTGAAGAAAAGGATATCCTACTTATATAGGTTTGATTTTGTCATACTTCGGAAAAAATCATAACTACATGAAGGAAAATGTATATGTTAAAAATTCTCATCTTCTGACCCTATAACTTTTTTATTTTTCCGCGTATGGGCTGGTATTAGGGCTCATTTTGTTGGTACCATTTTTGTATTGATTGGACTTTTTGATCGCTTCTTATAAATTTTTTCATGATATAAAAAGTGACCAAAAATACGCTATTTTGGAATTTGGATTTTTTTTGTGCGCACGTTATTGACCGTGCGGTTTAATTAATGATATATTTTTATAGTTTGGATATTTCCGCACGTGACAATACCACATATGTTTATTTTTATTTACACAGTTTTTTTTATGGGAAAAGGGGGATGATTCAAACTTTTGTTAGGGAAGGGGTTAAATGACCTTTATTAACTTTTTTTTCACTTTTTTTGCACTGTTATAGCTCCCATAGGGGGCTATAACAATGCACACACTGATATTTTACACTGATCCCTGGAAAGCAATAGCTTTGCATGGATCAGAGTTAAAGGGGGCCTGTAGAATGATAGGGGGCCTATCAGACACAGAGGAGTACTATTAGACAGGAGAGAGCAGAGAGGAGTGCTATCAGACAGGAGAGAGCACAGAGGAGTAATATCAGACAGGAGAGAGCACAGAGGAGTACTATCAGACAGGAGAGAGCACAGAGGAGTACTATCAGACAGGAGAGAGCACAGAGGAGTCCTATCAGGCAGGAGAGAGCACAGAGGAGTACTATCAGACAGGAGAGAGCACAGAGGAGTGCTATCAGACAGGAGAGAGAACAGAGGAGTGCTATCAGATAGGAGAGAACACAGAGGAGTACTATCAGACAGGAGAGAGCACAGAGAAGTGCAATCAGACAGGAGAGAGGACAGAGAAGTACTATCAGACAGGAGAGAGCACAGAGGAGTCCTATCAGACAGGAGAGAGCACAGAGGAGTACTATCAGACAGGATAAAGAACAGAGGAGTGCTATCAGACAGGAGAGAGCACAGAGGAGTACTATCAGACAGGAGAGAGCACAGAGGAGTACTATTAGACAGGAGAGAGCACAGAGGAGTCCTATCAGACAGGAGAGGGCACAGAGGAGTACTATCAGACAGGAGAGAGAACAGAGGAGTGCTATCAGACAGGAGAGAGCACAGAGGAGTACTATCAGACAGGAGAGAGCACAGAGGAGTCCTATCAGACAGGAGAGGGCACAGAGGAGTACTATCAGACAGGAGAGAGCACAGAGGAGTGCTATCAGACAGGAGAGAGCACAGAGGAGTACTATCAGACAGGAGAGAGCACAGAGGAGTGCCAGCCCATCCTCACTTACTGGACTTTGTCCATGCCTGTGCTTCAGCTAGGAGAAAGCCATGATTTTATAAGCCATGATGTCTATATAAAGGAAACAAAATTTTCTTATGAACTATATTAGAAAGGTTAATGTTTTGCTAAGATGTACAACATATACATCCACAACTCTATTATTTTTCCTCCTACAGACCTATAGGAGAGCTTGTTTTTTTTTGCAACCAATTATACTTTGTAAAGACAATTTTCATTCTACAATAAAATGCACCGCAAAAAACAAAATATTATTATTTGTGGGAGGAAATTTATAGAAAAAAAAGCTATTTTGCAATTTTTGTGGGGTTTGGTTTTTACACAGTGCACTTTATGGTAAAATGATACATTATCTTTACTAGGTAGGCCAAAGCAATTAAATTGATATCCAATTATATGGTTTTTCTATTATTGAACTACAAAAAAAAGCCAAATTTTTTTTAAACAAAATTGTTATGCCTAAAATAGTCATTTTCTGACCCCTACAACTTTAAATTTTTCTGTCTATGGGAATGTATGAGGGCTCATTTTTTGCGCTGTGATCTGTAGGTTTGATTGGTTTTCATGAGACATTTTGATCACTTTTCAAAAAAAAAAAATCCTGATATATAATGTAATTAAAAAATCATTATTTTTGGTGTTTGGTATTTTTTTTTTTAACGTTTACGCCGTTTACCAAGTGGGATTATGATCCCACTTGGTAAACGGCGTAAACGTTAAAAAAATATATATTTTATTTTATTAGTCTGGACAATTCCGCATGTGGTGATACCAAATACGTAAAAAAAAATTATATTCGTGAAGCAGGGGTCTATACACTGAAGACAAGCAGGGCTCTGTGCAGTGAGGCTCTGTACATGTCCCTGACTAACACAGGAGAATGATTGACAAGCCAGGAGCCTGCACAGAGACCTGCTTGTCCTTACTGTACAGAACCCTGTTTGTTCTCAGTGTACAGAGCCCTGCTTGTCTACCCACTGCTACACTCACAGAGGTAGTAGATCCGTTGTACCTGTGTGGACGATGGCTTGGGCTTTGTCAGGGAGCGGAGTCTAAGGTGCCGCTGGCTTGCCTGCCGCAAAGCGGGATGGACTTGCTGCGGCAGACGGCATCCGGGTCGACTCCCCTGACACGACTCGTCCACACAGGCTGCTGAGGAGATATGTGGCACAGTAGGGAAACGGCAACTCATAGTCAGGATAGCTGATGGTCAGGGCAGGCGGCAAAGGTACGTGTCAGGAAAGTAGAAGGAGGTCAATAGGCAGGCGGCACAGGAGCAAGGTCAGGTCACTGAACAGAAGGTCAGAACATGGGTAGGCAAAACAGGAAAACACTTTCTCAATGGCACTAGGGCAAACAAAGATCCGGCACAGGGAAAGGGAAGTGATGACTCAGAGTCAGCACAGGTGACCACAATTAAGGGCGTACTGGCCCTTTAAATCGCATAGTGACGGCATGGGCGCGTGCCCTAAGGGACTGTCAGGCAGAGAGGAGCCGGAGACAGCATGGGGTAAGGAGATGCCCGGGACTCGCATGCGGGCGCGTCCCACACAGCGAGTCCCGGAGCTGCCGGTAACAGGAGAAGGGGAGCGCTCACAGTCAGAATGAATGACCGGAGCCCTGCCCATAACACCCACACTTCCTGTGTTTGGTCTCCTCTCAGAGACACACAGGCAATAGCTGCAGGGACAAAAATATACACATTTTTTAACCAATGTATATTAAAAATATACATATGTTATCTACATTATGTTAAAAGTTTTTGCTAAAGACAGGTACACTTTAAGTATAACATTGCAATGGATACATATAAGGTATATTAATAGAGTTTGCTTGGAAGAGCAGTAGGTGCTCAACCACTTCTCCATACAAGCTGCTTCTTACCATAATTGTACAATCCAAGTGATTGTTGAGGTCCCAGTTGTTGGCCTCCTAATGATTTAACATTTATCACCTACTCAGGAGATGGGTGATATATATGTCTTATTCAATTACCTCTTTAAAGGGTTGTCCTCTGTAGGGTATAACTACAGTACATGTATTATATTATTGCCTATGAATTTCAATGAGCGTCTTTTAATACTACATACCCCATGCAAAAAAATGTAGACCATTTGCTTGTGAGGGTTTCCTCCCACCCACATTTCAAAAATACTCTTTATGTAGCTTAGTTAAAATACTGATATTTAACCATTAAACACTGATTAATGAAGCTTAGGGAACATATGTGTATTTAAGAGATAATTAAATTAGATTGTAAGCCCCACTAGGGCACAAGGGCCAGGTACTGACATGAGTGAGGACAAGAGATGCAATATGTTGAAATATGTTGTTACAGGAAATAATAAGTTAATATTCCCCTGATGGTTGTCTCTCCCTGCTCTGCTGATGGCATTCTGAACCCTCTGCAGTCTTAGTAATTGGCTGCACAGTGTTCAGAACATCATGAGGAAAGCGGGGACAGACAGTTATTAAGGAAAGTAAGCACAGGCACTGGGGTGGACTGGAGGGCTGGTACTGGGCTAGGCAAGGTAAAAATGCTCTATTTTGTTGTTTTACTGCTCTAGGCTGTAGTTTGTGATTTAGTTAAATTGTGGAACCCCTTTAACATTACTGGGACATTAATTTAGCCAATAGACTGGCATCAGGAGCATCTCAATAGATGGAGAAGATTCTTTGTTAAATAGTTCAGCTACATTTATATTTTTACCTACCTTGGCAATAAAGTTGGATTTGTCACTACTCATTCTCCAAATGCATGCTATGTTACATACAGTAGTTACATAGTATGGTTGAAAAAAGACATATCCATCAAGCTTAATCAAGGAGGTGAAGGGGTATGGTTGGATAAAGGGGAGGGGATGTGATTCTATATTTCTGCATATGCATTAATATTATTTTGTTCTAGGAATGTATTTATAATTTTTTGAAGCCGAAAACTGTTTCTGCTGTGACCAGTTCCTGAGGTAGACTGTTTCATAAATTAATAGTTCTTATGGTAAAGAAGGCTTGTCACCCCCTGGAGACTAAACATTTTTTTTCTCCAGACAGAGGGAGTGCCCCCGTCTTTTGATAAGGTTTGACCTGCAACAGATTTCCCCCATATTTTTTGTATGTACCATTTATATACTTAAATAAGATGATCATATCCCTTCTTAAACATTTCTTCTGAAGACTAAAGAAATGCAATTCTTTTGATCTTTCCTCATAGCAAAGATTTTCCAGGCCCCTTATTAGTACCCTTTCCAGTTCCAGGACGTCCCTTTTGTGAACCGATGCCCAAAACTGAACAGAAAATTCTAGGTGAGGCCGTACCAATGCTTTATAAAGTAGTAGAATTATGCCCCTGTTCCGAAAGTCCATGCCTCTTTTGAAACATAACAATATCCCGCTGGCCTTAAAAGCAGCTGCCTGACATTGCATGCTATTCTGTAGTCTATGATCTACATGAACACCTAGATCATTCTCGTTCAGTGACTTTACCTAGATGCATAACTTTACTTTTATCCACATTGAACCTCATTTGGCAAGTGGATGCCCAGACACTTAGTCTATCCAAGTCCTCTTGTAACTTATGCACATCCTCTATAGACTGTACCATACTACAACGCTAGTTGTCACCTGCAAAGATAGATACAGAGTGGTTAATCTCACCCTTTATACCATTAATAAATAGATTAAACACAAGTGGGCCCAGTAGCTGAACCTTGGGGTACCCACTAATAACCGGGGACCAATTAGAGTACAAATCATTGACAACAACTCTGTAGGTACGATCCTTAAGCCAGTTTTCAATCCAGTTACAAACTAAAATTTCTAGACCTAAAGTCAAATAATTTACCTTTCAGGAATCTATGAGGGATAGTGTCAAATGCCTTTCCAAAATCCAAAATCACTATATCCACAGCCATCCCTCAGGCTTCTGCTCACATCTTCATAAAAGCAAATTAGGTTGGTTTGACAACTTATGTCCTTAGTAAACTCATGCTGGCTATAACTATAAATTTTTTTACCCCCTTGTATATCTTTACGTAGTCCCTTATGAGCCCCATAATTACCTCAGGAAGACCTAGAGCCTTTTTGAAGATTGGCACATTTGCTTTGCATGAGCCTCACGGCACAATACCAGACACCAGAGATTCTCTAATTATGAACAATGGCACAGAAATGACTGGACTAAGTTCTCTAAGAACAGCAAGAGGTCTAACTGATATGATACAAAATGTGATTTAACCTCTTGGGGATGCAGGGCATACAGGTACGCCCTGAATCCCGAGTCCTTATGGATGCAGGGCATTCATGTATGCCCTGGTTCCGTTTATGGGGTTTAAATGGGTATTCTGGTGGATTTTTTTTAAATCAACTGGTGCATGAAAGTTAAACAGATTTGTAAATGACTTCTATTAAAAAATCTTTACCCTTCCAGGACTTTTTAGCGGCTGTATGCTAAAGAGGAAATTCTTTTCTTTTTGAATTTCTTTTTTGTCTTGTCCACAGCAGCATAGGAACTGTCCAGAGCAGCATAGGTTTGCAATGGGGATTTTCTTCTGCTCTGGACAGTTCCTGATATGGGAATCAGGTGTCTGCAGAGAGTACTGTGGACAAGACAAAAAGAAAAGAATTTCCTCTGTAGCATACAGCTGCTAAAAAGTACTGTAAGGGTAAACATTTTTTTTTTTTTGAAGTAATTTACAAATCTGTTTAACTTTCTGGCACCAGCTGATTTAAAAAAAAAAAATTTCCACCAGAGTACTCCTTTAATGAACTTTTATTAACTTTTTTTTTTTCAGCCCCCATAGTACTCCAGTGGAAAACATTTTCTTTTTAATCAACTGGTGCCAGAAAGTTAAACAGATTTGTAAATAACTTCTATTAAAAAATCTTTACCCCTACAGCACTTTTTAGCAGCTATAAGCTACAGAGGAAATTTTTTTTTTTTTAATTTCTTTTTTGTTTTGTCCACAGTGACCTCTGCTGACACCTGATGCCCATATTAGGAAATGTCCAGAGCAGGAGAAAATCCCCATTGCAAACCTATGCGGCTTTGTACAGTTCCTGACATGGACAAAGGTGTCAGCAGAGAGCACTGTGGACAAGACAAAAAGAAATTAAAAAAGAAAATAATTTCCTCTGTATCATACAGCTGCTAAAAAGTACTGGAAGGGTAAAGATAATAGAAGTCATTTACAAATCTGCTCCTGTAGAAATTATCTTGCGGGTGATCGGTTCCAGCAGAGAGACTTCATTGATGCGGGGTGCTCAGAGGCTAACAGCCGTTTTCGCACAGTAAGTGTGTGCTCCTTCCGGCCTCTCAGAGAGGCTGAGCACCTGAGCACCCCGCATCAATGAAGTCTCCCTGCCGGAATGGATCACCCACAAGATAAAGTCTACAGGAGCGGTGAGTGCAAGCTCTCATTCTTCTATGATATTTTGCATTTTTGCTTCATTCTTTGCAGCTGAGCACCCCTCAGTAGCTATCATTCCAGTTACCGGCTGGCTTTTCTGTTCATTAGGTGATTGGCAGATGTATATGCTGGATACTTTATAGCAGTCTGACTGTGCTCTCTGAATTTGTCTATTTTATTTGGTTTCATTTACAAATCTGTTTAACTTACTGGCACCAGTTGATTTAAAAAAAATGTTTTCCACCGGAGTACCCCTTTAAACCTCTTTTCCCATTTTTTAAATAAAATAATGTAATAAAGAATAAAAATAATCATATGCGGTATCGCTGCTTGCATAAATGTCCAAATTATTAAAATATAAGGTTAGCTAAACTGCACGATCAATGGCGTACATGTAAAAAAATACCAAATCCAAAATTGAGCATTTTTGGTCACTTCATATACCATAAAAATATTAATGAAAAGTGATCAAAAAGTCCCATCAAGATAAAAACTACAGACGGCGCAAAAAAATTAGCCCTCATATAGCCCCATATGTGGAAAAATAAAAAGTTATAAAATAAAATAAAACCCATATAAATTGGGTATTTTTGTAACCGTATGGATCTACAGTATAAAGATAAGGTGTCATTTTTATGGAAAAGAGCACTGCGTAGAAACGGGAGCCCCTAAAATTACAAAATGGTGTTTTTTTTAATTTCCCCCCACAAAATATTTTTTTGTTTGTTTTGCCACCGATTATATTATAAAATAAGTAATGTCATTACAAAGTACTATTGGTGATGCAAAAAGCAAGACCTTATATGGGTCTGTAGGTACAAAATTGAAAGCGTTATGTTTTTTATAAGGGAATGAGGAAAAAACAAAAATGCAAGTTTTAAAAATGCAACCTTAAGGTGAAAATGGGCTGAGCCCCTAAGGGGTTAATACAAAAAAAAAAAAAAAAAACATACAAAAAAAAAAGCCCCCTCATCACATGTTGGCTCATATTTAATGGGGTTGTCCAAGCTTTTTACACTTTCGGGGGCTGGAGGTAAAATAATAAACAAGCTAAACTCATCTACCTCGATCCCTGCCGAGCCTTGCAAATACCTTCTTTATCTTGAAAAGCTAATCATGTGTCCCTAGCTGGTCACAATTCTTCTTCTGACTTCTGTCGGCTAGACTGCATGGAATGTCATTTCTGACATCAGTGCTGTCAAGCTGCAGAAGTGCAGCTGTGACAGAGGGGTCAACATACAGGGTTATAGTCTATTCAGGAAGGATTGGACAAAACGGAAAGGGGGAGGAGTTTGTCTTTATGTAAAGTCCAGTCTGAAGGCCGCACTGCGGGAGGATATATGGGAGGGAAACAATAATATAGAATCATTATGGGTAGAAATATATGGAGATAATAATCAAAAAAATTCTGATAAGGGTTTGCTATAAGCCACCAAACATAATGGAAGAGGCAGAAGATCAATTACTGAGGCAAATAAACAAGGCAGCAAATCAAAATGATGTGAAAATAATGGCGGACTTTAACTATCGTGATATAAACCGGGGTACTGGGACAAAAATGAAAGTGTAAGCCCTTTATTTATTTATTTTATTTATATAGCGCCTACAGATTCCGCAGCGCTTACAATTATGGGGTACAAACAAAGACAAGTATCAGACATAAAATTACACAATAACTATTCAAACAATAGGTGTGGGGATATATTGAGGATATTTTGGGGATATGTTGGGGATATGTTGGGGATATGTTGAGGATATGTTGAGGATATGTTGGGAATATGTTGGGGATATGTTGAGGACATGTTGGGGATATGTTGAGGCCAATTAGAGACTGTTATAGGCCTGTCTGAAGAGATGTGTTTTTAGGCCACGTTTGAAACTATGGATGTTGTTGTTGAGTCTGAGGGATTGAGGGATAGCATTCCAGAGAACCGGTGCAGCACGAGTGAAGTCTTGGAGACGGGAGAGACAAGTTCGGATTATAAAAGATGTTAGTGGGAGGTTATTAGCAGATCGGAGAGAACGTGTATGGTAGACAGAGATGAGAAAGGAGATGTAGGGAGGTGCAGCATTGTGGAGAGCTTTGTGTGTGAGACTGAGGATTTTGTACTGTACTCTGGACTGAATTGGTAACCAGTGTAGTGACTGGCACAGGGAGGAGGCGTCGGTGTAGCGGCTGGAGAGGAAGATTTAAAAAAAAATGATGAAGAAATTATAAACGGGGATCAGGAAAAAGCAAATATATTAAACAAATTCTTCTCCACTGTATTCACCGAGGAAAATGAAATGCCAGGTTAAATACAGCAAGATAAACTCCCCAGTACAGGTTGTCATGAACCGAGACGTGCGGGTGGTAGGATTATCTATAAAATCCCTATTTGTCTACACTCGACCGAAAATAATGATAAAAAATCCCTCTTACACCACCCAATTAAATCGCTGCCACCACCTGTCAATCTCAAGCCGACAGGAAGCTATCAATCCAATCTGGATATGCTACAATTCCCAAATATAATCTACCATCCCCAGTAGTATATAAAAACAGGAAAAAGACTAATCCAAATCTATAATGTAGTCGAAGTAAACTTAAGACTATAACTTCAATCTCTTCAAGTACAATGTACGTCCGTTTTACCAGACATAAGGCGGTACTTAATAAATGAATGATTTATTATGAAAGAAAAATATTCACAGTACATATAAAAATAGATGTTATCAAGACAAAGTTTCACCAAACAGAAAATAAAATAAAAGGGAAAAAACATAGAGTCCTTACTTACAAAAGTTAGAGTTCTATCCCATGGAGTCTGGTAGGAAATGGCGTTTGGCATCCAAAATTAGATCTCGTCCCCCATGCAAGCGCCCTAGTCCCCCTAGGTCTGCAGTTTTATATCCTGCTATGGACAAGAGACACCTTTGTGTTCAGCCCCTGGGCAGGACAAGGAGGAGAGGTAGATGTTGCCACTCCCTTATGATACCTTTATGCCCAAAGAATAGAAAATGTCTTCTATCTTCTATCATGGGCCAGGCACCCACATACTTTTCTAATATTTGGGTTCTCCATCAAATTCTCTTTCTAGGGGTACCTGACATGACCCCCTTATTGTGTATGATTTACCCAGTGCATACAGTTCGGGCAGGGACCAATACACTACCCTGACCCCCATATTTAATATTTGGAAGATATGGCATTTCTACAGGGAGCTACATCCTAAACATTCCTTTGATCTATTGACATCAGGCCTTCGAGTCTGCTTGTCTGGAAAGGTGTCAACTTTACCATCCAGGCAAGCAGTGTCCATTGATTAGCACAGTTATGTTAATTGCCCCCAAATGGTCACTGGAAGCCATAGCTTAGATGGTCGTCTCCTGGCAGCTAGATCACAACAGGCTAGATTCTTTGAAATGCTAAGTAATGCAGATAGGTGTGTAATGGAATTAACAGTCGTGCATACTGATAGAAATTTTTCAGAACACGTATCACAAATGACAAGCAATCACAATGCAACATGAATACATATTTTGCCATGGTATATGACACAGGTCACCTGTCTAACCCAGGAAGAAGTACAGTGTCGCCTACAAAGAATCAAAAATCACAAATCGCCAGGTCCAGATGGCATTCACCCCCATGTTCTAAAGGAATTAAGTAATGTAATAGATAGACCCCAATTTTTAATATTCAGGGACTCTATAGTAACAGGCACTGTTCCCCAGGACTGGTGCATGGCAAATGTGGTGCCATTATTTAAGAAAATGGGTCAAAAGGTGACTTAGGGAACTATAGACCTGTTAGTTTAACCTCTGTTGAATGTAAATAGTTTGAGGGTTTTCTAAGGGATGCTATTTTGGAGTATCTTGATAAAAATAAATGTAGGACTCCATATCAGCATGACTTTATGAGGGATCGGTCCTGTCAAACTAATCTGATTAGCTTTTATGAGGAAGTGAGCTCCAGACTGGACCAGGGGGAATCGCTGGATGTCATATATCTGGATTTTTCCAAAACATTTGAAACGGTGCCACATAAAAGGTTAGTGCATGAAATGAGAAGGATGGGGCTGGGGGAGAATGTGTGTAAGTGGGTAAGTAACTGGCTCAGTGAAAGGAAACAGGGTGGTTATTAATGGTACTTATTCTGATTGCGTGACTGTTACTAGTGGGGTACCACAAGGGTCAGTCTTGGGTCCTGTCCTATTTAACATATTCATTAATGACCTTGTAGAGGGGTTGAATAGTAAAGTAGCAATCTTTGCATATGATACTAAACTCTGTAAAGTGGTTAACACTATAGGGGACAGTGCACTGTTACAAATGAATCTGGATAGGTTGGAGGTTTGGGCTGGGAAGTGGCAGATGAGGTTCAACACTGATAAATGTAAGGTTATGCACATGGGAAAGAAAAATCGGAGCTGGGATTAAGTATTTAATGGGAGCACACTTGGGACGACTGACGTGGAAAAGGACTTGAGAGTCTTAGTTAATAGTAAATTTAGCTGTAGTGACCAGTGTCGGGCAGCTGCTGCCAAGGCAAATAAAATCATGGGGTGCATCAATAGGGGCATAGATTCCCACGACAAGGAAATAATTCTACCACTGTACAAATCACTAGTCAGACCACACATAGAATACTGTGTACAGTACTGGGCACCAGTGTACAAGAAAGATATAGGGGAGCTGGAGAGGGTTCAAAGATGGGCAACCAGGGTAATAAGGGGAATGGGAGGACTACAGTACCCAGAAAGATTATCATAATTAGGGTTATTTAGTTTAGAAAAAAGAAGGCTTAGGGGAGACCTAATAACTATGTTTAAATATGGCCAAAATAAATGGAGCTTCCCACCCTGATGTTACCCCACTGCTACTGATTGGTTTGTTGGCAAAAATTGTGGTAATGCCCTATGCGTTTGTATTTATTTACTGACAAACAAGCATGGGGTCCCTAATTTCAATAACCAGCCAGGTACAAACCAAGCAGTAGCAGTCTGGTACCATCAGGGTGAGAAGCCCCACTTATTTTTGCCCTCCCCAGCATAGTAACACTTGCTTGCTATTGCCTTTCATTTTTGACAGTCTAGGAGTGCTGGTACCAGGTTATTTTCAGTACTCTTGGTGGCAACTGGGGTAAAAATTAGGAATTAGCACTAGCTGGGACGTGCAAAGACATTTTGGGAGGGTTAAGAGGGTTAAGAGGCTTAAGTGAAATAAAAAGGGAACTTATGATTCCAGTACGAGCTAAGCAGTGGTAAATATATTCTTGGAGTTTTTATTACACTGATCATAGCTGCAGTACTAACGTGAGTACTAAGTGACTACAGCTCTGATGGAACACAGTGGAGGAGGAATACACCATGATATCAATAAATCACAAGTGACGTCTTCTTTGTAGTCTTTTTTTCTCTTTGCTCTATATGAAGACAGATATAATTATACACAGCCAGCCATAAAAAAAATTATATACTGTGCCCCCATATACACAGCCAGCAATGTTAGGTCATTAAAGGAGTACTCCGGGATATGAAAATGTATTCCCTTTCCTAAGGATGGGGGATAAGTTTCAGTTCGCCAGGGGTCCGACTGTTGGGGCTACCCGTGATCTCCCATACAGGGCTCCTGGCTCTTTGCCAAAATAGCATGTTTCGGTAGATCACGGGGGGGGGGGGGGGATCAGCGGTTGGACACCCCACGAAGAAAAATATGTCCTATCCTAAGTTTTCATAGCCTGGACAACTCCTTTAAAGGGGCACTCCGGCACTTAGACATCTTATCCCCTATCCAAAGGATAGGGGATAAGATGCCTGACCGCGGGGGTCCCGCAGCTGGGGACCCCTGTGATCTTGCACGCCGCACCCCGTTTATAATCAGTCCCTGGAGCGTGTTCGCTCCGGGTCTGATTACTGTTGATCAAGGGGCCGGACATCACGCTCCTGTTGAGCACGGGGTGACATCACGCTCCACCCCCTCAATGCAAGCCTATGGGAGGGGGCGTGACATAGGCTTGCATTGTCCCCAATAAGGTTTAATAAAAATCCAAACTGTGTACTACAGTGGCTTTCCAGTTTACCCTATCCCAGTTTACCCTAGCATGAAGAACACTGCAGTACAGAAATTGGCGAACTGCATCCTTCTCGGATCCGTCTTTGCAGTCGGCAACTTAGCTTTCTTTTCCTTTGTTCTTAACAAAGCCTCCCCTCTCATTCTCACTCTACCCAACTTGGCTGATTTGTTTTTCGATGGCTTCTTTCTCAGGTAGGGGCAGCCTGTTCTGCAGCCTATGGCACGGGTTGAGATCTTTTCACAAGCAGCAGGTCATCACATCAGCTTCAAACAAAGCTTGGGAATTCCCATCCTCTAACATCCTCTTGTTCTCTAGTAAGTGGAACCTTGTTTCCATGTGCTGCATTTCTTCAGGATACAGTCGCATCGTGAAGCAAAAAAACAAACAAAAAAAAACAGACTCATGATAGCACCCTTGTCTCCTCCTTGTATGGTAAAAAGGGTCACAAAGTATAAGTGGCACATACTCATCTTACATAGGGGGCCCCTGAAAAAGTATAAGTATCAGAAAGAAACTCACGGCACTCATTCAGGATGCAGTTTAAAAGTCATCTTATCCCCCTTCCAAAGGGGACCCCCGGGATCTTGCACGCCGCCAGCCCTGTGGTCGAACACGCTCCGGGGACTGATTACAAACGGGGTGCCACATGCAAGATCCCGGGGGTCCCCAGTGGCAGGACTCCCGCGATCAGGCATCTTATCCCCTATCCTTTGGATAGGGGATAAGATGTCTAAGCACCGGAGAACCCCTTTAATCCCGGTAGAGGTTCATACAGGCGTCGGGAGGGGGAGAAGAGACGGGACTGTCCCATCTCTCCTCCCCCTCCTGACGGGATTAAAGACTTTTAAACTGCATCCTGAACAAGTGCTGTGAGTTTCTTTCTGAAACTTATACTTTGGACTTTGCATCTTGCTATATCACTGCGCACCGGACTAGTTGATGCCTTTGCTATCTTGGTATTCGTATACTTGCGAACTGGTTTCCATGTGAAGGAGATTGCGCCGAGTAGAATAGCAGTGCCGACTGTGTCTCTTTCTTTACCTGGCTTCAGCAAAAGATCTGCTCAAAGACGGGGGTTACTCTTTAAGATGATCTTTTAAAATATTGTACATAGTTTATTTTGTGTTTAAAGGGGCACTCCACTGGAAAAAAATTTTTTTTTTTAAATCAACTGGTGCCAGAAAGTTAAATAGATTTGTAAATTACTTCAATTTAAAAATCTTAACCCTTCCAGCACTTATCAGCTAACATTGATGTGGTCTGAAATGGCAGGAGGTACTCAAAAAGTGCACATATTTTAGGGATATTCCTACATTTGACAAAAATGTATCTGTTGCTGGGGCCTTAAAAAATTGAAAAAACTACAACAAAATGCCAATCACTGACCAGAGCGGTGTCCCATCTCAGCCAGTTACTAGCTGAGCGGGCAGGACCTACACTGACCTTTTAATCTCTGAAGCAGAAGAAAGCTAGAAGCATAAGGGGACCAGAAGGAGCAAAATGGGAGTACAAGGGGTTGTGGGGAGTAGGTAAGCATATTTTATTTTCTATTATTCTAATGCCCCACCAACAATCAGCATAGGAATACCCCTTTAAGTAGGGTATCCGTTCTCTTTTGCTATACCAACAAAAATTAACCATTAAAAAAACAATATATTTATTTTGCAAAACAGTGTAAAGACTAAGGGGGGCATTTACTAAGGGGTTTAGTCATTTTTTTCTGACTATTTTTGGCGCAAAATTGTCGCAATTGCGCCTACCCTATAAATTGTGCGACTTTCCCTAGCAAGAGCTAGAAAGTCAAATTTTTTTTTCCCGCTTAATTTACGCAAGTTTTCAGTTTTGACTTGCAGTGGTCAGGAATTTATTAACTGAGACAGTCGCAGTTGCGCAATAAACTGTCGCAACGGCCGTAAAAATTGACTAAATTTACTCCAGCTCCAACATGGAGCAGGAAAAGCTGCTGCCGCCCGGGCTCCGACATACTTTCTCCCCGCTACCCTCACTGCGCTACCGGGGCACTACAGTCACTACAGTGATTTACATCCCACCCCTCTCACCTGCCAGCGCCACACAACTCCCATCTGTCTGCTGTTGCAAGACTACAAGTCCCAGCATGGCCTTACAGTGAGGACACGCTGGGAGTTGTAGTCTTGGAGCAGCGGGAGCTGAGCGGCGCGGGCGGGAGACAAGGGGGGGGGGTAGCGGGGAGGCCGTGTGAGGAGCCCGGACGGGAGACAAGGGGGGTAGCGGGGAGGCCGTATGAGGAGCCCGGGCGGCTGCACTGTAATGTCAGCCCGGGCTCCTGCCCTGAGAGCCATAGGCTTTGGCTGTCAGGGCATGCTGGGTGTTGTAGTTTTGCAACAGCTGGAGGGCCACAGTTTGCAGACCACTGGTGTGTGGTCTGTAAACTGTAGTCCTCCAGCTGTTGCAAAACTAAACAGCTGAAGGGGACCGGCGAAGAAGTTCACTTACCCTTCCGAGGCTCCAGCGACGATCGCTGACGGAGATCGTCGCGCGGCACTGTCGCGCGGCAGTGTCGCGCGGCAGTGTCGTGCAGCGCTGGATCCTACGGAAGCCGGTAAGTTGCGCAAGCTTCCCAACCAGGGTGCCTCCAAATGTTGCAAGACTACAACTCCCAGCATGCCTGGACACCCTTTGGCTGTCCGGGCATGCTGGGAGTTGTAGTTTTGCAACAGCTGGAGGCACCCTTGCTGGGAAACACTGGCCTAAAACAGTGTTTCCCAACCAGGGTGCCTCCAGATGTTGCAAGACTACAACTCCCAGCATGCCTGGACAGCCATTGGCTGTCCGGGCATGCTGGGAGTTGTAGTTTTGCAACAGCTGGAGGCACCCTTGTTGGGAAACACTGGCCTAAAACAGTGTTTCCCAACCAGGGTGCCTCCAGATGTTGCAAGACTACAACTCCCAGCATGCCTGGACAGCCATTGGCTGTCCAGGCATGCTGGGAGTTGTAGTTTTGCAACAGCTGGAGGGCCACAGTTTGCAGACCCCTGGTTTGTGGTCTGTAAACTGTAGTCCTCCAGCTGTTGCAAAACTAAACAGCTGAAGGGGACCGGCGAAGAGGTTCACTTACCCTTCCGAGGCTCCAGCGACGATCGCTGTCGGAGATCGTCGCGCGGCACTGTCGCGCGGCAGTGTCGCGCGGCAGTGTCGTGCAGCGCTGGATCCTACGGAAGCCGGTAAGTTGCGCAGGCTTCCCAACCAGGGTGCCTCCAGTTGTTGCAAGACTACAACTCCCAGCATGCCTGGACAGCCTTTGACTGTCCAGGCATGCTGGGGCTTGTAGTTTTGCAACATCTGGAGGCACCCTGGTTGGGAAACACTGTTTTAGGCCAGTGTTTCCCAGCCAGGTTGCCTCCAGATGTTGCAAAACTACAACTCCCAGCATGCCTAGACAGCCTTTGACTGTCCAGGCATGCTGGGACTTGTAGTTTTGCAACATCTGGAGGCACCTTGGTTGGGAAACACTGTTTTATTCCAGTGTTTCCCAGCCAGGTTGCCTCCAGATGTTGCAAAACTACAACTCCCAGCATGCCTAGACAGCCTTTGACTGTCCAGGCATGCTGGGACTTGTAGTTTTGCAACATCTGGAGGCACCCTGGTTGGGAAACACTGTTTTAGGCCAGTGTTTCCCAGCCAGGTTGCCTCCAGATGTTGCAAAACTACAACTCCCAGCATGCCTAGACAGCCTTTGACTGTCCAGGCATGCTGGGACTTGTAGTTTTGCAACATCTGGAGGCACCCTGGTTGGGAAACACTGTTTTAGGCCAGTGTTTCCCAGCCAGGTTGCCTCCAGATGTTGCAAAACTACAACTCCCAGCATGCCTAGACAGCCTTTGACTGTCCAGGCATGCTGGGGCTTGTAGTTTTGCAACATCTGGAGGCACCCTGGTTGGGAAACACTGGCCTAAAACAGTGTTTCCCAACCAGGGTGCCTCCAGATGTTGCAAAACTACAAGTCCCAGGTTGGGAAACACTGTGCCCGGCCTCCGCCCCACCTTACTGTAAGGGCATGCTGGGAGTTGTAGTCCTGCAGCTGGGGGCAGGGGACAAGCTTGTCACTTGCCCACACATCTCCTGCACCACACAACTACAACTCCCAGCATGTCCTTACTGTAAGGGCATGCTGGCAGTTGTAGTCGTGCGGGGCGGGAGATGTGTGAGCAGGTGATCATAAATGTACTAACCCATTTTTTTTGTTTTCTTCTCATTTCAGATCCGTTTATCCTGTGGACTCCTTCGGATTCGGTGGACTACTTCGATGACCAGCGTTTTTCTTTGTTTGATTTTAATAAAATGGTTAACGAGGGCTTGTGGGGGAGTGTTTTTTGTAATAAAAATTTTTTAAAACCTGTTGTGTTTTTTTCTTACTTTACTAGACAGGCTTAGTAGTGGAAGCTGTCTTATAGACAGAGTCCATTACTAACCTGGGCTTAGCGCTAGCCACAAAAACAGCTAGCGCTAACCCCCTATTATTACCCCGGTACCCAACGCCACAGGGGTGCCGGGAAGAGCCGGTACCAACAGGCCTGGAGCATCAAAAATGGCGCTCCTGGGCCTAGGCGGTAACAGGCTGGCGTTATTTAGGCTGGGGAGGGCCAGTAACAATGGTCCTCGCCCACCCTGGGAACGTCAGGCTGTTACTGTTTGGTTGGTATTTGGCTGAGAATGAAAATAGGGGGGACCCTATGCGTTTTTTTTTTTTAAAATAAATAATTAAATATATTAAAAAAACGCATAGGGTCCCCCTATTTTTATTCTCAACCAAATACCAACCAAACAGTAAGAGCCTGACGTTACCAGGGTGGGCGAGGACCATTGTTACTGGCCCTCCCCAACCTAAATAACGCCAGCCTGTTACCGCCTAGGCCCAGGAGCGCCATTTTTGACGCTCCGGGCCTGTTGGTACCGGCTCTTCCCGGCACCCCTGTGGTGTTGGGTACCGGGGTAATAATTGGGGGTTAGCGCTAGCTGTTTTTGTGGCTAACGCTAAGCCCGGTTTAGTAATGGACTCAGTCTATAAGACAGCTTCCACTACTAAGCCTGTCTAGTAAAGTAAAATAAAAATAAAACACAACAGGTTTTAAAAAAAATTTATTACAAAAAACACTCCCCCACAAGCCCTCGTTAACCATTTTATTAACATCAAGCAAAGAAAAACGCTGGTCATCGAAGTAGTCCACCGAATCCGAAGGAGTCCACAGGATACACAGATCTGTAGAAGAAGTAACCAAAAAAAAAAAAAGTGTAAGTACATTTAGGGAGAAAAAAACTGTGTTAAAAAAATGTAATAAACACACACACACACACACACACTAAACGCCGTTTACCACTTCTGAGCCATGACTACAATTTACAGTGATCCCTCAACTTACAATGGCCTCAACATACAATAGTTTCAACATACAATGGTCTTTTCTGGACCATCGTAAGTTGAAACCAGACTCAACATACAATGCTACAGACAGTCCAGATCTGTAAAACGTGTCAATGGCTGGAAGAACCAACCAATCAAAATGGGCATTCACTGGTAAAACCCCTGTATTACTGAAGTGTATGCACTGACTGGTATTACATGTTCTGTACACTTTACCTGTATCAGGGTTAGCTGCTCTTTTGGACACCAGGTGAGGGCAACTCCATTACTTGTTTTGGACATTGCCTGTACTGTACAGGACCCCTGAAGAAGCTCCTGTCCTCTACATAGACCAGTGTTTGCCAAGCAGGGTGGCCCCATTTTTTGCAAAACTACAACTCCCAGCATGCCCGGACAGCCTTTGGCTGTCCAGGCATGCTGGGAGTTATAGTTTTGCAACAGCTGGAGGCTCCCTGCTTGGGAAACACTGACATAGACAGTGATTTACAGCTCCCAGCAGATCTTTCTTACTTTTATATGTAAGGATTTGCTTTATCTATATCAGTTATCTACTTATTTTTCTTTGTCACTTTTTCCTATTTTTGGATGACATTTTGGTGCCTTTAGAACCAATTACCCTGTTTCCATAGAGTTATGGTCTCAACATACAATGGTTTCAACTTACAATGGTTTTCCTGGAACCAATTAATATTGTAACTTGAGGGACCACTGTAGTTATTGAATTATTTAGATGTGGTGAAAAAGCTAAAAAAAACTCAAAAACAAAAGATCCAGAAGGAAACCAGCAGCCAAACCTATTCAGACAGAAGGAAAAAGGAACAGACTATTTTTTCTACTACATGAAGTAAATTTCCCACTTTTGCCTATGTGCGCCAAATTTATTAATGCCGTGCAACAATTTAGTAAATTTGTCGCACATAGTCAAAAATGAAGTAGAAAAAAACAGGGTAAAAACCAGACTACATAGTAAAAGATTAGTAAATGCCCCCCTAAATGAATATCTCATAAATATATAGTACCTCAATTTGTATACACTAAATAGTCAAGCAGTAGATTTATAAAGTTCCATCCATAATGATTTTAACCTTTTTCTTCAACTGTTTAAAAATCTGACATCTTATACTACAGTTACAAGTAACCACTTTCTTTTGGTGATTTTCAACATTACTAAAAGAAGAGTTTGGCAATGCACAATATCATGCCTCTAATAATATCACTACTATAAAAGGTTAATTATATTAAAAATATTTCTTGATTGCTTTTAAAGGGATATTTAGAAAAATATAAAAAAGCTGCAGAAATATAACATTGCTAACCTGTCTGCCCCAGGCAGAAACCACCACTTTTTTCTGCATCTATAGTCCTTTCTCCTAACATGGCAGAAACACTGCTTCCTAGTTTAGTAATTGCAACATCCTACAATTCTCAGAATGTATTGCTTTCTCTAGTGCTTAATCACAGCCCTCTAAATACCCTGCCTCCTTATTTCCCACAGCTTTCCTGTCATTTACCACCTAGAGTGGCTGTAGAATATTGCTCAGTCAACAGATCCTGCTGTATTTATTCCCTGTCTGTTCCTTTGCCTGCCTTGCTCATCACAAGGAAGCAAGCTGTAAACACATCTTATTCTTCCCTAAATATCCATATATATATAGTGTGTGTGTGTGTATGACAGGAAGCGGTTGATATAAGCTGTAGGGGCTGGTCAGAGGTGATTACATAATTCAAGAGGTGGAACTTGAGCTCAGAGACATGATCCTGACACAACTCCTGAGGCAGGGGAGCTGCTGAGACAATACCACACTGAAAATTAAAGAATCATACAACATCCTATCAAGAGTGAATCACACAAAAACATGCTGAAGCCAGTACTATTTGTGATAACATTATAAAAGTACTTTATGTGTCTTGATCAGATTTATTTAAATTATTATATATTTTCCCTTTGGGCAAGTTGTTTTATTAACTCTGCCATTTTAGCTCTGCTATGCTACGCTATCTAAACACAACACAGGGTAAAAAGGGAAAACGCAAAGCTCCCTGAGGGGTGGGGGGTGGGGGCGGGGGAATGAGACTCACATCATGCTGTCTCTATGAATTCTGGCAGCATTCATATGGGTTTTCATAAGTAAATACAAAATCCTAACAATCACATTTTAAACTTTATATTCCTAAGCTCAACATTTCTACCTCTATCCTATGCACTTGGCAAAGCTTCTTTAAAGAGTCCCTGTGGCAAAAGATTAAATAGTTTAGGGTACCCTCATCACACACCTTGTTACAGTTTCTTAATACTCCCTTCTGTTTCCAAGATATGAAGGTTTATAGGTTGTCTGACAATTCAGGGAATCAGTCAGGTGGAAAGTGATTTTTAATATAAGGAGTGACTATCATTTTATGGGTTGGTTTAGACAGTCAGGGTATATGTTGTACTTTGATGGGCTTGTATGCCTAATACACACTTTGACTGTATAATCCGGCCAATCACCTTATAGCCACTGCCATTATTAAAATGAAGTTCATGCCCATCTGACTGATTCCCTAAATTATCAGACAAACTATAAACCCTGATACCTCAGGAATGGAACAGTGTATCAAGAAACTTTAAAAAACATGTGTGATCAGGGTACCCTAAGCTATTTAATGATGATGCAATCTCATTTTAGTGGGATTGGCCACAGGTCCTCTTTAAAGGGGTTGTCCCTTTTTTTTAAAACTGTACTATAGTCCAAAAATAGTTTTCTACCATGCCTACCTCTTGTAAACTGCTTTCAAAGTACCACCTTCTTGTAAACATGGAAATGTATTTTGAATAACGTGCTCTATTGTTGGCGGGGTTGCATGATCATGTGATCACATCTTCAATGTGCCCCCTTACCCACATGTAAATATAGTCTTCTCTCACATACCTAGTAATTAGACCAGCAGGGTTAAATGATAGGGAAGAATTTGGCCCCTTTCTGTAAGCTGTAAGATTGTTTTTAATGGTTTTATAATGTTCTGTAATTGCACATAAGGTGTTTCTTTTAGAGGTGTTAATCCCTCCCCTTCACTTACTTTAAAGCACATCTGTGATGAGAAGGAAGCAGAGAGACCGGAAGAAGTTCCACACTGGAACGAAACGGATGTTGTCTTTAGTAACTCGCGTCTCTGTACTCCACTCCCCACCTGCCTGCACCCCCTTGTCTCTGATGAGATGTTTTAAGACACAAGAATAAATAAGTATTTTTGATACTCTGGTGAGTTATCCGTCCTTTCCTTTCTTCAGCTATATGTTACCTAGTAATTAGACCTGTAATACAACTTGAGGAATAGAGACAGCTTCTTCTCTACTTTTCAGGTTCTGAGTGCCACACTATGCACATTTGGCTTATTCAATGGACATGCAGAGAAGGTTTTTTTTTCTTCTATTGACTGCCTAGCACTGTAAGGTGGGACATGCATATTGTACTATTTATCATTTGAACTAGAGGGGTCACATTTTAAAAAATTTAAAAGGACAGGTTGCTAATAATATATTTGTCATAAGGTCAATTACAAAAATAAAAATTTTCATACAAACTAAATTAACAATATTTTATTGGTGGAACAATCCCTTTCAGTAATGTAGTGTCTATTAAATTGATTAAAGTTGGTAAAGCCACAAACTTCGAGCTTCCTTGTGGTCAGCCTTGTTTTGTAGAAGTGTTGAGAGATGCAGAAGACATTTTACAGTAAAATAAACCAAATTAAAATGATTTTGTTAAAATTCTTCAGAAACATATTTCTGACAAGTTATGAAATGCAAAAAGTAATTAGACATTTTAGGTAAGAACAAGATTAGACAAAATGATATTGACAATTTAGGAAAACTGTCAATAAATTTTGTACATGATTATGGAATCTGCAAGACTGGCTGTAGCAGTCACAAGGCCTGTGTCAAGAAAGGGCAGGTAGTACAGACATGCAGTGTATCTAGAAGGCACTGATATGGGAAGTATGATTTTTTTTTTTTTTGTGATATTATCCACAATTTTTTTTCTTTTCTTTTTTTCTTTTTTCTTTTTTATTCAGATTGCCAGACAACCCATTAAAGGCTGTCATTAGACACAGAAGTTTTTGAGCCAAAATCAGAAGTGGATCGAGCAAGAAAGAGTGCAAAAAATCCTTCCTTTATATTCCCCATTTCTTTAGAATCTAGTTCCACTTTTGGCTTGAAAACTGCAGTGGCAGTTAAACAAAAAAGCAAACAAACAAATAAAAACAAACAAACAAACTTCCATGTGTGATGGTGGCCTAATGCTTCTTCCACCCCGTCCTATTTTCTTATATGAGAATTAAGGCTCAGTAATGGGAAATATGCTGGTCAGAGAATCACTGGGGAAGTAAATCATGAAAGTTTTGCTCATCTGTAGTCTAATTATATTCTTCTAACTGAACAGATCCAAACAGAATAAATTTCTGCACCATAATTGTCTCCAGAGATACTAGGAAGAATCTTTAAATATATTAATTTTATGAAATGCCTCGACATTTAGATTAATTTGAGGGCTCCTGGATTAGTTTCTATTTTCAAGGAAACTTCATAACTTCTCATTGCATATTTATAACATTGATCATATTAGTATGTTGAATACTTATAGAGGGCTCAACTTTGGTTCAGTATTGTAGCTTGAATCACACAATGGTCTTTCACAACAAACCCTAAATGTAAAAGTCTAACACCAAGAACATACATCTTGAAAATATCTGTAAAGATGTCGCAATGAACAACAACAATGGAACACACCCATGTATATTGCACAATGTTGCTACATTATATAATGCTGCACTTTCAGTGTGTTTAGTCCATAAGACATGGCAGTTGTTTTGTGATTTAGTAGACCACAAATTGTCTTGTAATTGATCTGAGTTTTATGAATTGGATAAGGATGGATGACAACCAGAATACTGTTGTTTCCGATGTTTAGCATTCTTTTTGTCCTTTTTTCTCTTAGATTTTTTACTAGAGTTCTTCTTTTTCTTACTTTCCTTGTACCAAGGACCCCAAACGCCTCCATTCAGTTTAGGATTGCTTCTTGGATCCTTTGGAGGGTATCTCACTGGCACTGCAGATTTGTTGAACTGTGCAAGTCTTCTAAGCAACTGTTTCACAATATCTGGGTACCTTTCAGATAAGTCAACTCTTTCATATGGGTCAGCTGTTATGTTAAAAAGCCACAAAGATTTTCCACTTGTGAGAGACACCCGCTCATTGTGCCATCGACTAAGTCCAATGTTGCTGAAACCTTGCGGAGGCACCCAGTCTCCATTACCAGGATTTCCTGTTAGCAGTTTCCACTGGTTTACTCTAATAGCAGATTGAACAGCAGTATTCCAAATACCAAAACCAGCAGTCCAGGAGCCATTTCTTGCTTTGATATACATAGGATCAATATTATGTAGGATGTCAATTCTTGGAGAACGTTTGCCTTCACTTATTGTCTCCCATATGTCATAACCATCTAGTTTCATGTCTTCTTCTATTTCTCCACCTGCCAAAGTAACTAGTGTTGGAAACCAGTCTGTTATGTGGATTAATTCTTTACAGATGTGGCCCTTGATTTTTAAAAATGGGCTATGGACAAACCCAATAGCACGTATACCGCCTTCCCAATATGTTCCCTTGCTTCCACGGAGAGGCCAGTTGTTTCCTCCTGCCATTGGTTGTCCACCATTGTCTGAGGAATAAATTATAACACTATTCTCATAGAAGCCATACTCCTGTAGTGCCACTGTGATGTTGTTAACAGCTTCATCTAAACATGACAACATGGCGGCATATCTTCGTCTATTGACATTTGTAATTGACTTATAGTTCTCTAAATAATTTCCTGGAGCTTGTAAAGGAGAATGTACAGCTTGGTAAGCAATATAAAGGAATATAGGCTTTTTTGGATTGTGGCTGGCCAAAATATTTTGTACTCTTTGAGTGTACATCTCTGTAGAATAAATACCATGGTCATGGTCCCACGCTGCATTATCATTTTCATACAAGTCATATCCACATGTCCCTGGGCTGTCACATTTATAATGGTTGTAGTAATCACCACTTCCCAAAAGTGATCCAAAGAAAGAATCAAACCCTCTATGTGTTGGCATGCATTCCTTGCGATAAAACCCCAGGTGCCATTTTCCAACCATGTGCGTTGCATAACCAATACTCTTTAACTTCTGTGGTAATGTCAAATTGTCCAGTGGCAAACAGTTTGGCTGGGATGGTCGTATTATGGAATGTTGAAGACCTGTGTGAATCTGATACCTAAAAGACATAAAAATGATATTTAGTTATTGTAATAAAGTAAAATAAATATAAAATTAAACATCTATATTACATTATATCTATCTATCTATATCTATCTATATTGATATAGATAGATAGAAAGCAAAATATACTGGGAACCTTTAGTAAAACTTCACTTTTAATATGTCCTTTTTAAAAAAAAATTAAATTTTTGTTGAAATAGATCATCAAAACATGTATGCACTCCAAAAGTATTTATATATTTTTGTACTTTTGTATTTTGTATCCCCACACAAGCAAGGCAAACCAAAGGTACGGATATATGTGCAATAATATGTTGTAATATTGAATGCTGCTGTGTAATCTGTGCCACAACAGTCATGTTTACAGTTGTGGAATCACAGTGCAATATAAGGGGACTTTGCTGCGCTCAAGAGCACTGGTGGTGGTCGGAGTGTATACGTGTTTTGATAATCTATTTCCACAAAAAATTTTTTTTTAAAAAGGACAAATTAAAAGTGAAGTTTTACAAAAGGTTCCCGATATATTTTGCTTTCTGTATTAATACTTTGGGAGACCTAATTTATTCTATGTGTGGTGTCGACCACATCCAAGTCCATCTATCTATCTATCTATCTATCTTTGGTTCATAGCACTTTATATTTATATTTAACTCTTTGCCATTCTGTAGACAATATACTTTTTGAATTAAGGTGACCTAGATGTCTGTAGATATATTTCTTAAATTCCCACAGGAAACAGTTCATTTCCACAGCTGGAATTCTTTTTTAAACTGTGTTATTAGTCATACAACCCCTGAACGCCAAAGCACATGGTCTTGATATTTTATCTACTGGTCCACATGTGTTGACCTCTTCTTATCTTTTGAGTAGTAAGAGGTCATAAGGTCTGAACATCTCCAGGGCCTACTAATCTAAAAGGAATGTAGACCCACAAGCTTGTGTAAGCATTAGAAATATATGGATACATTGGAGTAGAAGGACAACAAATATCAGTCTTTTCCTTTTTGTATAAGAAAATGGCCAGTAAACTACTTATGTCAGCAAACATATTGTTACGCCGAGCGCTCCGGGTCCCCGCTCCTCCCCGGAGCGCTCGCTTCACTCTCCCCGCGGCAGCGCTCCGGTCACGTCCTCTGACCCGGGGCGCTGCGATTCCGCTGCCAGCCGGGATGCGATTCGCGATGCGGGTAGCGCCCGCTCGCGATGCGCACCCCGGCTCCCCTACCTGACCCGCTCTCCGTCTGTTCTGTCCCGGCGCGCGCGGCCCCGCTCCCTAGGGCGCGCGCGCGCCGGGTCTCTGCGATTTAAAGGGCCACTGCGCCGCTGATTGGCGCAGTGGTTCCAATTAGTGTGTTCACCTGTGCACTTCCCTATATCACCTCACTTCCCCTGCACTCCCTTGCCGGATCTTGTTGCCTTAGTGCCAGTGAAAGCGTTCCTTGTGTGTTCCTTGCCTGTGTTTCCAGACCTTCTGCCGTTGCCCCTGACTACGATCCTTGCTGCCTGCCCCGACCTTCTGCTACGTCCGACCTTGCTTTTGCCTACTCCCTTGTACCGCGCCTATCTTCAGCAGCCAGAGAGGTGAGCCGTTGCTAGTGGATACGACCTGGTCACTACCGCCGCAGCAAGACCATCCCGCTTTGCGGCGGGCTCTGGTGAAAACCAGTAGTGGCTTAGAACCGGTCCACTAGCACGGTCCACGCCAATCCCTCTCTGGCACAGAGGATCCACTACCTGCCAGCCGGCATCGTGACAGTAGATCCGGCCATGGATCCCGCTGAAGTTCCTCTGCCAGTTGTCGCTGACCTCACCACGGTGGTCGCCCAGCAGTCACAACAGATAGCGCAACAAGGCCAACAGCTGTCTCAACTGACCGTTATGCTACAACAGTTACTACCACAGCTTCAGCAGTCATCTCCTCCGCCAGCTCCTGCACCTCCTCCGCAGCGAGTGGCCGCTCCTGGGATACGCTTATCCTTGCCGGATAAATTTGATGGGGACTCTAAGTTTTGCCGTGGCTTTCTTTCCCAATGTTCCCTGCATCTGGAGATGATGTCGGACCTGTTTCCCACTGAAAGGTCTAAGGTGGCTTTCGTAGTCAGCCTTCTGTCCGGAAAAGCCCTGTCATGGGCCACACCGCTCTGGGACCGCAATGACCCCCTCACTGCCTCTGTACACTCCTTCTTCTCGGAAATCCGAAGTGTCTTTGAGGAACCTGCCCAAGCCTCTTCTGCTGAGACTGCCCTGTTGAACCTGGTCCAGGGTAATTCTTCCGTTGGCGAGTATGCCGTACAATTCCGTACTCTTGCTTCAGAATTGTCCTGGAATAATGAGGCCCTCTGCGCGACCTTCAAAAAAGGCCTATCCAGCAACATTAAAGATGTTCTGGCCGCACGAGAAATTCCTGCTAATCTACATGAACTTATTCACCTAGCCACTCGCATTGACATGCGTTTTTCCGAAAGGCGTCAGGAACTCCGCCAAGATATGGACTCTGTTCGCACGAGGCGTTTCTTCTCCTCGGCTCCTCTCTCCTCTGGTCCCCTGCAATCTGTTCCTGTGCCTCCCGCCGTGGAGGCTATGCAGGTCGACCGGTCTCGCCTGACACCTCAAGAGAGGACACGACGCCGTATGGAGAACCTCTGCCTGTACTGTGCTAGTACCGAACACTTCCTGAGAGATTGTCCTATCCGTCCTCCCCGCCTGGAAAGACGTACGCTGACTCCGCACAAAGATGAGACAGTCCTTGATGTCTACTCTGCTTCTCCACGTCTTACTGTGCCTGTGCGGATGTCTGCCTCTGCCTTCTCCTTCTCTACAGTGGCCTTCTTGGACTCTGGATCTGCAGGAAATTTTATTTTGGCCTCACTCGTTAACAGGTTCAACATCCCGGTGACCAGTCTCGCCAGACCCCTCTACATCAATTGTGTAAATAATGAAAGATTGGACTGTACCATACGTTTCCGCACGGAGCCCCTTCTTATGAGCATCGGATCTCATCATGAGAGGATTGAACTTTTGGTCCTCCCCAATTGCACCTCGGAAATTCTCCTTGGACTTCCCTGGCTTCAACTTCATTCCCCTACCCTGGATTGGTCCACTGGGGAGATCAAGAGTTGGGGGTCCTCTTGTTCCAAGAACTGTCTAAAACCGGTTCCCAGTAACCCTTGCCGTAACTCTGTGGTTCCTCCAGTAACCGGTCTCCCTAAGGCCTATATGGACTTCGCGGATGTTTTCTGCAAAAAACAAGCTGAGACTCTACCTCCTCACAGGCCTTATGATTGCCCTATCGACCTCCTCCCGGGCACTACTCCACCCCGGGGCAGAATTTATCCTCTCTCTGCCCCAGAGACTCTTGCCATGTCCGAATACGTCCAGGAGAATCTAAAAAAGGGCTTTATCCATAAATCCTCCTCTCCTGCCGGAGCCGGATTTTTCTTTGTGTCCAAAAAAGATGGCTCCCTACGTCCTTGCATTGACTACCGCGGTCTTAATAAAATCACGGTTAAGAACCGCTACCCCTTACCCCTCATCTCTGAACTCTTTGATCGCCTCCAAGGTGCCCACATCTTCACTAAATTGGACTTAAGAGGCGCCTATAACCTCATCCGCATCAGAGAGGGGGACGAGTGGAAAACGGCATTTAACACCAGAGATGGACACTTTGAGTATCTGGTCATGCCCTTTGGACTGTGCAACGCCCCTGCCGTCTTCCAAGACTTTGTCAATGAAATTTTTCGTGATCTATTATACTCCTGTGTTGTTGTATATCTGGACGATATCCTAATTTTTTCTGCCAATCTAGAAGAACACCGCCAGCATGTCCGTATGGTTCTTCAGAGACTTCGTGACAACCAACTCTATGCCAAAATTGAGAAATGTCTGTTTGAATGCCAATCTCTTCCTTTTCTAGGATATTTGGTCTCTGGCCAGGGACTACAGATGGATCCAGACAAACTCTCTGCCGTCTTAGATTGGCCACGCCCCTCCGGACTCCGTGCTATCCAACGCTTTTTGGGGTTCGCCAATTATTACAGGCAATTTATTCCACATTTTTCTACCATTGTGGCTCCTATCGTGGCTTTAACCAAAAAAAATGCTGATCCCAAGTCCTGGCCTCCTCAAGCAGAAGACGCCTTTAAACGACTCAAGTCTGCCTTTTCTTCGGCTCCCGTCCTCTCCAGACCTGACCCTTCCAAACCCTTCCTATTGGAGGTTGATGCCTCCTCAGTGGGAGCTGGAGCTGTTCTTCTACAAAAAAATTCTTCCGGGCATGCTGTCACTTGTGGTTTTTTCTCTAGGACCTTCTCTCCAGCGGAGAGGAACTACTCCATCGGGGATCGAGAGCTTCTAGCCATTAAATTAGCACTTGAGGAATGGAGGCATCTGCTGGAGGGATCAAGTTCTCCTGTTATTATCTACACCGACCACAAGAACCTCTCCTACCTCCAGTCTGCCCAACGGCTGAATCCTCGCCAGGCCCGGTGGTCTCTGTTCTTTGCCCGATTTAATTTTGAGATTCACTTTCGTCCTGCCGATAAGAACATTAGGGCCGATGCTCTCTCTCGTTCCTCGGATGCCTCAGAAGTTGAACTCTCTCCGCAACACATCATTCCACCTGACTGCCTGATCTCCACTTCTCCTGCCTCCATCAGGCAGACTCCTCCAGGAAAGACTTTTGTTTCTCCTCGCCAACGCCTCGGAATCCTCAAATGGGGTCACTCCTCCCATCTCGCAGGTCATGCGGGTATCAAGAAATCTGTGCAACTCATCTCCCGCTTCTATTGGTGGCCGACTCTGGAGACGGACGTTGTGGACTTTGTGCGAGCCTGCACTATCTGTGCCCGGGATAAGACTCCTCGCCAGAAGCCCGCTGGTTTTCTTCATCCTCTGCCTGTCCCCGAACAGCCTTGGTCTCTGATTGGTATGGATTTTATTACTGATTTACCCCCTTCCCGTGGCAACACTGTTATTTGGGTGGTCGTTGATCGATTCTCCAAAATGGCACATTTCATCCCTCTTCCTGGTCTTCCTTCTGCGCCTCAGTTGGCTAAACAATTTTTTGTACACATTTTTCGTCTTCACGGGTTGCCTACGCAGATTTTCTCGGATAGAGGCGTCCAATTCGTGTCTAAATTCTGGAGGGCTCTCTGTAAACAACTCAAGATTAAATTAAATTTTTCTTCTGCATATCATCCCCAGTCCAATGGACAAGTAGAAAGGATTAACCAGATCTTGGGTGATTATTTGCGACATTTTGTTTCCTCCCGCCAGGATGACTGGGCAGATCTCCTCCCATGGGCCGAATTCTCGTATAACTTCAGGGTCTCTGAGTCTTCCTCCAAATCCCCATTTTTCGTGGTGTACGGCCGTCACCCTCTTCCCCCCCTCCCTACTCCCTTGCCCTCTGGTCTGCCCGCTGTGGATGAAATTTCTCGTGACCTTTCCATCATACGGAGAGAGACCCAAAATTCTCTCTTACAGGCTTCATCACGCATGAAGAAGTTCGCGGATAAGAAAAGAAGAGCTCCCCCCGTTTTTTCCCCTGGAGACAAGGTATGGCTCTCCGCTAAATATGTCCGCTTCCGTGTCCCTAGCTACAAGTTGGGACCACGCTATCTTGGTCCTTTCAAAATTTTGTGTCAAATTAATCCTGTCTCTTATAAACTTCTTCTTCCTCCCTCTCTTCGTATCCCTAATGCCTTTCACGTCTCTCTTCTCAAACCACTCATCCTCAACCGTTTTTCTCCCAAATCTGTTCCTCCCACTCCTGTTTCCGGCTCCTCGGACATCTTCTCGGTCAAAGAAATTTTAGCTGCCAAAAAGGTCAGAGGGAAAATTTTTTTTTTAGTGGACTGGGAGGGTTGTGGTCCTGAAGAGAGATCCTGGGAACCTGAGGACAACATCCTGGACAAAAGTCTGCTCCTCAGGTTCTCAGGCTCTAAGAAGAGGGGGAGACCCAAGGGGGGGGGTACTGTTACGCCGAGCGCTCCGGGTCCCCGCTCCTCCCCGGAGCGCTCGCTTCACTCTCCCCGCGGCAGCGCTCCGGTCACGTCCTCTGACCCGGGGCGCTGCGATTCCGCTGCCAGCCGGGATGCGATTCGCGATGCGGGTAGCGCCCGCTCGCGATGCGCACCCCGGCTCCCCTACCTGACCCGCTCTCCGTCTGTTCTGTCCCGGCGCGCGCGGCCCCGCTCCCTAGGGCGCGCGCGCGCCGGGTCTCTGCGATTTAAAGGGCCACTGCGCCGCTGATTGGCGCAGTGGTTCCAATTAGTGTGTTCACCTGTGCACTTCCCTATATCACCTCACTTCCCCTGCACTCCCTTGCCGGATCTTGTTGCCTTAGTGCCAGTGAAAGCGTTCCTTGTGTGTTCCTTGCCTGTGTTTCCAGACCTTCTGCCGTTGCCCCTGACTACGATCCTTGCTGCCTGCCCCGACCTTCTGCTACGTCCGACCTTGCTTTTGCCTACTCCCTTGTACCGCGCCTATCTTCAGCAGCCAGAGAGGTGAGCCGTTGCTAGTGGATACGACCTGGTCACTACCGCCGCAGCAAGACCATCCCGCTTTGCGGCGGGCTCTGGTGAAAACCAGTAGTGGCTTAGAACCGGTCCACTAGCACGGTCCACGCCAATCCCTCTCTGGCACAGAGGATCCACTACCTGCCAGCCGGCATCGTGACACATATACTATTATCATAGTCTTTTAATTTCACCCAAGCATAATGTCATATGTTTTATATTCTTGGTGTACTATCAGATGATTTGATTATGGCCAATGGCCAAACAGGTCAGTATCCCCCTGTGTAATAATGGCAGCGATCAGCTGAGGAGTTACCATTTGCTTATCATGTCGATTTGACCTGCTATACAGCCATACATCAGCCAACAGACATACACCTCCCTGTGTTACAGGGAATGTGTGTACAACAGCTGATTCCCGCAAAGGGCCGCACAAAGATCCAGGGATCATTCATGCACCAGCCCGGATTTAGCAAGGTACTGGAAAGTGGAGAACAAGCTACCTAGAGACTTTCAGACAGGGAGAGACTGGCTGATCTGACGCCTAGGGAGAGGCACTGTGCTTTAAAAGCCAAAAATTACCAGTATGAAGATAATGATAATCTGTGTAAAGTTGTCGTTGCAGTTATACTACTGTGTTGCTGCTGTGGCAATTTAAATAGACGGTATCTCTTTATATGATGGACTTGAACTTGAATTGTGTTGACCACTGTACTCTTGTTACACAGAGTGTTGGGTGTTGTGCAGACCACCTGTTCTTAGCCAAGAGTGGTTGAAAAATCTGACACAGGTAAGTAGTGGCCTTGCAGCCACAGGGGTGCAGAGCAGATCTAAGCAAAGTGATTAGTGCCCCACACAAGAAATACCTGTGCAGGGCATGGCCTCCCAGAGATCCTCAGCCACACTGTATATATAGCAAAAGATAACAGTTAATTTAACCCCTTAAGGACCAGGCCATTTTATACCTTAAGGACCGGAGCGTTTTTTGCAATTCTGACCACTGTCACTTTAAACATTAATAACTCTGGAATGCTTTTAGTTATCATTCTGATTCCGAGATAGTTTTTTCATGACATATTCTACTTTAACTTAGTGGTAAAATTTTATGGTAACTTGCATCCTTTCTTGGTGAAAAATCCCAAAATTTGATGAAAAAAATGAAAATTTTGCATTTTTCTAACTTTGAAGCTCTCTGCTTGTAAGGAAAATGGATATTCAAAATAATTTTTTTTTGGGTTCACATATACAATATGTCTACTTTATGTTTGCATCATAAAATCTATTAGTTTTTACTTTTGGAAGACACCAGAGGGCTTCAAAGTTCAGCAGCAATTTTGAAATTTTTCACAAAATTTTCAAACTCACTATTTTTCAGGGACCAGTTCAGTTTTGAAGTGGATTTGAAGGGTCTTCATATTAGAAATACCCCATAAAAGACCCCATTATAAAACCTACACCCCCCAAAGTATTCAAAATGACATTCAGTAAGTGTATTAACTCTTTAGGTGTTTCACAGGAATAGCAGCAAAGTGAAGGAGAAAATTCAAAATCTTCATTTTTTACACTCGCATGTTCTTGTAGACCCAATTTTTGAATTTTTGCAAGGGGTAAAAAGGAGAAAATTTTTACTTGTATTTGAAACCCAATTTCTCTCGAGTAAGCACATACCTCATATGTCTATGTTAATTGTTCGGCGGGCGCAGTAGAGGGCTCAGAAGGGAAGGAGCGACAAATGGTTTTTGGGGGGCATGCCGCATTTAGGAAGCCCCTATGGTGCCAGGACAGCAAAAAAAAACACATGGCATACCATTTTGGAAACTAGACCCCTCAGGGAACGTAACAAGGGGTAAAGTGAACCTTAATACCCTACAGATGATTCACGACTTTTGCATATGTAAAAAAAATATATATATTTTTTACCTAAAATGCTTGGTTTCCCAAAAATTTTACATTTTTAAAAAGTGTAATATCAGAAAATACCCCCCAAAATTTGAAGCCCAATTTCTCCCGATACAAAAAACACCTCGCATGGGGGGTGAAAAGTGCTCTGCTGGCGCACTACAGGTCTCAGAAGAGAAGGAGTCACATTTGGCTTTTTGAAAGCAAATTTTGCTCTGGGGGCATGCCGCATTTAGGAAGCCCCTATGGTGCCAGAACAGCAAAAAAAAAACACATGGCATACCATTTTGGAAACTAGACCCCCCAGGGAATGTAACAAGGGGTAACGTGAACCTTAATGCCCTACAGGTGTTTCACGACTTTTGCATATGTAAAAAAATTTTTTTTTTTTACCTAAAATGCTTGTTTTCCCAAAATGTTTACATTTTTAAAAAGGGTAATAGTGGAAAATACCCCCCAAAATTTGAAGTCCAATTTCTCCCGATTCAGAAAACACCCCATATGACGGTGAAAAGTGCACTGCTGGCGCACTACAGGTCTCAGAAGAGAAGGAGTCACATTTGGCTTTTTGAAAGCGAATTTTGCTCTGGGGGCATGCCGCACCATAGGGGCTTCCTAAATGCGGCATGCCCCCAGAGCAAAATTCACTTTCAAAAAGCCAAATGTGTTTTACCGGCCCCCCGCAACCATAAGGAGCGGAGCCGGTGCCCGATGCCTGCTGAAATCGTTCAGCAGGCATCGTGGCATATCACCCAGGGGGGGTCATTATGACCCCCCATGTCGGCGATGGCCGCAGATCGCTGGACAATTCAGTCCAGCGATCTGCGGCGGATTCCGGGTCAATCGGGTCTCCAGTGACCCGGTGACCCGGAAATATTGGCTGATCGGGGCCGTCAGAGCCAGCAGGGGTGAGGTGGCACTGGTGCCACCTCACGATCGCCCTGATTCGTCGGCCGGATTCCCGGCCGACCAATCAGGGCGCCTGCTGCGGATGTCACTCCCGCAACCCGCTCCGCCCCTCTTCCGGAGGACGTGAGCGGGTGCGATACGTGCACCCCAGGTGCTGGGGACCCCGATCCCCGGCATCAATGTTGGAATCGGGGCCCCAGGAGCAGCGGCGGCGACGACGAGGGACTGACCTGTTCTCATACATCATGTGTCCTTAAGGACTCGGAAATGGAGACGTATGAGAACGTCATGTGTCCTTAAGGGGTTAAAGGGGTATTCCAGGCCAAAACTTTTTTTTATATATCAACTGGCTCCGGAAAGTTAAACAGATTTGTAAATTATAGAGAAATGTGTGCAGCTCACAAAACACAATCCGAGGATATAATTGGTTATAAGCCGAAACCCAACGGCCGGAATTATAAAAGAAATTGTACAAAGTGTATAACCAATCCTCAAGGATTCTACCCCGAAAGGAACATAATGATATTTGAATAAAATAACATAGGATGCTATAAGTATAAGATTTTATTAAATGCAAATAAAAAATTTGTAAAAATATAAAAAATGCACTATATATCCTCTGGCATACAATATAACAGGATGAAGAAAACCTAATAACTATTGGAAGGATTAAGATGTATACTAACAACCTGTTAGTTTTTGATATTATTGAGAAGCAATCAGATCATTATACAAGATTGTAGATGTGCACCATTTCTGTTTTCTACCCGAATTCACACTATGTTTTCTATCCCCTCCTTTTTTTTTGTTTAAACATGTGCTGCACTCTTCCCCACCCCCTCAGCCCAACCCTATATAAGTAGTAGTTAGCTACACAAGGGCCATTTCTTTCCTAGCAGCCTCACAGTCTGACTGGGAGAGCATGGTAAGTGAGCTATTACACCTTGTTCACACTGGTGTGGTGCTGTGCGGCGTCCGTTGCTGCCGTGGAACCGTGTCTGCGGGGATGTGCGACCCATAGACTAGTTTAAGTGGCATTGGGGCTGCTCTGCCAGTGGGTCGTTTCGCCCCCCGTGGGCACTGGTGTCGCGGCGGTGGTGGTCGCCGCCCGGTGCTACGCCATTTCATGCTAGGGACTTTAGGGACCCACTCTAAATAGGTGGCCTTGACGTGGCGAGTGGGCTTGTACTTTTTGGTCAAAAATGTATACTAGCAACCTGTTTGTTTTTGATATTATGCTGAGAAGCAATCAGATCATTATACAAGACTGTAGATGTGCACCATGTCTGTTTTCTACCCGAATTCACAGATTTGTAAATTACTTCGATTAAAAAATCTTAATCCTTCCAATAGTTATTAGCTTCTGAAGTTGAGTTGTTTTTTTTCTGTCTAACTGCTCCCGGGATGTGACATCATCATTGAGCAGTTAGACAGAAAACTTCAGAAACTAATAACTATTGAAAGGATTAAGATTTTTTAATAGAAGTAATTTACAAATCTGTTTAACTTTCCGGAGCCAGTTGATATATATATATATATATATATATATATATATATATATATATATATATATATATAAAAGTTTTTGCCTGGAATACCCCTTTAAGTGCATCCTGATTGCATGTTGTATGCTTTGTATGGACCCTGGCCCTGGTTATGGAGATGCTTGAGTGATACTCAGGTATCTTTTGTGCTCTCATATAAATGAATGTCTGCAGCATGTGCTCCTCACTAAGAGCTGGGACCCCCCCCCCCCCCATCTCCCGCAATCAGTTATTTATCCCCTATCCTGTGAATAGGGGATGAGTTAGTTTTGGCCAGAGTTCTCCTTTAAGGGTGGGGATTGCAAATGCAATGGTCCTAATAAAGTAGATCATACCATTTTGTGTATGCAGCATATATTTTGTGTAAGCTAGACTACAAAGAAAATCAAAGCTTTTATGGTTGTCAACGGAAACAGTGGATTAATTTTCTACATCACTTCACAGATCAAAGACTTCGCCTCCTCGAATGTAAATCATGAGCAGACACTGAGCCAGAAAAGGATGCTGAGCAACCATAGCACTGATGCTATAATAATTGTCATTGTAACTTTGGACTTTAATAGAGGCTGTAACTTAGGATCTGTATAGGGTAATGCAGTCATTACTCATGTTTATACAGGTTCATTGTATAAATAAAACTATGATCAGTCAGAAAGCTGGGAAAATTCACTTACTGTTCAATTTACTTTCAAAGTCCATTTGTTTCTAAGTCAGCCCTGGGTAACTACATGCGGAATTTTCTTGAATATGATTCAACATAGTTTTTTTTCTTTGCAAGTAAAATTAGGCAGCCATTAGAAATAATTTTCTACAGAAGAAGCATTACAGTCTAGCAATGCTAATAACTAAGGAACAATCAAGACTTCTCTTTTTTTCTTCTATAGCCAAGTATAATTTACTGATGTTATAGTACTGTATGCAAACATAGCTGTAGAAACATTGCAACTCTGTTTACTTCAATGAGATCGAAACTTCACGTATAGTCTCTGAAGAATGTTTCATGCTCTATTACTTAAATGATGTTCCTATCTGAATAAATGTTTATAATATTCAACAATCTCATTTTCCATTGCATTTCTTAAAGGGATACTCCAGCCCCTTATCTAAAGGATAGGGGAAAAGATGCATGATCGCGGGGGTCCTGCCGCTCTCCGCAGCGCTGGAGGCTCAGAGCTATGTTATCCGGCCACACACGCTGGCCGTGAGCGCATGGTCCCGTTACCTTCTCCTACTGGCGGGGCTGGGATTTGCATTGTGGGACGCACCCGCATGCGAATCCCAGTCTGTTACTCACAGGGTACTTCTCCTGCCCCCCCCCCCTGCCTTTCTGCTCCGGTGCGCGTGTCCCCGTTCCCTAGGGTGCGCGCGCATGCCGTAGCTTTAAGATTTAAATGGCCAGTGTGCCCATTATTGTAGTACACCTGTGGCTCATTGATAAATTTCTCCTCCTCCCACACTTCCCTGCCTGATCTTTGTTGCCTTGTGCCTGAGAGAAAGCATTCCTCCGAGTTTCCTTGTATCCGTGTATCTGATCCTTTGCTCTGTGACCCGACCTTGCTCCTCTGCCGCCTGCCTACTGACCTCCTGCTATGTCCTGACTACGCTACTGTGCCACCTGGCCTGACCTTCTGCTATCCTGACTATGAGCTGCCTTATCCCTCCTGTGCCTTGCATCTCCTCAGCTGCCTGTGTCGTCGAGCCATGCCAGGGGTAGCGACCTGGGTGCCGCCTGCCACAGCAAGTCCATCCCGCTTTGCGGCGGGCTCTGGTGAAAACTAGAGTCACCTTAGACTCCGCTCCCTGGTACAGGCCAAGTCATCTGCCACACTAGTCCAGCGGTTCCACATCCACCGGTGTTCCTCCGGTGAGCCAGCATGGTGGCAGGATGGTTGGCAGTCAGCATGGTGGCAGAAGTGGAAAGTCTGGAGCCAAACATGCCCGGGGTAGACCACCTGCTTCGCGGCAGCCAACCTTCCCGGGAGTTAGTAAAACAGGGGTTCCTGCAGTCAGGGGCAGTAGCAATAAATCAGTGCGGACTGTTGGTGGGAAAATCAGCTACTCGGCAGTGTGGCAGCTGCCTCCTCCAGGCTGTGTCACTGTACCGCCCTGTGGTTTCCTCCTGCTGCTTGCACATTAAATAAAACTTTTTAGGTTCATCTATTTAAAATCCTCAATTTAAATGTTAAAATATATCTTTAATCTTTTCAATTGTAGGGCCCTATGATCTCGACAGACTGTTGCCACCTCCAGGCTGGGTCATTCAGCCACTATATATGGTCTCCTCATGCTGTTGCTGCCTCTAGGCAATGTCGTTCAGCCACTATATGGTCTCCTCTTGCTGCCTCCAACTCTAGGCTGTGCCATTCAGCCACTATATGGTCTATTCGTGTTTCTGTCACCTCCAGGCTGTTACGCCGAGCGTTCCGGGTCCCTGCTCCTGCCCGTAGCACTTGCGGCGTTCTTCTTCTGTTAGCAGTGCCCCGGTCAGACTCGCTGACCGGGAGCGCTGTTCTGAGTCCCCCGGCGGGGATGCGATCTGCGCGGCAGGACGTGCCTGCCCGCGGGTCGCATCCCGTTCTGCTTACCTGCCCCATCCTCCTTCCCCATCCCGGCGCGCTGTCTAGGGCGCGCACGCCGGCTCTCTGAAATTTAAAGGGCCAGTGCACCACTAATTGGTGCCTGGCCCAATCAAATGCAATTACCTCCATTTCCTATTTACACCCACTTCCCCTTCCTGTACTTGCCGGATCTTGTTGCCCTAGTGCCCTGAGAAAGCGTTTTGTGTATCCCAAGCCTGTGTATCCAGACCCTTGCCGTTGCCCCTGACTACGACCCTTTGCTGCCTGCCCTGACCTTTTGCTATGTCTGACCTTGCTCTTGCCTTGTCCCTGTGTACCGCGCCTGTCTCAGCTGTCAGTGGGGTTGAGTCGCTATTGGTCCCTGCACCTCCCCGAAGCGCTTGTGGCGTTCTTCTTCTGTTAGCAGCGCCCTGGTCAGACTCGCTGACCGGGAGCATTGTTCTGAGTCCCCCGGCGGGTCACATCCCGTTCTGCTTACCTGCCCCGTCCTCCTTCCGTCCCATCCCGGCGAGCGCAGCCCCGCTCTCTAGGGCGCGCGCCCGCCGCCTCTCTGAAATTTAAAGGGCCAGTGCACCACTAATTGGTGCCTGCCTCAATCAAGTGCAATTACCTCCATTTCCTATTTAAACCCACTTCCCCTTCCTGTCCTCACCGGATCTTGTTGCCATAGTGCCCTGAGAAAGCGTTTTGTGTATCCCAAGCCTGTGTATCTAGACCCTTGCCGTTGCCCCTGACTACAACCCTTTGCTGCCTGCCCTGACCTTTTGCTACGTCCGACCTTGCTCTTGCCTTGTCCCTGTGTACCGCGCCTGTCTCAGCTGTCAGTGGGGTTGAGTCGCTATTGGGTAGAACGACCTGGGGGGCCACCTGCCGCTGCAAGTCCATCCATTTGCGGCGGGCTCTGGTGAAAACCAGTAACCCCTTAGATTCCGTTCCCCTGGTACGGCCCACGCCATCACCTCACTGACACAGAGGATCCACCTCCAGTGTCCTCTCTGCATTCCAGTCCGGATCCTGACACAGATTTAGCCATTTAGCCACTATATGGTCTCCTCTTGCTGCTGCAACCTCCAGGCTGTGTCACTGTACCTCCATGTGGTCTCCTCATGCTGCTGACACATTAAATAAAACTTTTTAGGCTCATCTATTTGAAATCTTCAATTTAAATGTTAAAAAATATCTTTACTCTTTTCAATTGTGAGGCCCTATGGTCTCGACAGACTATTGCCACCTCCATGCTGGGTCATTCAGCCACTTCCAGGCTCTGTCATTATGCCACTCTGCGACAGTGATTCTAATAGTGATGCCTCTTATCTGCATGTCATACTGAATTACAGTATTATTTCACTAACCCAGCAAGGTAAAACGCCTATTGAGGCTCTCTGTAGGCCAGAAATAGCCTTTTTTTTAATAGCGATTCGCCGCAAATAAATTCAGACCGAAACAAATTTTTTTTTTTGGGGGGGGGGGGGGGGGGAATATGGCACACCGGCCGTATCAAATTTTTAAAAAAATTGCTCATCTCTAGTGCTCTTATTTACTGTTCTACACTCTAGAGGGCATATTGCAAAACTGTCCCTAGTGTGTGTGTTAGGATCCGGCAGGCTGGAGGTGGATCCTCTGTGTCAGAGAGGGATTGGCGTGGACCGTACCGTTGGACCGGTTCTAAGTTGCTACTGGTATTAACCAGAGCCCGCCGCAAAGCGGGATGGTCTTGCTGCGGCGGTAGCAACCAGGTCGTATCCACCGGTAACGGCTCAACCTCTCTGACTGCTGGGACAGGCACGGTACAGAAGGACAAGGCAAGAGCAAGGTCGGACGTAGTAGAAGGTCAGGGCAGGCAGCAAGGGTCGTAGTCAGGGGCAACAGCAGAAGGTCTGGCTTGGGACATACACAAAACGCTTTCACTGGCACAAGGCAGCAAGATCCTGCAATGCAGGGAAGGGGAAGTGAGGTTATAAAGGCGTGGAGCAGGTGGGAGCTAATACACTTGATTGGGCTAGGCACCAATTAGTGGTGCACTGGCCCTTTAAATCTTAGAGAGCTGGCGCGCACGCGGCCTAGAGAGCGGAGCCACGCGTGCCAGGACGTGACAGCCGGGGACTGGGACAGGTAAGCAGATTGGGATGCGATCCGCGAGCGGGCGCGTCCCGCTATGCGAATCGCATCCCCGCCGGCAGTGTCAGTGCAGCGCTTCCGGTCAGCGGGTCTGACCGGGGCGCTGCAGAGAGGAGAACGCCGCGAGCGCTCCGGGGAGGAGCAGTGTGTACGTGAAATTATACCGTAAACCTCATTGGGAACATAAACCATACAGAACTGTGGAATATGATGGCACTGTATTAGATAATATGAGAAATAAATAAATAATACATGTGTTTATTTCATACTTTGACACTTTTAATGCTTTACTACAGAAAATTTTATTTTCTTTACATTTATTCAGCATAGTAACCAACATCATGTAGTCATTCTATATCTACTGTAATTCAAGTCCCAATCAAGACATTTTTCACTTATTAAAAAAATGGTTTCATCAAGTCCTTATTTAGCATTTTGATTTACTATGATAAATTGGAGAAAATGAGATGATGATGGATATAATATTAAATGTACTCCTATTACTTAATGGTGAAGTCATTTGCCCAGGGTGTACATGAACACCTCCTCTCAGCTGCAGATTTACTAACTTTGAATCCCACTAGGATTCTGTTCTTGCTACAGTGGGATGAATGCCAGATCTAATGTCCTAGGATTTGGCTTTTTACTCTGTTAAAGAACACAACCAAACCTCTCTAGATAAAGGAATTCCCATAACTTTTTATCAAAGCACATTTAAAGAGGATGACCTAAAGAGGTTTTACCATGATTCACTTTCCACAGAAAACGTAATATTTTGTTAAACTTAATTTTACTGCTTCTAAAAAATGATGCAGATATGAGCTTTTTTCCTTGTCTCTGCCTTCTTTTTATGCTCTCCCCTTTTCACATGAAATTTTGAGTGGTGGGCGGAGCTTATCGCCTTAAGGACGCAGGGCGTATGCATACACCCCTTTTCCGAGTCCTTAAGGACTCAGGGCGTATGGATACGTCCTGCGTTCTTCTGACCCCTGCTGCTCGCCAGGCAGGGACCGGACCGGGATGCCTGCTGATATCTAGAGATGACCGAACTTTTAAAAAATTCGATTCGGCCGATTCGCCGAATTTTCCGAAAAAGTTTGTTTCGATCCGAATTTTTTTGCAGCGAATCTATATCAAAAAAGGATATTTCTAGCCTACAGACAGCCTCAATAGGGGTATAGAACACTTTGCTGTATTCCAAAACACATATGGAGTGTGCTGGGGTAGTGAAAAAATATTGTTAATTAGAATAACATGCAGATTACCGGCATCACTTAAAGAATCACTGCCGCAGATCGACACAATGACAGAGCCTGCAGGTGGCATCAGTGTGAGGAGACCATATAGTGGCTGAATGACACAACGTGGAGGTGTTGGCAGCATGAGGAGACCATATAGTGGCTGAATGGCACAGCGTGGAGGTGTTGGCAGAATGAGGAGACCATAGAGTGGCTGAATGACACAGCTTGGATGAGGATGAAGCATGAGGACACCATATAGTGGCTGAATGACACAGCGTGGAGGTGTTGGCAGCATGAGGAGACCATATAGTTGCTGAATGGCACAGCGTGGAGGTGTTGGCAGAATGAGGAGACCATAGAGTGGCTGAATGACACAGCTTGGATGAGGCTGAAGCATGAGGACACCATATAGTGGCTGAATGACACAGCATGGAGGTGTTGGCAGCATGAGGACACCATATAGTGGCTGAATGGCACAGCGTGGAGGTGTTGGCAGCATGAGAAGACCATATAGTGGATGAATGGCACAACCCGGAGTTGCCAGCAGCATGAGTAGGCACTAGGCCTTCACAATCCCTAAGACTAAAAGATGAATTTAGAAATTTAAACTGAACATTTTGGATAGCGGGTGCTACCTATGATAACATTTTAATTTCCCAGACCCAGGCCCAGCAGCGACATCAGTAAACCATATATTGCCTGAATGACACAGCCTGGAGTTGGCTGATGCATGAGTACACACCAGGTCTTCACAATCCCTAAAGTAAAACACAATAATTTTAGAAATTTTTGAAGAAGATTTTGGATAGCGGGTGCTACCTATTATAAAATTTGAATTTCCCAGACCCAGGCCCAGCAGCGGCATCAGTAAACCATTTATTGCCTGAATGACACAGCCTGGAGTTAGCTGATGCACGAGTACACACCAGGTCTTCACAATCCCTAAAATAAAACACAACAATTTTAGAAGAAGATTTTGGATAGCGGGTGCTACCTATGATAAAATTTTAATTTTCCAGACCCAGGCCCAGCAGCTGCATCAGTAAACCATATATTGCCTGAATGACACAGCCTGGAGTTGGCAGAAGCATGAGGAGACAGTTGAAATGCCTGATTTTTTTTTATTGAAATTTAAATCAAAGTTTGAGTGTCCCGGACCCCAGTGTGTGGGTACAAAGGACCAAATCTAACAACCCCCCACAGGGCTCATGTGGCCGTGAGATGTAGGCGCAACGTCTCCATTGCCCTGACCGGCCATTGTTTCCAAGACTTTTTGCCAAGGCAAACCATGTGAAGAACAGCGTGACACCGCTGTGCCCTGCACACATGGTATGCTGAAGGGCCACTGAGACTTGTCCGGGCAGTGGAGGCTTAGGACACAGTGGAGGATGTGGAGGCGGAGTCGCACACTGTTACAGGACCAACGGACTGACAGAGTGGAGCAGAAAGCAGCATGAGTACACAAGAGGGGTTCACAACCCCTAAAATTAAAAGGTGAACTTAGAAATCTCTATTGAAGATGCATGTTAGGTAGTGATACCATCCAAAAATTTAAGGCCCAAGCCCAGTAGCATCAGTAAGCCAAGTAATTCCTGAAAAACACAGGCGCAGGCATCAGCAGTAGACCCGGGGGTTTCATAACCACTTTACATTGCAAGATCAATGTTGAAATTTCAATTAAGCTAGTGGTAAATATCACAAAATTTGAGGGCCAAGGCCAGAAGAAGCATTAAGGAAATTAGTTTAAAAAAAAACAGTCAGGAAAAGGCATCTGCAGTACACCAAGGGATTTAATAAGCAATAAGATTGAAATATCAATTAATTCGAGGATTTTAATTATTTAACTCAAAATCACCTGATAGCAGATTCTAGACTATACGGTGTCTGAATGGCACTTCCTTGAGGTGGCTGAAGCAATGGGAAGCCATTATGGCTCACACACATAGGAAATAGGTCCATCCAAATAAGCAACAAGTAATTAATTCAAGGATTTTAATTATGTAACTCAGCAGTCAGCTGTAGCCCACTTCCATCAAATAAAGGCTTGCACAAAATTGAGATTCCCACAATAAAGAATAGACTGAATAAAAAAAGGCTAACTTCAGTGTTTATTAAAAGGTGTACTGTCTGAAGAAATACCTTTGTGTTAGAACAAGTGCATATCCAAGAGTCCAGAAGACTCTATAATGCATAACGGTGGACCACAAAAAGACATTCTTCTCTAAAGTAATGTGTTCTGACATAAAGAAGCAGAGTTCATCCCTCACCATATTATTTTGGGAAAATGTTAATTAAAAAATCACACACAACAAGCGTTCCATCTGGAAAATTCAAGTTTACTTCTGAGAAATATATCAGAAAATTTGAAAAAAACAGAACCCAAGAGGGTTTAATATCACCATACATTGCACCATAAACTTTGAAATTTAAATTAAGCATGTATGCATCTATTCCAAAAATCGAAAAATGTAAGGCTTAAGCCCAGAAGCATGAGTAATCCAAGTAGTTCCTGAAAGACACAGTCAGGAAAAGGCATCAGCAGTACACAAGAAGATTTCATAACACTTAAGATTGAAAGATCAATGTTGAAATATCAATTAAGCATGTATGTAAGCTAGTGCAAAACATCCCAATTTAAGGCCCAAGCCCAGAAGCATCAATAAGCCAAGTAGTTCCTGAAACACACAGTCAGGAGCAGGCATCAGAAGTACACAAAGGGGTTTCATAACCCCTTACATTGAAAGATCAAAGTTGAAATTTCTATTAAGAATGTATTTATCTTGTGGTAGACATCCAAAAATGTAAGGCCCAAGCCCAGAAGCATCAGTAAGCCAAGTAATTCCTGAAAGACACAGGAGCAGGCATCAGCAGTACACCCGAGACTTTCATAACCCCTTTACTTTGCAAGATCAAAGTTGAAATTAGCATTAACCCCTTAAGGGCGCAGCCCATCTTGGCCTTAAAGGGGTACTCCGGTGAAAACCTTTTTTCTTTTAAATCAACTGGTGGCAGAAATTTAAACATATTTGTAAATTACTTCTATTAAAAAAATCTTAATCCTTCCTGTACTTATTAGCTGCTGAATACTACAGAGGAAATTCTTTTCTTTTTGGAATGCTCTCTGATGACATCACGAGTACAGTTCTCTCTGCTATCAGTGGGATTTGAACCCAAGTCCCCAGCACTGCAAGGCAGCAGTGCTAACCACTGAGCCACCATGCTGCCCTTAGAATACATCTGCTATGCATGGTTGCTAAAATGGACAGAGATGTCAGCAGAGAGCACTGTGTTTGTGATGTCATCAGTGTTCCAAAAAGAAAGGAATTTCCTCTGTTGCATTCAGCAGCTAATAAGTACTGGAAGGATTAAGATTTTTTAATAGAAGTAATTTACAAATGTGTTTAACTTTCTGCCACCAGTTGATTTAAAAGAAAAAAGGTTTTCCCCGGAGTACCCCTTTAACCCCTTAAGGACATAGGGCGTATCCATACGCCCCCGTTTCCAAGTCCTTAAGGACCGAGGGCGTATGGATACGCCCTGAGCTTTTCCGGCCCCCGCCGCTAGCCGGAGGGGAGCCGGGGCCGGATGCCTGCTGAAATCGTTCAGCAGGCATCCCGGCATATCGCCCAGGGGGGCATTATGTCCCCCCATGTCGGCGATTGCCGCAGATCGCTGGACAATTCAGTCCAGCGATCTGCGGCGGATTCCGGGTCAATCGGGTCTCCAGTGACCCGATGACCCGGAATTACTGGCTGATCGGGGCCATCAGAGACGGCCCCGAACAGCCAGAGCCAGCAGGGGTGAGGTGGCACTCGTGCCACCTCACGATCGCCCTGATTCGTCGGCCGGATTCCCGGCCGACCAATCAGGGCGCCTGCTGCGGGTGTAACTCCCGCAACCCGCTCTGCCCCTCTTCCGGAGGACGTGAGCGGGTGCGGGAAGACGACCCCCGGTGCTGGGGACACCGATCCCCGGCGTCCCTGTTGGGATTGGGGCCCCAGGAGCGACGGCGGCGGCGAGGGACTGACCTGTGCGGCGGCATCGTGGAGCAGCAGCAGGAGGTGAGTGACAGCCTCCTGCTGTTGCTTAGCAACAGCTCCCAGCATGCAAAAATGGCATGCTGGGAGCTGTAGTTATGCAACAGCAGGAGGCAGACCACCATATGGGCATGCTGGGACTTGTAGTTTTGCAACAGCTGGAGGCACATTCTTTCTATGGAAAAGTGTACCTTCAGCTGTTGTATAACTACAACTCCCAGCTTGCACAATCAACTAAAGTGCATGCTGGGAGTTGTAGTGGTGCATCTGGTGGTTGCATAACTACAACTCCCAGCATGCCCGTTGGCTGTCGGTGACTGCTGAGAGTTGTAGTTTTGCAACAGCTGAAGGCACACTGAGTTAAGTAGCAAACCAGTGTGTCTCCAGCTGTTGCATAACTACAATCCCCAGCATCCCCAGCAATGTAGTATGCCTCCGGCTGTTGCATAACTACAAGACCCAGCATGCCCTTCCGCTGTCTGTACATGCTGGGGGTTGTAGCTTTTGCAACAGCTGAAGGCACACTGGTTGCAAAACACTGAGTTTGTTACCAAACTCGGTGTTTCACAACCTGTGTGTCTCCAGCTGTTGCAAAACTAAAACTCCCAGCATGCACTGATAGACCGTACATGCTGGGAGTTGTAGTTTTGCAACAGCTGGAGGTATTCCCCCCCCCCCCCCATGTGAACGTACAGGGTACACTCACATGGGCGGAGGATTACAGTAAGTATCCGGGTGCAAGTTTGAGCTGGGCAAATTTTCTGCCGCTGCTCAAACTGCCAGCGAGAAACTACTGTGAACCCCCGCCGTGCGACTGTACCCTAAAAACACTACACTACACTAACACAAAATAAAATAAAAAGTAAAAAACACTACATATACACATACCCCTACACAGCCCCCCTCCCCAATAAAAATGAAAAACGTCTGGTACGCCACTGTTTCCAGAACGGAGCCTCCAGCTGTTGCAAAACAACTACTCCCAGTATTGCCAGATAGCCACTGACTGTCTAGGCATGCTGGGAGTTTTACAACAGCTGGAGGCCCCCTGTTTGGGAATCACTGGCGTAGAATACCCCTATGTCCACCCCTATGCAAGTCCCTAATTTAGGCCTCAAATGTGCATGGCGCTCTCACTTTGGAGCCCTGTCGTATTTCAAGGCAACAGTTTAGGGTCACATATGGGGTATCGCCGTACTCGGGAGAAATTGGGCTTCAAATTTTGGGGGTATTTTCTGCTATTACCCTTTTTAAAAATGTAAAATTTTTGGGAAAACAAGCATTTTAGGTAAAAAAAAAATTTTTTTTTTACATACACAAAAGTCATGAAACACCTGTGGGGTATAAAGGTTCACTTAACCCCTTGTTACGTTCCCCGAGGGGTCTAGTTTCCAAAATGGTATGCCATGTGTTTTTTTTTTTTTGCTGTCCTGGCACCATAGGGGCTTCCTAAATGCGGCATGCCCCCAGAGCAAAATTTGCTTTCAAAAAGCCAAATGTGACTCCTTCTCTTCTGAGACCTGTAGTGTGCCAGCAGAGCACTTTTCACCCCCATATGGGGTGTTTTCTGAATCGGGAGAAATTGGGCTTCCAATTTTGGGGGGTGTTTTCTACTATTACCCTTTTTAAAAATGTAAAAATTTTGGGAAACCAAGCATTTTAGGTAAAAAAAGAATTTTTTTTCACATATGCAAAAGTCGTGAAACACCTGTAGGGTATTAAGGTTCACATTACCCCTTGTTACGTTCCCCGAGGGGTCTAGTTTCCAAAATGGTATGCCATGTGGGCTTTTTTTGCTGTTCTGGCACCATAGGGGCTTCCTAAATGCGGTATGCCCCCAGAGCAAAATTTGCTTTCAAAAAGCCAAATGTGACTCCTTCTCTTCTGAGACCTGTAGTGCGCCAGCAGAGCAATTTTCACCCCCATATGGGGTGTTTTCTGAATCGGGAGAAATTGGGTTTCAAATTTTGGGGGGTATTTTCTGCTATTACCCTTTTTAAAAATGTAAAATTTTTGGGAAACCAAGCATTTTAGGTAAAATTTTTTTATTTTTTTTACATATGCAAAAGTTGTGAAACACCTGTAGGGTATTGAGGTTCACTTTACCCCTTGTTACGTTCCCTGAGGGGTCTAGTTTCCAAAATGGTATGCCATGTTTTTTTTTTTGCTGTCCTGGCACCATAGGGGCTTCCTAAAGGTGACATGCCCCCCAAAAACCATTTGTCGCTCCTTCCCTTCTGAGCCCTCTACTGCACCCGTTGAACAATTAACATAGACATATGAGGTATGTGCTTACTCGAGAGAAATTGGGTTTCAAATACAAGTAAAAATTTTCTCCTTTTTACCCCTTGAAAAATTCAAAAATTGGGTCTACAAGAACATGCGAATGTAAAAAATGAAGATTTTGAATTTTCTCCTTCACTTTGCTGCTATTCCTGTGAAACACCTAAAGGTTTAATACACTTACTGAATGTCATTTTGAATACTTTGGGGGGTGTAGGTTTTATAATGGGGTCTTTTATGGGGTATTTCTAATATGAAGACCCTTCAAATCCACTTCAAACCTGAACTGGTCCATGACAAATAGCGAGTTTGAAAATTTTGTGAAAAATTTCAAAATTGCTGCTGAACTTTGAAGCCCTCTGGTGTCTTCCAAAAGTAAAAACTCATAAATTTTATGATGCAAACATAAAGTAGACATATTGTATATGTGAACCAAAAAAAAAATTATTTTGAATATCCATTTTCCTTACAAGCAGAGAGCTTCAAAGTTAGAAAAATGCTAAATTTTCCTTTTTTTCATCAAATTTGGGGATTTTTCACCAAGAAAGGATGCAAGATACCACAACATTTTACCACTAAGTTAAAGTAGATTATGTCACGAAAAAACAATTTCGGAATCAGAATGATAACTAAAAGCATTCCAGAGTTATTAATGTTTAAAGTGACAGTGGTCAGAATTGCAAAAAATGCTCTGGTCCTTAAGGTGAAAAAGGGCTCGGTCCTTAAGGGGTTAAGGATGAAGAACATTTTATTTTTACGTTTTCATTTTTTCCTCCTCACCTTCAAAAAACATAACTCTTTTATATTTTCATCCACAGACTAGTATGAGGGCTTGTTTATTGCACGACCAGTTGTCCGTTGTAATGCCATCACTCACTTTACCATAAAATGTATGGCGCAACCAAAAAAATACTATTTGTGTGGGGAAATTAAAAAGAAAACCGCAATTTTGCTAATTTTGGAAGGTTTCGTTTTCACGCCGTACAATTTACAGTAAAAGTGACATGTGTTCTTTACTCTTTGGGTCAATACAATTAAAATGATACCTGTGATAACATACTTTTCTATTACTGTTGCGCTTAATAGAAATCACAAACTTTTTAACCAAATTAGTACGTTTAAGATCCCCCTATTTTGAAGACCTATAACTTTTTCATTTTTCCGTGTAAGCGGCGGTATGAGGGCTCATTTTTTGCGCCTTGATCTGTACTTTTTATTGATACCATATTTGCTTATATAAACCTTTCAATACATTTTTTATTAATTTTGTTTGGAATAAAATGTTATAAAAAGCAGCTATTTTGGACTTTTTTTTTTACGTTCACGCCGTTCACCGTACGGTATCATTAACATTTTATTTTAATAGTTCAGATATTTAAGCACGCGGCGATACCAAATATGTATATAAAATATTTTTTAACACTTTTTGGGGGTGAAATAGGGAAAATGGGGCAATTTACGTTTTTATTGGAGGAGGGGGTTTTTCACATTTTTTTTACTTAATTTTTTTACTTTTTTTTACACTTTAATAGTCCCCATAGGGGACTATTTAAAGCAATCATTCGATTGCTAGTCCTATTCAGTGCTATGTATAGGACATAGCACTGATCAGGGTTATCGGTCATCTTCTGCTCTGGTCTGTAGGAAGGCAGATCAGAGCAGAAGACTCCCGGAAGACAGCGAAGGCAGGTGAGGGGACCTCCGTCTGCCATGCAGGATGATCGGATCACCGCGTCAGCGCTGCGGGCGATCCGATCATCCAATTAAGTGACCGCGATGCTTCAGATGCCGTGATCTGTATTGATCACGGCATATGAGGAGTTAATGGCAGACATCCGCAGGATCGCGGATGTCCGCCATTACCGGCGGGTCCCTGGCTGCTATCAACAGCCAAGACCTGCCGTGCATGATCCGGGCATCGCTCCGATGCCCGCGGTTATGCTTAGGACGTAAATGTACGTCCTGGTGCATTAGGTACCACGTCACCAGGACGTACATTTACGGCGCTCGTCTTTAAGGGGTTAAAGGGGTATTCCAGGAAAAAACTTTTTTTTTTATATATATATCAACTGGCTCCAGAAAGGTAAACAGATTTGTAAATTACTTCTATTAAAAAAATCTTAATCCTTTCAGTACTTATGAGCTTCTGAAGTTAAGGTTGTTCTTTTCTGTCTAAGTGCTCTCTGATGAAACCTGTCTCGGGAAAAACCCAGTATAGAAGAGGTTTGCTATGGGGATTTGCTTCTAAACTGGGCATTTCCCGAGACAGGTGTCATCAGAGAGGACTTAGACAGAAAAGAACAACCTTAACTTCAGAAGCTCATAAGTACTGAAAGGATTAAGATTTTTTAATAGAAGTAATTTACAAATCTGTTTAACTTTCTGGAGCCAGTTGATATATAAAAACAAGTTTTTTCCTGGATAACCCCTTTAACCCCTTAACGACCAAGGACGTATATTTACGCGGATATAATGCGGGGTCACGCGGTCACGCGTCATATCGGGTCGGTCCCGGCATGTATCTGTGCCGCGCTATTAACCCTTTAGGCGCGGCGTTCAACTTTGTCTAAACCGAAAGTGAAAGCTGCCCGGCTGCTCAGCGGGGCTGATCGGGACCACCGCAGTGAAAATGCGGTGTCCCGATCAGCTGGGACACGAGCCTCCGGCGTGTCCCCTCGGTGATTGCTTGCTCCAAGCCTGAGATTCAGGCTTGAGCAATCGACCACCGATAACCTTGATGACTGCAAAGCTATGGCTTTGCAGTGAACAGGGTATAAGATCAGTGTGTGCAGTGTTATAGGTCCCTATGGGAGCTATAACACTGCAAAAAAAAAGTGTAAAAAAAAAAAAGTTAATAAATGTGATTTAACCCTTTCCTTAATAAAAGTTCAAATCACCCCCCTTTTCCCATTAAAAAAAACACCATGTAAATAAAAATAAATATAAACATATATGGTATTGCCGCTTGAGTTAATGTCCGAACTATAAAAATATATCATTAATTAAACCGCACGGTCAATGGCGTACGCGCAAAAAAATTCCAAAGTCCAAAATAACGTATTTTTGGTCGCTTTTTATATCATAAAAAAATGAATAAAAAGCGATCAAAAAGTCTGATCAATACAAAAATTGTACCGCTAAAAACTTCAGATCACGGCGCAAAAAATGAGCCCTCATACCGCCCCATATGTGGAAAAATAAAAAAGTTTAAGGGTTAAGAAGATGACAATTTTAAACATATACATTTTTCTGCATATAGTTATAATTTTTTACAGAAGTACAACAAAATCAAACCGATATAAGTAGGGTATCATTTTAATCGTATGGACCTACAGAATAAAGATAAGGTATCATTTTTACCGAAAAATGTACTGCGTAGTAACGGAAGCCCCCAAAATTTACAAAATGGCGTTTTTTCTTCAATTTCGTCGCACAATTATTTTTTTCCATTTCGCCGTAGATTTTTGGGTAAAATGACTGATGTCACTGCAAAGTAGAATAAGTGGCGCAAAAAATAAGCCATCATATGGATTTTTAGGTGCACAATTGAAAGGGTTATGATTTTTAAAAGGTGAGGAGGAAAAAACGAAAGTGCAAAAACGGAAAAACCCATGGTCCTTAAGGGGTTAAGCATGTATTTAGCTACTGCTAAACATCCAAAAATTAAAGGCCCAAGGCCCGAAGCATCAGTGAGGCAAGTAGTTCCTGAAAGAGACACAGGATGAGTCAGGAGCAGGCATTCACAGTACCCAAGAGGGTTTCATAACCCCTTACATTTAAAGATCAATGTTGAAATTTGCATTAAGCATGTATTTAGCTACTGCTAAACTTCCAAAAATTTAAGGCACAAAGCCAGAAGCATCAGTGAGGCAAGTACAGTGACCCCCCGACCTACGATGGCCCCGACATATCATGAAATCGACATACAATGGCCTCTCAGAGGCCATTGCATGTCGATGTTAGCATCGACATACGATGCTTTTTTATGTCGGGGCCATCGCATTAAGTGCTATACGGCAGCGCCAAATGCTTAAGCTGCTGCCGGATAGCAGCTAAAATGTTCCCCGTGTGGTGCGTAAGTATTACTTACCCCTCCACGATGCTCCGGGGTGCCCTCCGGGTCCAGCGCTGGTCTTCCGGTGTCTTCTCGGCCCTCTCCGATGACGTCAATACGCTGCTGCGCTCGTCATCCAATAGGAATGGCGTACGCAGCGGCGTAATGATGTCGCTACGCAGGCCCAGTAAGGCCTTGCAGAAGACAGAAGAGGACCAGAGAAGACAGCAGAGGACCGCAGAAGACAGCGGAGAGCCCAGCGGAGGCCGGGGTCACCATCGGGAGCAACGGGGATACCATGTCGAGCGGCGGGGACAGGTGAGTACAGCTTCCTATACTTTACATTGCACGAATCCCACAATATACGATGGATTCGACAAATGATGGCTCGTTTGGAACGAATTACCATCGTATGTTGAGGGACCACTGTAGTTCTTGAAAGACACAGGATGAGTCAGGAGCAGACATTCGCAGTAGTCAAGAGGGTTTCATACCCCTAATTGATAACCCAAGAGGGTTTCATAACCATAATTGTGAAGTGTTGGTGTAGCAGCATGGTCAATCTACTCTGAGGCAAATGGCATTGGTGGCAGGAAATCCTGGCTGATCCATCCCTGATTCATCTTCACAAAGGTCAGTCTCTCCACATTTTTCGTGGACAGACGAGTTCGCCTTGGGGTGACTATGGCCCTGCAGCACTAAACACCCGGTCTAATGGCACACTACTTGCCGGGCAGGACAGCTTTTCCAGGGCAAACTCTGGTAGTTGCGGCCATAAATCAAGTTTGGCTGCCTAGAACTCCTGTGGATCTTCAATGTTTGTTGGCATGGCCATGTGAAGGTATGCCACCACCTTCTGGTTCAGGTCCTGCTCCATGTTTACCTGCTGCTGATGAGTTGCTTCACTATGCGGGTGAAGAAAGCTACTCATCAGCGACTGTAGACTCAGGCTGCTGCTGATGGAGCTGGTACTGCTCCTGCCACCCCTCCCCTCCCAAGCAGACATGGCAGTGGAAGGTGAGCACAGAGGGCCCCCCAGTCAGACCTGTGAGTGGATGGACCATGTCGCCGATAGGCATCGGCCAACTGACTACGTAGGATCTCTTTGTAGGAGGTCAGTTTGTCCTCCCTCTCAGTGGGTGTAAAAAAGGCCCCCATTCTGGGACGGTAGCGAGGGTCCAATAAGGTGGAGAGCCAGAAGTCATCCCGCTGATGAATTTTGACAATTCGGGGGTCACTACGCAAGCAACTGAGCATGCATCGTGCCATTTGCACCAGTGACTCGGAGGGACTACCTGCCTCCATCTCCACTGCATACTGCCACGATTTGTCTGGGTCCTCTGTCTCACCTTCCTCATAACCCTCTAGCTCCTCTGGCTGCTCCTGCTTCAGGAAGTGCTTGACAACTAGATTCAACACATGTGCCATGCATGGTGCATGCTTCACACTTCCTTGTCGCAGCGCGGACACGATGTTTTTCCCGTAGTCGGTCACCATGGTTCCCATTTCCAGATTTCGTGGAGTAAGCCATACTTAGATTTCTTGACAAATTAATTTTAGCAGTTCCACCCCTGTGTAACTCCGTACGCCAAGGCTAACCATGCGAAGAACAGCGTGACACCGTTGTGCCCTACACACACGGTACGATGAAGGGCCACCAAGATTTGTACGTGCAGTGGAGGCCGAGGACACGGTGGAGGATGAGGAGGCGGAGTCGCACACTGTCACAGGACCAACTGCCTGAGTGCGAGAGCGTGGAGGAGGAAGCGGTGTGACCTGTCCAAGTTGCTGTTGTGGCTGTGCAGGAACCACATTTACCCAGTGGGCCGTAAAAGACAAGTATTGTCCCTGCCCGTAGTTACAGCTCCACACGTCGGCGCTACCGTGCACTTCTGAACACATCGACAGACTCAAGGACTGGCCCATCTTCTCTTGTACAAACTTATGCAGGACTGGTACTGCCTTATTCACAAAGAAATGACGGCTTGGGACTCTCCACCTTGGCTCGGCACAAGCCATCAATTCTCTGAAAGGTGCAGAGTCCACCACTTGAAAAGGGAGGGACTGCAGCTCCAGCAACTTAGACCAGAGCACATTCAACTTCTGCGCCATTGGATGAGTGGGCGCATACTGTTGTCTCTTGAACATGGTTTCGCCGATGGATTGTTGGCGGAATAATAACCAAAGAGATAACACTGAGACGGAAGGTGAAGTACCAAAAGTGTATAAGCTTTATTAGGTGAAGACAAATGATAAAATCAAGTAAAATGGAACAACAGCAGACAGACTACTAAGGCATCTGAACTGAGGAGAGAATTTTACTGCAACACATTATCAGATAGATTACCAAAGTAACACCAAACCTGTTGTATACATACATAGAAAAGTATAGCTGTATAAAAACATACTAGCAACAAAGTACCTGTATATGTAAATGTATACACCTGGGACTAAATAGACTATCAGTCAGATATTGCACATTGCCCAAATAAAAGATATCCACATAAGTAGAAATTACGTATGCAGTTGTGGTGGTGGGAAGATGGGTGGAGAGGAAGAGAAGCCATAGGAAACGGGAATGAACGTCTGCTGCAGTACACAGCATACACCACAGTCCTGTAAACACGGCTCAGAAATTCCAGACCCCCATTATCCATCACAAGTGCATACTGCGAACATCTTACCCTCGTTCAGGGGTTGCACTCTGAACGAGGGTAAGATGTTCGCAGTATGCACTTGTGATGGGTAATGGGGGTCTGGAATTTCTGAGCCATGTTTACAGGACTGTGGTGTATGCTGTGTACTGCAGCAGTAGTTCATTCCCATTTCCTGTGGCCTCTCTTCCTCTCCACCCATCTTCCCACCACCACAACTGCATACGTAATTTCTACTTATGTGGATATCTTTTATTTGGGCAATGTACAATATCTGACTGATAGTCTATTTAGTCCCAGGTGTATACGTTTACATATACAGGTACTTTGCTGCTAGTATGTTTTTATACAGCTATACTTTTCTGTGTATGTATACAACAGGTTTGGTGTTACTTTGGTAATCTATCTGATAATGTGTTGCAGTCCAATTCTCTCCTCAGCCCATGTTCAGATGCCTTAGTAGTCTGTCTGCTGTTGTTCCATTTTACTTGATTTTATCATTTGTCTTCACCTAATAAAGCTTATACACTTTTGGTACTTCACCTTCCGTCTCAGTATTATCTCTTTGGTTATTATATGTGTACTATTATATGATACTTGAGACATTGTTCATCAATTGTCTATATCATTGTGCCCTTGCTTTTGGTTTATTGTTGGCGGAATGGCTGACTAAAAGCGGGAGAAGCGTCTGGAGCAACAGAAGGAGGGTTTGACACTCAGCTCCCTTCGGCTGAGGTGGTGGAGCCTTGGCTGGATGAAGGAGGGAGCGGATGGCCACCGGGTGATGCAGAAGACTGGACCACTACATCGGAGACAGAGTTCTCCCAGGCCGATTTATGGTGGCAAAGCATGTGTTGACCCAAGGCAGTACACCCTTTGTTTTAAGGGTATATTCAAACATGGTCAATCTGTTGCAGAAAATTCTGTAACAAAATAATCCATGACACACAAGTAAATGGAATAGTTTCTGCAGAATGGGTATGTAATAAGTAAAAATAAACAAAATAAAACTAAAAGGTGTACTCTTAGCATCAACCCGGGACCCTACTCGGCTTCAGGCCAGGCCTATGTCCATGTGGCTACCAAGCTACAGAAGGACAGAAACCTTCACCCCACAGTTGGGAGTTGCAGCTCCAGTTGTAAGGTAAAAGAGAAATACAGAATAAAGGGAAATTTACAAATACAAGATACCCTAACACAGGTTTTGGCATATCATAGCTCCAGTCAAATTCTGTTTTTAAAAAGATACCACAGGGTATATTTATCAAAGGTGTACACTAGTTTTCTGGTGTCAAAAAGTTAAAAAAATGTTTGTAAAAGCCCTTGTTTTGTGCAAAAATGTATGACTTTTTACCTTTTTATCTTTATCTTTTTATGTTTCCCTGACCAATTTTTAGAAAATGGATTTAATCCACCTCAGATTCATCTACTGTGTAAACATTGATCTTCAGTAAATCTAAATTCACTCACTCTTGGCTGCCACATAAGTATTAATACTTTCCATCATGGTCACTTTTCGTAAGGTGTTTGACATAGAGGTGTTCAAAACCATTTAATAGCCAACCTTGTATTCAATTTTTGAAATAACAAACACTGCTTAAGTCACATCAAGAAAACTAATTATCATTCATGTAGTGGCTCACTGACATAAAAACATGCCTTAAGCAATTACTCTTTGTTAAGTAAAAAATCCAAGACACCTACACTAAGTACAGCTATGCATTAAACCTTCAACGTGTCTGTAAAGCTTTTATCAAGCTTCTTTCGATGTCAGATGTATTGGATGATTAACTACAATTGTAATATTTTATATAGACATCTTCCATATCTTTACATCCCCAGCTCTAAATATCTGGTTATAAACACTTCTGAAATTAAAAAGAAACAAGTGACATGAATAGACCCTTTTATTTCTGATGAGCTGATTTATCTTTACAGCACACTTACTAGCATTTATGTTGTTGATCATGACAGTGAAGGAAGATTAGGAGTGGTTCAGCTCAAAGTAAGTTTCTTTTTTTATAAACTTATATAAATACTACATCATGGTAGCTCATCCTTTAACCCCTTAAGGACCAAGCCCATGTTGACCTTTAAAGGGGTACTCTGGTGCAAAACATCTTATCCCCTATCATAAGAATAGGGGATAAGATGTTAGATTGCGAGGGATCCCACTGCTGGGTACCCCTGCGATCGCTGACGCGGCACCCTGGTTATCCATGCACAGAGTGAACTCTGCTCCATGCCAGATGACTGGTGACTACGGCTGCCACACCCCTTCCATTCAGGTTTATGGGAGGAGGCATGACAGCTACATACTTGCCGTCATGCCCCCTCCCATAGACATGAATGGAGAGGGTGTGGCGTGACGAACACAAAGCTCCATGCTCCCGTGTTCCGGATGCCTCTGCTGCTGACCTGGAGATCGCAGGGGTCCCCAGCGGTGGGACCCCCGCAATCTAACATCTTATCCCCTATCCTTCTGATAGGGGATAAGATGTTTTTCACTGGAGTACCCCTGTAAGGACCAGGACAATTTTATTTTTGCTTTTAGTTTTTTTCTCCTCGCCTTCTAAAATCCATGACTCTTTTATAATATCCATACCCAGACCCATATGACGGCTTGATTTTTGCGTGACAAATTGTACTTTGTAAAGACACCTCTCATTTTACCATAAAATGTACGGCAAACCCCAAAAATAATTTTTTTTAGTGAGGAAACTTAAATGAAAACCACAATCTTGCAAATTTTGGAGGGTTTAGTTTTTTCACTGTACATATTACGGTAAAAATGATATGTTTTTTTTTCTGTGGTACAATATGATTAAAATGATACCCATCTTTACATACTTTTCTATTATTGTACTGCTTTTAAAAAATATTAAACTTTTTGTACAAAATCAGTATCTATAAAATCGCCCTATTTTGACCACCTACAACTTTTTCATTTTTCCGTATAAGTGGCGGTATGAGGGCTCATTTTTTTGCGCTGTGATCTGTACTTTTGAATGATACCTCATTTGCGTATATGAAACTTGTAAAGCACTTTTTTTTATATATATATAAAATATGACAAAAGAGCAGCAATTTTCGACTTTTCTTATTTTTTACATTTACACCGTTCACCGTACGGGATCATTAACATTTGCATATGCGGCGATACCAAATATGTTTCTTAATCTTTTTTTACGTTTTTTGGGAGTAAAAGGGGAAAAAGGGACAATTTACATTTTTATTGAGGGAGGGGATTTTTCAATTTTTTTTTCAAACTTGTTTTCTTTTACACATTTATGTCCCCATAGGGGACCATCTATAGCAATAATTTGATTGCTAATACTGTTCAGTGCTATGGCATAGGGCATAGCACTGATCAGTGCTATTGGCGATCTTCTGCTCTGGTCTGCTCGACCTCAGACTAGAGTAGAATACCCCTGGAGACGACGGAAGGCAGGTGAGGGGACCTCCAAACATGCGCATTGCCGCAGATGCTGTGATCTGCATTGATCATGGCATCTAAGGGGTTAATGGTGGATAACAGCGCGATTGCTGACGTCAACCATTACCGGCAGTCCCTGGCTGCTGATAGCAGCTGGGACCTACAGTGGATGAAACGAGCACTGCTCCCACACTCGCGGTCATGTACAGGATGTAAAAGTATGTTCTGATGCGATAAAGGGATTCGTGATGATTGGTATAAACAGGAGACCGGCAGAAATGGGTATGCCGATCTCCTGTACATACGAAAACATTTTTTTTGGGCCCTTCAGGAGGCTAAAATTATCTTTTTATCCATGAATCCCTTTTTGAGACAGATCACGTTATCAAGACGTTATGTGGATGATGTCTTCATCATCTGGTGCGGGGACAAAGCCAGCTTTGAGCATTTTGTACTGCATCTTAATACCAACAATACTATGAAAATGCCATTCACTTCCACCTTTAATGCCTCCCAAATTACCTTTCTGGAAGCATTAGTCACCTTAAATGAAGGTACAATAGAAACACAAGGCTACAGGAAACGTTCCTCACCCTCATCATTGTTGTAACTCCATCACAACTCTTATCATCCATAGCATACTAAACAATCGCTTCCCTATAGTAAATTTTTTCGACTAAAGAAGATCAACACAAACCAAGACATGTCTCTGCAACAAGCAAACTCCTTACAAGAACATCTCTCAAATAGAGGTTACCCTAAAAAATTTCTTAAAACGGCACTTGCGAGAGCTGTTAAAAAATTCTGAATGGATTTGATCAAAAAAACTAATAAAAAAGAACAGACAAAAACAAAATGCTTTACTTTTTCCTTTCAATACAGCACAATGACTGATGCCATAAGGGAAACCATCTATAGACAATGGCATATACTTGAGGATGATCCAGTGCTAAAAAAAAGTGTCAGTAAACAAACTATTTATTGCACAGAAAAGGACAAAAACGTTGAAGAACAAACTCATCAGGAGTACTTTTAAAAGTAAACCGGTCTCAGAAAGAACTTGCTTACACCAATTACAACCCAGTGGCAATCATAAATGTGGCAGATGTTCTTATTGCCACCAACTCCAAAAGGGAAAAGATTTCCATGTAGGAGATGAGGACATACACGTCAGTGACTTCATCACTTGCAGGACACAATTTGTGATCTATTGCTTGAAATGTCATTTTAATATATTCTATGTGGACTCCACTATCCGGCAAATGTTTGTGAGGTTCCACATGGGCCAAGGCGTACCTAAACTAGTAGAACATCTGCATAAAGAACATACTGGCTGTGTTGTCATACTAACTTTCGTTGGACTGGAACATGTGACTGATGCAGCCCCAAGCGTGGATAAGCACACTCACCCACTACGCAAGGAAGCACAGTGGATTTCCCGTCTTGAAGCAACGGGAACAATTGGTCTAAATGAAAGAAACAAATTCAGCTCATTTATTTGATTTACTGTATTTTCCGCATTCCCATGCGATCATTAACATTATTATTATTTTTTCCATTTGATCTGCCTCCTGCTAATTTCCTTGTCCTCTGCTATTTCCCCTCTCTCATTCTTTCATAGGCTAACACTGCTTGGTAATCCCCCATCAGCACATACAACAGTATGTCATCCTTAAGCCCATCCGGCCAGAATGTACGCTCTGTGTTAGCACCCTGTTGCTATACAACATACCTGACATGTCAGATGACGCACCATGGCTCCCGCATCTATTTAAACCGGGGCCGTGTGGTGCGCGTGACCAAGAGGGAAGACCCGCAAAATGGGACCAGCACCCACAAGCTCTCCGAAACTCTGTTTTTCTTCCTCCCCCCCCCCCCTGCATTGTGCTTCTCCTGAATTACATGGAATAAAATTGCATCCAGAACAGGTGAGTGCTTTACTACTTCTATTTTTCCATTGATACATAGCTGTTTGTCCAAGTAAGTGCACTCCTGGAACACTCCTTTTCTTGTTCCACATCAATACATCACTTTCAGGCTTGGGATATATTCCACACAGCATGCAGTGCCGAGAATGTTTCTCTACTACACACTCACAGGAAAGGGGGGTGAGAGGAGACAGAACTGAGACACTGAAGTTAACGTAGGGTTAAAAGATTATCCATCAAATAAAAACTATAGGTGTCTGACCCCCTGTGATTTCCAGAATGGGGCCAACTCACCCTGCTGAGTGCACCATTATGGGATGATGTCATGGGAGAGAAGGGTTTGTATGTTGGATTTCAACCTTTTCATTTTGGGGAGATAAGAGCCGCTAGAACTTTCTGGAAGCGTCTTACCTCTCCTTTCCTTATTCAGAACACTTGGAAAGGCTGGGCCGAACATTTATGTGTATAGAAGTATAGGGTATAGAGATATATGTCGGACGACAGCTATTGGGGGTGTATGTATTATGCAATAAGCTTGGTTGAAATAACTGAACTGAACAATTAGGAGTGGTGTTGACATACTACATAGAACATCTAATTGTAAGGTCCATGACTCACATTCTAAACTATTTTAAAAATGACAAAATCATATTTTGATAAAAAAAGATAAAAACATTGTTAACCTGTTAAGGACCCAAGGTGTACCTGTACGTCCTGAGTCCGCTCCCGTACTATAACGGGGGCCCACAGCGTGGCCCCACATCATAGCGGGTCAGGCCCGGCCGGGACCCATGGCTGATAGCGCGCGGCATTGATCGCGGTGCCGCGCGCTATCAACCCTTTAGACGTGGTGTTCAAAGTTGAACGCCGCGTCTAAAATGAAAGTGAAAGATCATTTAACCCCTCTCCTAATAAAAGTTTGAATCACCCTCCTTTTCCCATAAAAAAAAAAACTGTGTAAATAAAAATAAACATATGTGTCTAAAATAGTGCATTTTTGGTCACTTTTTATTTCATGACCTATTAATGCAAAAATTGTACCGCTAAAAACTTCAGATCACGGCGCAAAAAATGAGCCCTCATACCGCCCCATATGCTGAAAAATAAAAAAAGTTATAGGGGTCTGAAGATGACAATTTTAAACATATACATTTTCCTGCATGTAGTTTTGATTTTTTTTCCAGAAGTACATCAAAATCAAACCTACATAAGTAGGGTATCATTTTAACCGTATGGACCTACAGAATAAAGATAAGGTGGCATTTTTACCGAAAAATGTACTGTGTAGAAACAGAAGACCCCAAAATTTACAAAATGGTGTTTTTTTTTCAATTTTGTCTCACAATGATTTTTATTTCCATTTCGCTGTAGATTTTTGGGTAAAATGACTGACGTCATTACAAAGTAGAATTGGTGGCGCAAACAATAAGCCATCATATGGATTTTTAGGTGAAAAATGTAAAGAGTTATGATTTTTTAAAGGTAAGGAGGAAAAAACGAAAATGCAAAACCGGAAAAACCCCGGGTCCTTAAGGGGTTAAAGCAGCATTGCAGTTATATCTAGAAAAGAGATGGGCCATTCTTAATGGGCTATGAAGCACAGGCTATCATGTTGAAAATCCTTTTAACAGAGTGTCAGTAAATAAAGATATTCCACAATTGTGCTCATTCTCCATTGTGGTAGGTTAATGACACAGCTCAGTGCTTTTATAGAATCTACACATGAATTTGTTTTTTGTGTGCATGGCTGAATACGTTATTCATGGGGCAATCCATCCCAATATTCAAAGATACTACAAGTGCCTTACAAGCTAAACTTATCTATAAGGAAGCAGAATACCCTAAATGCTTTTATAACTATATACAACCCTCTTTAAAGGGGTACTCCGGTGCTTACACATCTTATCCCTTATCGGATAGGGGATAAGATGCCTGATCGCGGGAGTCCCGCAGCTGGGGACGCCCGGGATCATGCACGCGGCACTCCGTTTGTAATCAGTGCCCGGAGCGTGTTCGCTCCGGGTCTGATTACGGTCGACCGCAGGGCCGGCGGCGTGTGACGTCACGCCTCCGCCCCTGTGTGATGTCATGCTCCGGCCCTCAATGCAAGTCTCCGGGAGGGGGCGTGACAGCTATATATAGTGTCAGTAAATAAAGATATTCCACAATTGTGCTCATTCTCCATTGTGATAGGTTAATGACACAGCTCAGTGCTTTTATAGAATCTACACATGAATTTGTTTTTTGTGTGCATGGCTGAATACGTTATTCATGGGGCAATCCATCCCGTAATCAGACCTGGAGCGAACACGCTCCGGGCACTGATTACAAATAAGGTGCCGCATGCATGATCCCGGGCGTCCCCAGCTGCGGGACTCCCGCGATCAGACATCTTATCCTCTATCCTCTGGATAGGGGATAAGATGTGTAAGCACCGGAGTACCCCTTTAAAGCTAACCATATACAGCACATTTTTTGAAGATCCAGCAACAATCTAATCCAACATCTTCTGTTGGATTTGGAAAAAAAAGAGGACATATGCCTGTCAGATCTAGCAACTTATTGTCACCTACCTTCTATCAAAGATAACATATATGTTCAGATGAACAAAACATACACCTTTCTAGGATAAGTCAGGGAACTTCATGGTCAGCCAATAGATACCTTTAGCTTTAGTTTCAGAGATTCAGATCTCTGGACCCTTTTATAACAGATATCCAGTAAGTCATTATGGTACTTGTAAGTGCCATAAGGCCTCCATACTAGGGAGAGTGGCTTTTTGTTGTACCGATTTTCCCTTAGCACCCTAGGCACATGGTGGGTTAATATTTAATGGATGGTTAAAACTTTTCTTTCCCCAAGACAGATCCAGAGGTAAGAGACAAAGATACCCACAAAGTTATCTGATTAAACCTGGGGCATAAAGGATCTGTTCCTTAACCCCTTAAGGACCAGGCCATTTTACACCTTAAGGACCGGAGCGTTTTTTGCAATTCTGACCACTGTCACTTTAAACATTAATAACTCTGGAATGCTTTTAGTTATCATTCTGATTCCGAGATTGTTTTTTCGTGACATATTCTACTTTAACTTAGTGGTAAAATTTTATGGTAACTTGTATCCTTTCTTGGTGAAAAATCCCCAAATTTGATGAAAAAAATGAAAATTTTGCATTTTTCTAACTTTGAAGCTCTCTGCTTGTAAGGAAAATGGATATTCAAAATATTTTTTTTTTGGGTTCACATATACAATATGTCTACTTTATGTTTGCATCATAAAATTTATGAGTTTTTACTTTTGGAAGACACCAGAGGGCTTCAAAGTTCAGCAGCAATTTTCCAATTTTTCACAAAATTTTCAAACTCACTATTTTTCAGGGACCAGTTCAGTTTTGAAGTGGATTTGAAGGGTCTTCATATTAGAAATACCCCATAAAAGACCCCATAATAAAAACTACACCCCCAAAGTATTCAAAATGACATTCAGTTTGGTAACAAACTCAGTGTTTTGCAACCAGTGTGTCTTCAGCTGTTGCAAAAGCTACAACCCCCAGCATGTATGGACAGCGGAAGGGCATGCTGGGTCTTGTAGTTATGCAACAGCTGGAGGCATACTACTTTGGCTGGGGATGCTGGGGATTGTAGTTATGCAACAGCTGGAGACACACTGGTTTGCTACTTAACTCAGTGTACCTTCAGCTGTTGCAAAACTACAACTCTCAGCAGTCACCGACAGCCAACGGGCATGCTGGGAGTTGTAGTTATGCAACCAACAGATGCACCACTACAACTCCCAGCATGCACTTTAGCACAACAGCTGAAGGTACACTTTTCCATAGAAAGAATGTGCCTCCAGCTGTTGCAAAACTACAAGTCCCAGCATGCCCATAAGGGAATGCTGGGAGTTGTGGTGGTCTGCCTCCTGCTGTTGCATAACTACAGCTCCCAGCATGCCCTTTTGCATGCTGGGAGCTGTTGCTAAGCAACAGCAGGAGGCTGTCACTCACCTCCAACGATCCAGCCGCATCAGGTCAGTCCCTCGCCGTCGCCGCCGCTGCTCCTGGGGCCCCGATCCCAACAGGGACGCCGGGGATCGGGGTCCCCAGCACCTGGGGTGCCAGTCCCGCACCCGCTCACGTCCTCCGGAAGAGGGGCGGAGCGGGTTACGGGAGTGACACCCGCAGCAGGCGCCCTGATTGGTCGGCCGGTAATCCGGCCGACGAATCAGGGCGATTGTGAGGTGGCACCAGTGTCTCCGACGGCCCCGATCAGCCAATAATTCCGGGTCACCGGGTCACTGGAGACCCGATTGACCTGGAATCCGCCGCAGATCGCTGGACTGAATTGTCCAGCGATCTGCGGCCATCATGACCCCCCTGGGCGACATTTCAGCAGGCATCGGGCACCGGCTCCGCTCCAGATGGTTGCGGGGGGCCGGTAAAACACATGACGTTCTCATACGTCATGTGTCCTTAAGGACTCGGAAATGGAGACGTATGAGAACGTCATGTGTCCTTAAGGGGTTAACCCCTTAAGGACCCAGCCCAAATATACCTTAAGGACCCGGCCATTTTTTGAACATCTGACCACTGTCAATTTAAGCATTAATAACTCTGGGATGCTTTTACCTTTCATTCTGATTCCGAGATTGTTTTTTCGTGACATTTTCTACTTTATGTTAGTGGTAAAATTTTGTCGATACTTGCATCATTTCTTGGTGAAAAATTCCAAAATTTTATGAAAAAATTGAAAATTTGGCATTTTTTTTTTACTTTGAAGCTCACTGCTTGTGAGGAAAATGGATATTCCAAATAAATTATACATTGATTCACATATACAATATGTCTACTTTATGTTTGCATCATAAAATTGACGTGTTTTTACTTTTGGAAGACATCAGAGGGCTTCAAAGTTCAGCAGCAATTTTTTCAATTTTTCACAAAATTTTCAAAATCGGAATTTTTCAGGGACCAGTTCAGTTTTGAAGTGGATTTGAAGGGCCTTCATATTAGAAATACCCCACAAATGACCCCATTATAAAAACTGCACCCCTCAAAGTATTCAAAATGACATTCAGTAAGTGTGTTAACCCTTTAGGTGTTTCACAGGAATAGCAGCAAAGTGAAGGAGAAAATTCAAAATCTTCATTTTTTACACTCGCATGTTCTTGTAGACCCAGTTTTTGAATTTTTACAAGGGGTAATAGATGAAAAATCCCCCCAAAATTTGTAACCCAATTTCTCTCGAGTAAGGAAATACCTCATATGTGTATGTCAAGTGTTCGGCGGGTGCACTAGAGGGCTCAGAAGGGAAGGAGCGACAATAGGATTTTGGAGAGGGAATTTTGCTGAAATGGTTTTTGGGGGGCATGTCACATTTAGGAAGCCCCTATGGTGCCAGAACAGCAGAAAACCCCAACATGGCATACCATTTTGGAAACTAGACCCCTCAAGGCACGTAACAAGGGGTCCAGTGAGCCTTAACACCCCACAGGTGTTTGACGACTTTTCGTTAAAGTCGGATGTGTAAATGAAAAAAAAAAAATTTTCACTAAAGTGCAGTTTTCCCCCCAAAATTTACCATTTTTACAAAGGGTAATGGAAGAAAATGCCCCCCCAAATTTGTAACCCCATCTCTTCTGAGTATGTAAATACCCCATGTTAGGATGTAAAATGCTTTGCGGGCAAACTACAATGCTCAGAAGAGAAGGAGTCACATTTGGCTTTTTGAAAGCAACTTTTGCTGAAATGGTTTTTTGGGGGCATGTCGCATTTAGGAAGCCCCTGTGGTGCCAGAACAGCAAAAAATACCCACATGGCATACTATTTTGGAAACTACACCCCTCAAGGAACGTAACAAGGGGTCCGCTGAGCCTTAACACCCCACAGGTGTTTGACGACTTTTCGTTAAATTTGGATGTGTAAATGAAAAAAATTTTTTTTTTTACTAAAATGCAGTTTTTCCCCAAAATTTTACATTTTTACAAGGGGTAATAGGAGAAAATGACCCCCAAAATGTGTAACCCCATTTCTTCTGAGTATGGAAATACCCCATGTTAGGACGTAAAATGCTCTGCTGGCGAACTACAATGCTCAGAAGAGGAGGAGCGCCATTGAGCTTTTAGAAAGAGAATTAGTTTGGAATGGTAGTCAGGGGCCATGTGCGTTTACAAAGCCCCCCGTGGTGCCAGAACAGTGGAACCCCCCACATGTGACCCCATTTTGGAAACTACACCCCTCACAGAATTTAATAAGGGGTGCAGTGAGTATTTACACCCCACAGAACTTTGGAACAGTGGGCTGTGCAAATGAAAAAGTTTATTTTTCATTTTTACGGACCACTGTTCCAAAAATCTGTCAGACATCTGTGGGGCGTAAATTCTCAATGTACCCCTTATTACATTACGTGAGGGGTGTAGTTTCCAAAATGGGGTCACATGTGTCGGGGGTCCATTGTTCTGGCACTATGGGGGCTTTGTAAACACATGTGGCCTTCAATCCCGGACAAATTTTCTCTACAAAATCCCAATGGCGCTCCTTCTCTTCTGAGCATTGTAGTTCGCCCGCAGAGCACTTTAAATTCACATATGGGGTATGTTCTTACTCAGAAGAGATGGGGTTACAAATTTGTGAAACTTGTGAACTTGTGAAAATTAAAAATTTAGGGTAACACCAGCATTTTAGTGAAAAAATATAATTTTTTTCATTTTCCCATCCAACTTTAATGAAAATTCGTCAAACACCTGTGGGGTGTTCAGGCTCACTATACCCCTTGTCACGTTCGATGAGGGGTGTAGTTTCCAAAATGGGGTCACATGTGGGTATTTTTTTTTTTTTGCGTTTGTCAGAACCGCTGTAAAATCAGCCACCCCTGTGCAAATCACCAATTTAGGCCTCAAATGTACATGGTGCGCTCTCACTCCTGAGCCTTGTTGGGTGCCCGCAGAGCATTTTACGCCCACATCTGGGGTATTTCCGTACAAATTTTGGGGGTCTTTTTTTCCTTTTACCGCTTGTGGAAATAAAAAGTATGGGGCAACACCAGCATGTTAGTGTAAATTTTTTTATTTTTTTACACTAACAGGCAGGTGTAGCCCCCAACTTTTCCTTTTCACAAGCGGTAAAAGGAAAAAAAAGACCCCCAAAATTTGTAGTGCAATTTCTCCCAAGTACGGACATACCCCATATGTGGCCCTAAACTGTTTCCTTGAAATACGACAGGGCTCCGAAGTGAGAGAGCGCCATGGGCATTTGAGGACTAAATTAGGGATTGCATAGGGGTGGACATACGGGTATTCTACACCAGTGATTCCCAAACAGGGTGCCTCCAGCTGTTGCTAAACTCCCAGCATGCCTGGACAGTCAGTGGCTGTCCAGAAATGCTGGGAGTTGTTGTTTTGCAAAAGCTGGAGGCTCCGTTTTGGAAACCCTGCCGTACAAGACGTTTTTAATTTTTTTATTGGGGGGGGGGGGGGGACAGTGTAAGGGGGTGTATTTGTAGTGTTTTAACCTTTATTATGTGTTAGTGTGGTGTAGTATTTTTAGGGTACATTCACACTGGCGTGTTATGGTGAATTTCCCGCTAGCCGCAGCCCAAACTTGAAGCAGGAAATTTACTGTAAACCTGCCCGTGTACATTCACATGGGGGGGGGGGGGGGGGCGGGGGCAAACCTCCAGCTGTTTCAAAACTGCAACTCCCAGCATGTACTGGCAGACTGTGCATGCTGGGAGTTGTACTTTTGCAACAGCTGGAGGCACACTGGTTGGAAAACCTTTAGTTAGGTTCTGTTACCTAACTCAGTATTTTCCAACCAGTGTGCCTCCAGCTGTTGCAAAACTACAACTCCCAGCATGTACTAATCACCGAAGGGCATGCTGGGAGATGTAGTTATGCAACACCTGGAGGAACCCAACTACAACTCCCAGCATACCGAGACAGCTGTTTGCTTTCTGGGCATGCTGGGAAATGCAGTTTTGCAACATCTGGAGAGCCACAGTTTTTAGACCACTGCACAGTGATTTTGCAAGATCTGGAGGGATATAGTTTAGAGACCACTGTATAGTGGTCTCAAACTGCAGCCCTCCAGCTGTTGCAAAACTACAACTCCCAGCATGCACAAACAGCTGTCTGGGCATGCTGGGAGTTGTAGTTTTGCAACATCTGGAGGGCTACAGTTAGAGACCACAGTCTCAGACTGTAGCCCTCCAGATCAACTTACCGGCTTCCGTAGGATCCCGGGAGCCGTCCTCTTCAGATGCACGTGACGCCGCCCGCTGATCAACGTCGCCGCAGCCTCCGGACGGGTAAGTGGACGTCGGCGCCCAGTCCCCTTCGGTTCCCCGTTCTGCCCCGCCTATTGTGTGTGGGCAGGAAGGGGAAAACGAAAGTTAACCCCCCCGCCCCCGGTCTGCTATTGGTCGTCACCTCAGACAACCGCGATCCCCCTTCTATTCCGGGTCACCGGGTCACAATAGACCCGTATGACCCGGAATCGGCGCAAATCGCAAGTGTTAATTCACTTGCGATTTGCGCCGATCGCCGACGGGGGTGGGGGGGTTGTGGGGGCGGGTGGGGGGGTGGATGTGGGTTAATGGCGTCCTGATATCAGCAGTCACCCCGGCATGGTCCACGCCCGGCGCGCGGCGGGGACTGAAATTCCCACGGGCGTATGGATACGCCCTGGGTCCTTAAGTACCAGGACGTCAAGCCGTATCCATACGCCCTAGGTCCTTAAGTGGTTAATGACCAGGTTATTATGCATATTTAACCCCTTCAAGGGGTACTTCACTGGAACACATTTTTTTTAACTGATGCAGGAAAGTTCAACAGATTTGTAAATTACTTCTATTTAACAATGTTAATCCTTCCAGTACTTATCAGCTGCTGTATACTACACAGGAAGTTCTTTTCTTTTAGAATTTCCTTTCTGTCTGACCACAGTACTCCCTGCTGACACCTCTGTCATAGCAAACCTAATCCCCATAGCAAACCTATCCTGCTCTCTCAAGTTTCTAAAATGGACAGAGGTGTCAGCAAAGAGCACTGTGGTCAGACAGAAAGGAAATTTTAACAGAAAATAACTTCCTGTGGAGCATACTGCAGCTGATAATTACTGGAAGGATTAAGATTTTTAAACTGAAGTAATTTACAAATCTGCATAATTTTCTGCATCCAGTTGATTTAAAAAAAAAAATTCCACCAGAGTACCCCTTTAAGAACATCAATTTTTTTTTAGTTTTGTACTTTAGTTTTTTCCTCCTCACTTTCTAATAGCCATACAGCTTTTAATTTTCCACCTACAGACCTCAAGGGGCTTGTTTTTTTTTTTGGCACAAAATCTACAGTAAAGCAACAACAAAAAAAATATGTGTGGGGAAATTGAATAACTCATCAAAACAACCTCACAACAACCATTTTTCTCTTTTTTTTCTTTTTTTTTTGTCCCACTAGAGGACTTGACCATACTCTTTGATCAGTTTACACAATACACAATGCACTACTACTATATGGCAGTGCATTATGTCTGTCAGTGTAAACCTAACCGGCAGCCTATAAGGCAATGCCTAAAGAAAGCCTGATTTGCATACTCACATTCTTTTCAACTCAGGTGCCATGGCAAGCCAATTGGAGTGCAAGCCATTGCAGCAGAATGTAAGCAGTATATTGAGAAGATATAACATTAATGGTGCCCGGGGAGGTGAGAAATAAAGTAAAATCACCTTCCTTACGCCCCTGCAGGTGCAGGGGCCATGCAGCTCCAATCTCTGTTTCAGCAGGCTTCCGCTCAGTCAATGTTTACCCATTCAGGACATAGGGTGTACAGGTACACTTTAGTCCCACTCCCATTGTAGGAAGCGAGCTCCATACCCAGTGGGTTCTGGATGCTACCAGCAGCCAGTACCTACGCCTAATGCTGAACTTGTCGATCAGATCAATGTCCAGCGTTAACCCTTTGTTGTGCTCAAAGTTGATTGCGACGTCTAAAATGGAAAAAAAGCATTTCCAGATAGGTCAGGGAACTGATTGAGACCAGCACGTCAAAATCACAGGGACGGGCGGAGGGTCCCTGTAATTTTTTACTGGTGTGGTAGCCCTTGGGGGTGTATGGTAGTTGGGGTGTTGTTTCGGTAGATGAGGGGTTAATGTTAACCCTGTAGTTCGTGACGCCAGGCTGAGGGCTAGTATGCTGAGGTAATTCTCCGGCCTATCGCCGCCCTTCCCAGTAACGATAGGTGCATGCATAAAATGACTGAAGGTCCACAAGGTACTTGAACTTGGATAACTTTACTTAAATGCTTGCGGTACATCCAATGAACAGTAACAGTCTCAGGAATACAGTCTCTATCTAGTGCAATGACTGACAGTTGTTGCGGACCTTGACTTCTCATAAAAGTCTCTGATTTAGGGAATATTGCGAAGATCCGTCCGGATTTAGGGGATTGATAAGGTCCGGTGATCTTGCAGAGGGTTTAGGGATTGACACACTCACAATTTAGCAGATATCAGCCGTCGCAGCAAGGCTCAGGCCTAAACTCACTGATGACAGCAACGCAGATCCTTCTCCACCAACAGCCCACGAGGAAAAAAAAAGAGTGAGCAATGGCCGCCGCTCCCTTATATGGGCAGGGGCAGGGCTGTTTTTACTAGTCCAATCAACTGTCACTCACCGTTACAAGGAGTGATGGGAGATAAACGTCACAGGGGCCTCCAAAGGTCCTCAAGCATAAAACCATAGAGTTCACCCGGTCACGTGACCCGCAGGTCCCGCCACGCTATGCATAGGTAATTAACCATTTATATATACCTGTACAATCCTATATATATATTATAAATCCTGAAGAATTATTAGATAATTAATACCTAAATGAGAGGTGACTAGAGGCGGGCTAGTTAAGAAAAACCCCGACGTCCTAGGGACTCTGGCTATGGGGACTTATATACAAAGGTAGCGGATAGGATACGGTACCGGGACACCACACTGGTATGAAATTTCCATTTTTTTGGGCTGATTTTTTTTTCATAACATTTTTTTTCCATTCCATGGGTTACAAAAAAGGTACAAATAATTGCCATCACCACAACAGTAGCAGTAGCTATGAACAGTAATTCTCAGCTGAGACCTATACTTTTAAGAGATAGTTACCTTTCAGGCTTGGATCACACATAGTACACTGCTCAAAAAAATAAAGGGAACACTTAAACAACCCAATGTAACTCCAAGTCAGTCACACTTTTGTGAAATCACACTGTCCACTCAGTAAGCAACACTGATTGACAATCAATTTCACATGCTGTTGTGCAAATGGAACAGACAACAGGTGGAAATTGTAGGCAATTAGCAAGACACCCCCAATAAAGGAGTGGTTCTGCAGGTGGTGACCACAGGCCACTTCTCAGTTCCTATGCTTCCTGCTGATGTTTTGGTCAATTTTGAATGCTGGTGGTGCTTTCACTCTAGTGGTAGCATGAGACTGAGTCTACGAGCCACACAAGTTGCTCAGGTAGTGCAGCTCATCCAGGATGGCACATTATTGCGAGCTGTGGCAAGAAGGTTTGTTAGGTCTGTCAGTGTAGTGTCCAGAGCATGGAGGCTCTACCAGGAGACAGGCCAGTACAACAGGAGACAGGAGGGCCATAGGAGGGCAACAACTCCGCATTTGTGGAAGGAGGAGCAGGAGGAGCACTGCCAGAGCCTTGCAAAATTACCTCCAGCAGATGTGCATGTGTCCATTCAAATGGTCAGAAACAGACTTCTTGAGGGTGGTATGAGGGCCCAACATCCACAGGTGGGAGGTGTGCTTACAGCCTAACACCGTGCAGGATGTCTGGCATTTTGAGCAGTGTATTTTTGTCGGTATAGACACAGAGGTACAAATCTTTGAATTATACACTGCTCAAAAAAATAAAAGGAACACAAATATAAAATATCCTAGATCTGAATGAATTAATAGTATAAAATACTTTCGTCTTTACATAGGCGTCTGAGGATCTTATCTCGGTACCTAATGGCAGTCAGGCTACCTCTGATAAGCACATGGAGGGCTGTGCAGCCCCCCAAAGAAATGCCACCCCACACCATTACTGACCCACCACCAAACCGGTCATGCTGGAGGATGTTGCAGGCAGCAGAACTTTCTCCACGGCATCTCTAGACATCTGTCACATGTGCTCAGTGTGAACCTGCTTTCATCTATGAAGAGCACAGGGCGCCAGTGGTGAATTAGCCAATCTTGGTGTTCTCTGGCAAATGCCAAATGTTCTGCACGGTGTTGGGCTGTAAGCACAACCCCCACCTGTGGACGTCGGGCCCTCAAACCACCCTCATGGAGTCTGCTTCTAACCGTTTGAGTGGACACATGTATATTTGTTGCTTGCTGGAGAGCATTTTGCAGGGCTCTGGCAGTGCTCCTTCTGTTCCTCCTTGCACAAATGCGAAGGTAGCGGTCCTGCTGCTGGGATGTTGCACCTCCTTCGACCTCCTCCACGTCTCTTGATGTACTGACTTGTCTCCTGGTAGCGCCTCCATGCTCTGGACACTACGCTAACAGACACAGCAAACCTTCTTGCCATAACTCGCATTGATGTGCCATCCTGGATGAGCTGCACTACCTGAGCCACCGGAGTTGTAGACTCTGTCTCATGCTACCACTAGAGTGAAAGCACTGCCAGCATTCAAAAGTGACCAAAACATCAGCCAGGAAGCATAGGAACTGAGAAGTGGTCTGTGGTCATCATCTGCAGAACCACTCCTTTATTGGGGGGTGTCTTGCTAATTGCCTATAATTTCCACCTTTTGTCTGTTCCATTTGCACAACAGCATGTGAACTGATTGTCAATCAGTGTTGCTTTCTGAGTGGACAGTGTGATTTCACAGAAGTGTGATGGATTTGGAGTTACATTGTGTTGTTTTAGTGTTCCCTTTATTTTTTTGAGCAGTGTATTTTTTACTCTGTATCGGTACCACTTCTGATTTTTCTCTAAAAATACTAACCAAAAACTGACCAAAACAATATATGAATGAAGCGGTAAAGGGCTTTTCCAAGATTATATCAATGTGGTTGAATAGCAACCAACCATTATCCAGCTAATAATTCCACTGCTACTCCAGGTGTCAGGCCTGGCAAGAAGAGGCCAGAACTGTAACTGGTGAGCACAATATGGACACGGGGCAGGTGAGTATCTTATTGATATTGTCATGGAACATAAGTGTATTATAATACAAAGTGAGTTCACGTTAATTTGGGGGCACAGTGTGTTAAAATGTATCCAAAGAGCACAATGTATTGAAATCTACAGTGACGATTAGAGATGAGCGAATCGAATTAGACAATTATACACTTTATGTTGCAACTGTACTGGGGTGTATTACTCTAAAGCTAACAGGGGCCAGTTAGTGTGAGCACTAATAGACCTAGTCACATTCTTTTAATGCCTAATTCAGGTATAACCATACTGGGGCATATTTTCCTATCATAAGTGTAATATATACACACTCAGCGCTTTAAAATTTTCTCCTGTTAAACTCATAGGGGCCAGTTATTGTTAAAGGCGTATTTTCCTATCATAAGTGTAATTTATATATGCACTCAGCTGTTGTACAAGTATGTTAGGCAGAGAAGTGCCAGGACGTGCACAGAGGAGTGGTAGAGGCCTAAATTTATCAGGCGCAGGCAGAGGTTGCAGCAGAGTGGGGTTGCATGGCAGCAGGAGTTGCAGCGAGAGGTCTGAGTTTCCGGTGTCAGCTGGCGGTCGTGTCTGGACCAGCAACCCAGAAGCTATGATTGACTGGTTCACTCAGTCATCCACTTCATCACAAGTGACATCCGACACCCCCAGTAAACAGTCGGTGGGTTTATCAGACTCAACCCTCAGTTGGCATGGCCCTCATCCTGCTGCTGCCACCTCCAAGCTCTGTCATTGTGCCGCAATATGGTCTCCTCATGCTGATGCTGCCACCTCCAGGCTCTGTCATTGTGCCATTCTGTGGCCTACATAAGCTGACGCCACCTCCAGGCTGTGTCATTGAGCCGCCATGTGGTCTCCTCAAGCTGCTGGCACATTAAATTAAACTTGTTAATATATTCAAAATCTTCAATTTATATATTTAAAAAAATCTCTTTAATCCTTTCAATTGTAAGGCCATATGGTCCCATCAGGCTGCTGCCACCTCCAGGCTGTTTCATTGTGCCGCCATGTTGTCTCCTCATGCTGATGGATTATTAAATTAAACTTGTTAATCTGTTCAAAATCTTCAATTTAAATTTTACAAAATCTCTTTAATCTTTTCAATTGTGAGGCCATATAGTCTCATCAGGGTGCTGCCACCTCCAGGCTGTTTCATTGTGCCACCATGTGATCTCCTCATGCTGATTGTTTATTAAATTAAACTTGTTAATCTCTTCAAAATCTTCAATTTAAATAAAAAAAAATCTCTTTAACCTTTTCAATTGTGAGGCCCTCTGGTCTCGTCAGGCTGCTGCCACCTCCAAGCTCTGTCATTGTGCCACCATGTGATCTCCTTGTTATATTGATCTTGTAGTTTGACAGGATTTTTTCAAAGTAAACACTTCGGGCACCCAGGACACTCAGTCATGAGCATGGGGGGGGGGGGGAGGCGCTGAGAGGCAAGGGCTGGAACAGGTGGTAGCTCACCTCGACTGCCAGCTCAATTTTAAGATACAAGTAGGAGCTTTTCCATAGTTTACACTGCAGCAATTATTCACTATTGAAGCTTGAATTACCATGGCTGCTAGCACCAGACTTGCCCTTCAATGGGTTTTCAAAAAAGGATTTAAAGTTTGCTCATTCCAATTAACAGGCTCTGCCATTGTGCATGTTATCTCCTCATGCTGCTGGCACATTAAACTTGTTAATCTATTCAAAATTTTCAATTTAAATTAAAAAAATATTTTCAATTGTGAGGCCCTATGGTTGTCGTCATATATATTAGCTTTGGAATTACCACAAGAATCAAAGGAAACAGGTTGGAGCGATAAGAAAACCCCATAACTGATTAGATGACACATTCATGGTTTAATGTGCAGTTTCACAGTATCAGGCATGTTTACTTACACGTGCATGGCTTAATAGACTCAATAGACAATGCTCACCAGACTTGCCCTCCAATGGGTCCTCAAAAAAGGATTTTAAAATGTTTTAATAAATTAAAATGTAATAAAAATGTAATAAAAAAAAATCTCTTTAATCTCTTCACTTGTGACGCCATATGGTCTCCCGACCCTGCTTCCACATTCAGACGCTCTGCAGCAGTGATTCTAATAGTGAACCCTGTAATCTGCATGTAATACTGAATAACAGTATTATTTCACTAACCCAGCACACTCCTTATGCGTGTTACGGCAAGGCAATTTTTTCGGAAAATTCGGCAAATTGACCGAATCGAATTTCTGAAAAATTCGCTCATCTCTAGTGACGATGGGTGAAACAAAAACTCCCAGCATACCCTTACCAATGCTCAGGTCATACTGGGAGTTCTAGTTTCACATAGTAAAACTTCTATTGAGAATTTATCTAATGTAGCAGCTGGTAGATTTGTTTCATACAGTAGAAATACTTTTTTTTGCAGTGCACATGCTGTTATATTTCTGAAAAAAAAACCTCTAAGGTTCCAAATATCGTACATAGCTAGGGTGTTGTTTTACAGAGATTTTTGGTAAATATTTTGGGATCTGGATTAAAATTGTTATTCATGGTTTATTAAAAAAACTGTAACTTTAATGGTTGTTTTGGTAAATCTCCTCCCTCTTTATTGTCCAGTTGGGTCCTGACAGTGAGAACTATATACATGGAAAATTTCGGAAAAAAAATATTTCTAGTAAATGACACCCTATTCACTGCAAACTACACCTGACAAAACTTGAATTTCACAGCAAGAGTAATGTTAGCTCATTAAAACATAACCTTTAATTATAACTAGTAAAATAAATCATCCTAAAAAATATAAGATTAATTCAAAATACACAATGGTAGGGTCAAGAGACAGACTTGATACTGTCCCAAAACTGAACCCTCACCATACAAAACAATAGGATTTCCTACACAGTACAATCTTGTGTCAATAGACACAAATAAATAATTATTTCTGTCACGTATGGGTAGGGAAGAAGTGCATACTATTCTCGCCCCCTCCCCATATCCCTCTACTTATGTACCCACCCTAGGTAGCGGGTCCACAACCACTGTGATGGTCCCTACTTACAATAAGTGAGGGCAGTCCAGTCAAAATAATAAACTATAATGCAGACGGAGGTTACAGATAAGCCAATTCGCAAAACCAGAAGAAGAGTCAGAGAGAAGAGCCAAAGGGTCAAAATGCCAGATATAACAGATACAATATAAATGCTAGCTAGGAGTACACAGAGCTCTTTAGCAGGCAAGGTGTGAGAGCAGACTGCCAGCTCATATAAGAGGCAGAACTGGTGCTCTGATCAAGATAAGCTGCCCAGTCTCAGCAGACAGGCGTAACCATAGCTACAAGGCCAAGCAAAAGCTCTCAGTGCAGATTAACCCTTCGTGTCCTTACAGTCCCCCCTCCTATCTGGATAAGACAGAGCTATGCGGGGTTCATCAGGGGAAATAATGGTAAGAAAAACAGAATCAGTTGCATATGCAAAAAAATATGCGATGTGGCTGATCAATATTTACTGCCAACAATAAAAAGATGCACAGTCCAATAAGGACCACTCACTCAGACCCTACCAGTACTTATCAGCTGCTGTATGTTCCACAGGAAGGTATTTTCTTTTTAAATTTCCTTCCTTTCTGACACAGTGCTCTCTGCTGACACCTCTGTCCATGTCAGGAGCTGTCCAGAGCAGAAGCAAATCCCCATAGCAATCCTATCCTGCTCTGGACAGTTCCTGACACGGACGGAGGTGTCAGCAGAGAGCACTGTGGTAAGGCAGAAAAGAAATTCAAAAAGAAAAGAACTTCCTGTGGAGCATACAGCAGCTGATTGTCCCTGAAGATAAGGTCTTTCCACATTAAAAAGACATTAATATAATTGTTTTGTAATGAATCTCCTTGAAACACTAGCATTAAAAGGAAGCGTAACAAAGCTTGGATTACATTATAGCTATTTTGGGCAACTTTCTGTAGGAGTTATCCGCCTTCTAGCCAGCAATCGTAATGATATTTTTAGCTTCCTACATAATGAAGCAGAAGATCTATCTCTACATGGAGAATGGCTTTCACTGGAGAGAGGCAGTGGTGAATTTCATTACTCATGGAGGTGATATTGTTTGTCACAGTAGCAATGGTGACTATAATGGATTACACAGTATATTCTGGTCATTAATAAGTCCTCAGTTATTAGTTTTACAGGGGTAGTGAAATGCAATAATTAATAGCTGCCATCCTTACATTTCATTATCTGTAATAGATGGGTGTTCCTGCACTTTTTTCCACATCAGAATAATTATTCCCATTAGCAGGGGTCCTGCAGGACCAGCCCTTGAGTGGAAATCAGTGAGTTCCCTTACTTTTTTCTTAGGACCCCTGGGTGTATTTTTATACAAAGTTATAGTGTCCCAGTAAAGCTAAGCCAGCTACTATCTACTAGATAGTCTGATGGCTGAGAGTGAAATGTTTACTTTATGCATAATGTGTGTATCAGGTACTGAATAATGTTTTAAATGTATCACTCTTAATCTAATGCATACACTAAGGTGATAAAGTGGCAAGGGTTAATATTTATTGTCTTTAACCCTTTCCTGATGCAGATATTTTTCATTTTTGCATTTTCTTATAGTCCTACGTGCCTTCTAATAGCCATAACTCCTTCAATTTTACACCCGCAGACCCATATGAGGGTGTTTTTTTTATGTTTAACCAATTGTACTTTAAAAAACCTTTGTATATAGTATGTGTGGTCTTTTGTATCTATTATTTGTAGGTTATTGTATTCATTTGGGTTACAATTGTCAACTATAACTTTTTGAAGTAGCATTACTCGCCTAGTGGTAAAGGTGTTTCTAAACTATACCTCTCCCCCAATTTCGCAATCGGTGTTGCATACTTGACACATAGGTCACATGTTAACAGTCTATAATGAAGCCCTTGTAATATATTCTCCGAGAGGGAGAATTTCATCTTGAAAAAGCAGAGAAGTTGAACAAGGGCCTCTGTGCATTACCCTGATCTTTTGTGATCCTACGGCCATGTCAGTGCTGCGTGTCTACCACATCATGAAGACTTCCATGGAATTACCTTCCTGAGCATGTCACAGATTGGTGCCAAAGAGTAAGGTGAAGTGTACATTTGCTGGATGAAAATATTCATCCAGCAGTTTCAGTCATTTCTGACTGAGAACTTGAGAGTATATATACTTACATCTACATATGCAGTAAACATTACACGTATACATGCTAAAATTACCTAAACATTACTAAGGTTAACACAGCTGCTATAAAAGCACAAATTAACCTCTTAACGATCAAGGACGTATATTTACGTCCTTGGCCGGCTGCCGCAAAATAACGCGGGGTCACGTGGTGACCCCGCGTCATATCGGGTCAGACCCGGCATGTATCTGAAGTCGGGACCCGGGGCTAATAGATTGATTGCAGTGCCTAACCCTTTAGACGTGGCGTTCAAAGTTGAACTCCGCGTCCAAAACGAAAGTGAAAGCTGCCCGGCTGCTCAGTGGGGCTGATTGGGACCACGGCAGTGAAAATGCGGTGTCCCAGCTGGGACACGAGCGGAGGTCCTCTTGCCTTTCTCCGACGTGTCCCTTCGGGGACTGATTCCTCCAAGCCTGAGATGCAGGCTTGAGCAATCGACCGCCGATAACACTGATCATTGCAAAGCTATGGCTTTGCAGTGAATAGTGCTGGCAATCAGTGTGTGCAGTGTTATAGCCCCCTATGGGAGCTATAGCACTGCAAAAAAAAAAGGTGTAAAAAAAAGTTAATAAATGTGATTTAACCCTTTCCTTAATAAAAGTTCAAATCACCCCCCTTTTCCCATAAAAAAACACCATGTAAATAAAAATAAATATAAACATATGTGGTATTGCCGCGTGCGTAAATGTCTGAGCTATAAAAATATATCATTAATTAAACCGCAGGGTCAATGGTGTACGCACAAAAAAATTCCGAAGTCCAAAATAACGTATTTTTGGTTGCTTTTTTGAAAAAATGAATAAAAAGCGATAAAAAAAGTCTGATCAATACAAAAATGGTACCGCTAAAAACGTCAGATCACGGCGCAAAAAAATGAGCCCTCATAACGCCCCATATGCAGAAAAATAAAAAAGTTATATGGGTCAGAAGATGACAATTTTAAACGTATACATTTCCGTGCATGTAGTTATGATTTTTTCCAGAAGTAATACAAAATCAAACCTATATAAGTAGGATATCATTTTAATAATATGGACCTACAGAATAAAGATCAGGTGTCATTTTTACTGAAAAATGTACTGCATAGAAACGGAAGCCCCCAAAATTACAAAATGGCGTTTTTTCTTCAATTTTGTCGCATAATGATTTTTTTCCCGTTTCTCTGTAGATTTTTGGGTAAAATGACTGATATCACTGTAAAGAAGAATTGGTGGCGCAAAAAATAAGCCATCATATGGATTTTTAGGTGCAAATTTGAAAGGGTTATGATTTTTAAAAGGTGAGGAGGAAAAAACGAAAGTGCAAAAAACGAAAAACCCAGCATTCTTAAGGGGTTAAAGGGACAGTTACCAATTCTCTATTCTCCTTATCTGTATTTCACTAATCTAAATAGGTAGGTAAGGATGACTGATGGAGAGTTCTAAAATCAGGGGAAGACACAAAAGTGGTCCATGAGGACCATATTGCTGTATATTTAGCTAAATTACAGCTCAAATCTGCCATGAGTTCCTCCATTCTGTGTAAGTTTGCCACCTCCTGTAGCCAGGACGAAAGGGACAGAGGTAACATAGATCTCCAGAGTCGAAGAATAACAGTCCTTTCTCCTCCAGCCAGGAGGAGAAAACGGAGAAAGATTTTAGTCACTCGGGGCATAGCTGGTGGGAATATGGAGAGAAGAATGGGAAATGGGTAAAGGGGTAGTTTAACTGAGGTCAAACGGTGAACAAGATCCAGCACCTGGGACCAAATGGTAAGCATATCAGGACAAGTCAATCAAATGTGCTGGATCATACTAAAAGCTCCATCACTGCAGCAACACACATCAGGTAAAGTTGAATAAATACGGGAAAGGAGAGCCGGCAGTCTATATCATCTAGTGAACAATTTATAATTAGTTCCCTGTGCCTTACAAGAGATGGAGGTTTTATGAAATGTGGACAAAGCAGTTACCCATTCCTCATCTGTAAACCGCCATCCCACAACTTGTTCCCAGCTATGGCAGAAAGGAAGAGGTTGTTCACTAAAAGAATCTAAGAAAAGATTGTATAACACACTAATTGGGCAGTACACCTTCAAGGTAGAGACATATAAACGTTCAAAGGGAGTCAGAGATCGATGAAGATGTAAGTCTGTTTTAACTGACTTATAAAAATGGAGTAGTTGGAAATACTGAAAGGTATAGATCAAAGAGAGACTGTCATCGCCCACAAGGGAAGCAAGTGGTTTCAGGGCCAATAAGTCAAGAACATCTTGAAAGGTAATGCCATCACTTCTTAGTCTACCTAAAAAGGCGGGAGAAGAAACAGTCGGTGGGAAATCCATATTTCCAAACACCGGAATGAGTGGACCATCAGGAGTAGAAATATGGGAATGGGGAATGCTTCAAATAAGAAGCGCGCATTAGAGCAATGGAGGCCATAACTGGGGAAAAAGAGGAGACAAACAACGTAGGTAAAACCTTTTGCGGGAGCCAGAGAAGGGCTTTCGAATCCAAGTGAGCACTAAAAGACTTAAGTCCTATCCACTGCATAAGATCTCTATTATGAAAGCTATCTAAGGCATGGGAAAGGACTGCAGATAAGTAGTAGGATAAACAATCTGGGAGGGCTGAGCCACCTTGTTGTTTACTACGGATCAAAATGTTCCTCGCTATCCATGGACGTCTGTTAGCCCATATAAAGCCAGAGAAAAGTCTTGCAAGCTTCAAAAAGAAAGAGCGAGGCAAATGAGTCGGAACGCAAGAAAATAGATATAAAAGATGAGGGAGGACACTCATCTTTATATTATTGATTCTCCCCAACCAGGAGAAGTCCTTATGTTCCCATCTAGCTAGGTCTGACCTAAGAGAATAAAGAATGGGAGGGAAATTTAGTGTAAATGTGTCAGAGAGTGTAGAAGGAACTTGGACTCCTAGATATTTAAGATAGGTAGGCTTCCAAACAAAGGGGTATGTATTTCAGAGCTGATGAACCATTTGTGACAAGAGGGAGATATTAAGGGCCTCACATTTAATTGGATTAATTTTATAGTTACTAAAAGACGAGTAGCGATGAAGTGCCGCCATCAGGGTGAGTAACAAGGTAATAGGAGATGAAAGAAAAAGAAACAGATCGTCCGCAAAAGCCGATCATTTGTAATGACACGAGGGAGTGACCAATCCTTTTGATATCAGGATTTTGACGGATATTAATACTGTATTATTATCATATTTTTCCCCAGAATTAAATCATCACTGTCATTTATAATACCCTTTGACATATTGTCCAGACATGTCAAAAGTTTAGATCTCACTGGGTCTAGCTCCTGGTGCAGCAATTATAAGCTATAATCAGTGAAGTGCACATTTCAGTCTCCGGCTGTAATCTGACTCATTCCTCATAGGCTCTAATGTAGTGAATGAGTTGGAATTGGCAGCCAGCAAAGCAGTGAAGTGTGCTGTCACATACTTCACTGGCTTATAACTCACATCCACAGGGTTTCAGAACTGAGACCTGGTATGATCTAAACTTTTGACATGGTTGGACAGCATGTCAAAAGTTGTTTCAAATGGCAGTGATGCTTTAAAGAAAACCTGTCAAATCATGTTGGTTATGCTTTAAAGCTTATTTATAACCATATTAAATTTAAACTTTAGAAGCTTGTTCAGAAAAAGAAAAAAAGAGGAAAGAAAGGCTGATAAGAAAAATGTCAGAAAACAGCAACTGGACTGAACATAACAGGTCACTGGAAACACTGTAGAAGAGAAAGTAAGCTTCTTTTTTTATTCTTAAAAAAGACTTATGGAGAAAGTATTTATTTATTTTTTTATGTGTACCATAATAAGCACAAACTAAGAATACATTTTTATTTCATAGATGTCCATAGCCTTTGAGCTCCTCGGCTCCAAAGCCTGACCTGTAACAGGAAGTTCCCCTTCCATGTCCCATTTATAATACTGGTGACACTATAAGGTGATGCAACAGACTAATCATTGTAAATCAATAGACTAATCAATGCAAACTGTTAAGAGTATGATGGTGAAAAAAGATGTTATACTGGACTATGTGGTATAGTATTTAATATGTTCTACAACTGCATAAAACTTAATTATGTATAAGTTCTTCATGTTTAAATCATTGAAGACAACAACTAGACGTTTTCTTTACATCTAAGGGCCAGTGCAGGGAATATATACTGTATGGTAGTGCAAAGTAGCTGAAGACTTCTGTCAGACTTCATGTGTATGAAGATATTCTCCCCTAGAAGCAATGTTTTTAGAGGAGTACACCTCACAACTGACACCTGATGTATGCACTAAATGTGTATGGAATCCATGAGAAAAAAACTTCCATATGACTTGGTGTGAAAATATTATTGATAAAATATCTAAAGACCTGCTACCATAGGGCATGACTACCAAATAAATATCCAGAAGATTCACAGCACTGGTAAAACCATTACTTTATTGGAAATCCATGTTAAAATCCATATAGTACAAACAGGTGCACACCGGCAAATGTGTAGGTAACAACCTCCCCCTCTAATGCGTTTCTGCCCTACCGGGCCTTAATCATAGACTGTGATTAGGGCCCGGTAGGGCGGAAACGTGTCAGAGGGAGAGGTTGTTAACTCCACATTTGCCGGTGTGGACCTGTTTGTACCATATGGATTTTAACATGGATTTCCAATCAAGTAATGGTTTTACCAGTGCTGTGAATCTTCTGGATATTTACTTTGGAGACAGTGGAGGAGGACTGACTGCACTTGGACGGAGGAGGTGAGCACTATCCGAACTTTTCCTTTTTTATGACTACTACATAGACTATCTTCTATTTTAGTGCAAACCTTTAAAAGAAAGTGGGGAAAAATATAAATGCTCAGATCCAAAATTTTCAATTGAGTCATTTCATTACATACACTGATAACCCATATGAAACCTTTAACCTCCATGCCCATTTGTATTTAATCTTGTTTCCAGGCTAAAGGTGGCCCAACATGGCACTAGAGGCTTCTTGCAATTATTCAGCTTTCCCCAATAAACGTATCTTTTTGCTTTAATATTGATCACTTACATATATCATCGTAACATTCACACACATACAGTTTCATTTGATTCAAACGTCTCCTTCTCAGTGCATTATTATTATTATTATTATTTTGTCAATCAGTAATATTTGTATTTTTTTCTTTCAGTCATACATGTTAAAAAATATTGAAGTACATACCCTCTTACCTTACACAGTCATAAAGAGAAAAAGCCTGGATTTTTGCAGCCACCACTAGGGGGGCTTATGAGTTGATGATTGATTTATCATTAAGGTTAATTGGAGCTGTGTAAAATAAATTTTTACTCCATTTACACATCGAGGTATCCTAAAAATAAAGATGAAGGGGCTGTACAACTATTTAAATCTTCTATCCTTCCTAAGTGAATCTTTGAACAGTGGACAATTTGCAAATAACAAAGAAAAAAGGGGGGTTCAGCCTAATATGTAAAGAGGGGTTCTACAGTGGTATACAAAACATACTACAGAAATTCCAATAACAAAGAAGATACCATTTTGCAAATAATTCACAGGCTTCAAGCTGCAGATGGCAGATGGGTTTACGGGAAACAATAGGAAATAAATGCAGTTCCAAAAAATATTAGTGTATATTTTTACTGGTAAAATATTTGCGTTAATAATACATATTTTAGGTCTGTTTCTGGAGCATTTACACTTGACTTCACAGTTCAGCAGCTGATGTGAAAGTTATACCGCCAAAGGGAACAAGCCTTTTGTTCAGGGAATGACATTCTACAAGAAAGAAACATCAAAGTCATATTTCTTAATCTAAAAATTTCAAATCTCTTGGACATATTTCAAAACTTTAAAAAAAGTTATGAACCCCAAGTGTGATGTGTATGTAACAGGAGGACTAAAGAAAAAGATGTATTGGAATTCACTGAACTGTGAATCAGATGATTCTGTAGCTTTAATAGGCTTCTGAAAAAAATGGCCTGTCATCACTATTATTGTTATGTAATGTTATTTTATTACCTATGTCATTATAGACATCAAAGCTACAGTATCTAAAGTTGAATCACAAAACAAACTATGTGGAGAAGAGATGCACTCTGCTTACAGAACAGGAAATTATCTTGTGCCTGGTCATTGACGATTAACCTGTTCAGGACACATACGCCCTGCATCCTGAGTCCTTAAGGACTGAGGGCGTATGGATACGCCCGTGGGAATTTCGATCCCCGCCGCTAGCCGGTTGGGGACCGGATCGGGATGCCTACTGAAATCATTCAGCAGGCATCGCGGCACATCGCCCAAGGGGGGTCCTGAGACCCCCCAATGTCGGCGATCAGAGAAAATCGCATGTCAATTCAGACATCCGATTTTCTCCAATTCTGGGCTGATCATGTCTGGGCTGATCGAAGTTGTCAGCGACAGCCCCGATCAGCCTAAGGGATAGGAGTGAGGTCGCAGAGCTGCGATCTCCTCCTATCCCCTGCCATTAGCAGAACAGAGTTCTGACCAATGGCAGAACAGGACGTGGGGTTGCCATGGCAACCCCCTGTTCTGCCCGCCCATGCATGAGGGGATCGTGGGAAGAAGATGGAGGCCGTACCTGCAGGAAAAGATGCCTGGGGACATGGGATCTTCGGTGGAGACTGCTGGATCCTGGCTCAGGTAGGGAATTGTCGGTGGGGGGGGGGGGGAATTGAAAGTGAAAGTAGAACGATCTTTACTGTGGCAACCACTAAGAAGGCCAAACTGCTACTCCCAGCATGCCCAGACAGCCAAAGGCTGTCTGGGCATGCTGGGAGTTGTAGTTTTGCAACATCTGGAGGGTCACAGTTTGGAGACCACTGTTACAGTGGTGCCCAAACGGTAGCCCTCCAGATGTTGCCCAACTACAACTCTCAGCATGCCTGGACTGCCCAGGCATGCTGGGAGTTGTAGTTCTGTAACATCTGTCCCTTCAGATTTAGCAATTTTCATGAATTTTTTGAAAATTGCTCCTCTACTTTGAAGCACTCTAATTTTTTCAAAAAGCAAAAAATCTGTCCATTTTATGATGCCAACATAAAGTGGAAATATTGTATTGTGAAGAAAAATAAAATTTATTGTGAATATCCATTTTCCTTACAATTAGACAGCTTCAAAGTTAGAAAAATGCAAAATGTTCAACATTTTCATGAAATTTTGGGATTTTTCACCAAAAAAGGATGCAAGTAGTGCCAAAAATTTACCACCAAAATAAAGAAGAATATGTCACGAAAAAACAATCTCAGAATCAGAATATTTGGTAAAAGCGTTTTCGCGTTATTAATTCATAAAGCGACGGTGGTCACAATTGCGAAAAAGGGCTCAGTCCTTAAGGTGAAAAAGGGCTGCGTCCTTAAGGGGTTAAAACAGGTACTGAGAATGGTTTAACAGAGTTTCCCTTTATATGACTGGACATCTCTTAATTACTGGACATTGCTTTCATGTTTCTGGTTTAATTAAAAGTGAACCTATGATATATGTGGAAGTCAAAACAAGTGATGGAATAAATTTTTTCAAATACAACTAATTAAAGAAAATTACCCATTTATCCTTTAAATACATTGTCAAATTATCTGTCTTTTAAAGGGAACCATTACTTTCATGCTGTCAGGTGTTGTCAGGGTGGTCCTCATTAGCTTCTGTCTGCCAGGTTGGCCTTGATTGAAAGATCTCTCCCTATACTCACAGAGAGAGAGAGAGAGTTATCAATAATGGCTGGTGGGATGAAAAAGCTGTGTATGCACATAGCCTTAGACATCCTGCATTAGAGCCGGGAGTGCAGTTTTTGTATAGCAGCTGCCCTGTCATCACTGCAACTTTCTGGGGTAATACGGGTTGCCCACAGTCTATAAAATGGACCACTAGACAATATTTGAAAGATATTAACTTTTTGCATGGTTCATGAAATGGCCATTGATATGTATTTGTTTTTATCCTGGAGGAACTTGTGCAGACTGTCGTGAGTACAATTCTCATCACTTTATATTTTTCAATAACAGCTGCTAATATGTTCTTGTCAGTACCCTCATCCATAGACCTATTTCAGTTACAATAATGCAGTGGCCCACTGCATGGTGTTTGTATCATTTCTTGGTTGTTAGACGTGATTACACTATAAAACTATAGGTTTGTACTATTAAAGGAGAACTCCAGAATATAAAAATTGTCCCCCATACTGCCGGCAGTAAAAAAAATAAAGATGTACATATCTTCCTTCGCTACCCTGGGGCCTCCGGTAACCGGCTCCGGTCTCCACCGCGATCCTCTTCCTGGTTGCTGGTGGTCGGCAAGTCATACTGCACTCAGCCAATCACCAGCTGCAGTGAAGTCCCGGCTCGGCTGGCGATAAGAGCGGAAGTGTGACGTTTTCGGCCCCGGCAGCAGGTGCCGGAATAGTGAAGAATTTTGTGTCCTGAAGCCTTCTCACACTGCCGCTCAGCCTATCGCCGGCTGAGTCGGGACTTCACTGCGGCCGGTAATTGGCTGAGCGCAGTATGACTCGCCAACCACCAGCAACCAGGAAGAGGATCATGGCGGAGACCGTAGCCGGTTACCGGAGGCCCTGGGGGGAGCGGAGGAAGGTATGTACATCTTTATTTTTTTACTGCCGGCAGTATGGGGGGACAATTTTTATATTCTGGAGTTCTCCTTTAATGACATGAAATAAAGGTGGAGGAGGATAGAGGCAATAGGGATAGAAATATCGCCCTATCCTGATGCTCTTTCTATTTCTTAAAAAATGTTAATTACTCGGCTCACAAGCAGAAGTTCACCAATCTTAAGATATGATTGTGAAGGGGGCTTTTAACATTTTCCCTTTAATCTTATGTGCAATGCCTAATTTATTTATAATATTTATTTAAAAGTGCATATAATATGTAAGGAGAATGTCACGTTGGGCAAGAAAAATTACAGCCTTGAACTCACACCCTTTGTCCAGGCCTTTTGGGGTGGCTTTCTCCTTAATAGGGTGGCCCCAATAAGAGTGCAGTTTCATATGCTACTAAGGTGCATGCAAACAACACATAGTAGAAGATGTCAGGGAAAATGTCAGGACACAATAGGGTTAAGAAAAGCACAAGCCAGAGAGCACATAACAGGTAACAGAAAACTGACAAATAAAGGAATATCAGGCAGGCCAGGTCACGACCAAGATATAGCAGCAAAGTACAGAATCAGATAGCAAGAGAATAGTCAGGTCACAAGCCAAGGTACAAAGCCAGGAGGACTGCAAGGTACAAATGGCAGAATGGCATAAGAATAGTCAAGGGATAACAGAAGTCAGAGACTTAAAAAAAAAAGGGCAGGAACAAATGCTCTTGAATGAGGAGAAACTTGAGGTGGAGGCTGAGCAGGGATTCAACCACTTAAGGACGCAGCCCATTTGGGCCTTAAGGACGCAGACAATTGAATTTTTACGTAGATTTTTCGTTTTTTCCTCCTCGCCTTCAAAAAAAATCATAACTCTTTTATATTTTCATCCACAGACTAGTATGAGGGCTTGTTTATTGCGTGACCAGTTGTCCGTTGTAATGCCATCACTCACTTTACCATAAAATGTATGGTGAAACCCAAAAAATACTATTTGTGTGGGCAAATTAAAAAGAAAAACGCAATTTTGCTAATTTTGGAAGGTTTTGTTTTCACGCCGTACAATTTACGTTACAAATGACATGTGTTCTTTATTCTGTAGGTCAATACAATTAAAATGATACCCATGATTCTATACTTTTCTATTATTGTTGCGCTTAAAAAAACCTTTTTCACAAACTTTTTAACCAAATTAGTACGTTTAAAATCCCCCTATTTTGAAGACCTATAACTTTTTCATTTTTCCGTACGGTATGAGGGCTCATTTTTCGCGCGGTGATCTGTACTTTTTATTGACACCATATTTGCTTATATAGAACTTTTAATCCATTTTTTGGGAATAAAATGTTCTAAAAAAGCATCCATTTTGGACTTTTTTTTATTTTTACGTTCACGCCGTTCACCATACGGTATAATTAACATTTTATTTTAATAGTTCAGATCTTTACGCACGCGGCGATACCAAATATGTATATACAATATTTTTTAACACTTTTGGGGGGTGAAATAGGGAAATTGGGACAATTTACATTTATATTGGGGGAGGGGGTTTTTCACATTTTTTTTAACTTTATTTTTTTACTTTTATTTTTACACTTTAATAGTTTAATAGGGGACTATTTATAGCAGTCACTCGATTGATAATACTGTTCAGTGCTATGTATAGGACACAGCACTGATCAGCATTATCGGTCATCTTCTGCTCTGGTCTGCTGGAAGGCAGATCAGAGCAGAAGACGGAGGGAAGGCAGCGAAGCAATGTGAGGGGACCTCCATCTGCTGTGCTGGATGATCGGATTGCCGCAGCAGCGCTGCGGGCGATCCGATCATCCATTTTAGTGACCGTGATGCTGTAAATGTCGTGATCTGTATTGATCACGGCATCTGAGGGGTTAATGGCAGACATCCGCGGGATTGCGGATATCCGCCATTACGGGCGGGTCCCTGGCTGTGATCAGCAGTAGGGACCTGCCGCGCATGATCCAGGCATCGATCCGATGCTCGCGGTTATGCTTAGGACGTAAATGTACGTCCTGGTGCGTTAAGTACCACCTCACCAGGACGTACATTTACGTCCTCCGTCGTTAAGGGGTTAAATACCCTGCCTCTGGGGGGGGGGGGGGGTGAATGGTGATGCTGCTGCAGATTGACTTGGTGCCTACAGTTCGAGTGTCCAGAGCGCAGCATGTTATGCCTGGCCAGGTGCAATTGTTACAGAGAATAACAATTTTATAATGGTAACAAAGTTAAAAGAAAAATATACTTTACAAAGCAGAATTAAGAAAAAAATACCCTGCAGGCTATTATAGTAAGAAACATTACCCTGGTAATCATCCCCAAGTCAAACTTAATTACTAAGTTTAAGAAACATGCTAGAAAACAAACAATTCTTTGATGTATGAGAAAGTTCAGATCTCCATATTATCTGCCAGTCATTTGTCACATGCACCTACTATGGCTATAGGCAATCACACAGCCTCGGTTCTGGAAATGAGTAATTATTGTAATTGCACAAGGATTAAAACCTGCCCAGAGGAAAAGTTGTTGAGTTGCCCATAGCAACCAATAAGATTGCTCCTTCATTTTTGAAAAGCCGTCTGAAAATCTCCCCCCATAGAGAACAGATGTCCACAGTCTCCAAGTCAGGGACATTACAAGTTCTTTCCAGGGGCAGTATATCATAAAATATCAGCATAAATACCATTAAAGAGTTGCTGCAAGGTATCACTGTTCATTTTGTACCATGTATTTATAAAGACAATTTATGATGCGTGTATATATTTATAATTGTTGACAGCTGCTGACATTGTAATATCAATCAGTCTATAAGCCTATGGCTTTCACAAGAACACAACTTCCAAGAGTCCTGATGAGGAAATCATTGAGTGATGCAGCAGATCTGGGTTTGTAAAAGTAGCAAATATATGTTTGTCATTTTTCTTTATTTAATATTATTATGAGAATATGCAGTTTTGTAGATGAAGTGGAGCCAGCTACTATATTACATGACCATTATGTTGCTGCTCTGGTGTCCCCTGCTGGAAGTGCTGAGGTAATGATGCAAAAATATCTTCCTGCATTGCACTGGACTGCTGAGGCCATTGATTAACTGTAGCGTAACATGCACAATGTACAGTTCATCATCATAGCAGGGAACACCAGAGCGGCAGTGGTAACACTTGAATGGTGGTGAACTGTATGATAAGTACAGCTATTTTTAATTTTCACCCCAGTCCTAGACTGTAGGCAATTTTCTAAAAATGCTCCAATACCTATTTCAAATTAAATAAATATTGATACTTATTAACCATAATAATAAAAAGAAAAATGGGCTATATTCAGCCTGACCGGCCAGTCCAATCGGACGTAGCCCGGGGGCCCGGCCGGGTAGAGAGCCAGCTGCCGCCGCTCCTGAGGGTCCAGAACACTCGTTACGCGGTACACGCACATACAGGAAAAGGTATGCCCTCTGTGTTAGTCGCATCTGCGACCTACATAGAGGAGTCACTCATCGGTGCCTGCACTGTGGAGGAAGGAAGACATGGGCCCCTGCTGCTGAGGAGAAGATCGCTGCGTGGCACATCGGGTGAGTATAACTTTTTTTCATGTTAAACGTGGGAAGGGGTGAGGGGGAAAAACTCTGCTGCCTGCACCTACTGGGGGGGGGGGGGGGGCTCTAACGATGCTCACTCAACCTACTGGTGGGGGGACTCTAACTCTGCTGTCTACACCTACTGGGGGGGGGGGGGAGGGACTCTAACTCTGCTGTCTACATCTATTGGGGTGGGGAGAACTCTAACTCTGCTGTCTACAGCGACTGGGGGGGGGGGCTTTAACTCTGCTGTCTACACCTACTGGGGGGGATCTAACTCTGCTGTCTATAGCTCCTGGGGGGAGGGGGGGGACTCAAAATATGCAGATACTAACTCTGTCTACAGCTACTGGGGGGGGGGGGATTCTAACTCTGCTGCCTGCAACTACTGGGGGAGGGGACACTAACTCTGCTGCTTGCACCTACTGGGGGGTCTCTAACTGCTGTCTACACCTACTGGGTGGAGTGGAGTTTTCAGACATGCGCAGAGTGTAGTTGAAGAGGCGCCGCTAGTTAAGATTTCCCGCATGCGCAAACTATATGACGCGACGGGACTTAGAAACTTCGTATGGCGGCTAACACTTACGCGAAGGCGCGGGACCACAGATGGTGATCTCGCGAGGTGACATAAGTAAACAAAGGTCATGTGTCAGTACAGGCACATAATTGGCTGTTGTAACAACGCGAGAACAGTGAATATGCCGCTCCGCTCCATGATTGGCTGCCCCAGAGACAGGAAGTACCAGCCATCCGAGAGAATATAAACACTTGCCGGGCTTTTGGACGCACAGTACCCACGCAACCCTTGACAAAGCTGATTCGGCAGCGAAACGTCAGGGAGGCCTATGGTCTAAAGTTTTAGTTGGCGTGGTTATAGGGGGATCAATACAAACAGAGGTGTGAGGGACAGCAGTATTATAGTGGACACTGGAATCACCAGTGGTCCGCAGTACGCAATTAAATAAGACACTGCAGTCCTGTCTAACACCACTCTTAGTGTGTGAGCCTACTTACACCTTAGTACTATAATATCCCCATACCACTGCAAATTTTAACAAGTTTGGGGTCAAATATTTTAATAAAGTTTAATAAAGTAAAAATTTTATAGGGAGGGTTCTAGTAAGGGTTTGTCGCCGCAAGGGGTCTCCTCTTAAAGGTTGTTTATTGACAATTTTGCCCTGAATACTCTCAGGGACACATTTTTCTTTGGCACCTACTGGGGGTGACTAACTCTGCTGCCTACCCCTACTGGGGGGAACTCTAACTCTGCTGCCTACACCTACTGGGGGAATGCTAACTCTGCTGTCTACACCTACTGGGGATAGGACTCTAAATCTGCTGTCTACACCTACTGGGGGTTCTCTAACTCTGCTGTTTACACCTACTGGGGGTGACTCTAACTCTGCTGCCTACACCTATTGGGGGGAACTCTAACTCTACTGCAGACACCTACTAGGGGGAGGGGACTCTAACTCTGCTGCCTACACCTACTGGGGGAGGGGGAACAACTCTGCTGCCGACACATACTGGGTGGTCTCAACTCTGCTGACTACACCTACTGGGGGGGGGGGGAACTCTGCTGCCTACACCTACTGTGGGGGACCCTGCTGCCTGCACCTACTGTGGGGGGACCCTGCTGCCTACACCTACTGTGGGGGGATCCTGCTGCCTACACCTACTGTGGGGGAACTCTGCTGCCTACACCTACTGTGGGGGGACCCTGCTGTCTACACCTACTGTGGGGGAACTCTGCTGCCTACACCCACTGTGGGGGAACTCTGCTGCCTACACCCATTGTGGGGGAACTCTGCTGCCTACACCCGCTGTGGGGGAACTCTGCGGCCTACACCCACTATGGGGGAACTCTGCTGCCTACACCTAATGTGACGGACTGTCTACTATGTTCCTGCCTAACTAATATGGGGACAAACTACTGAACTAAACTACTAAACTAATAGCTATCTACTAACTATATAGGGGGTTTTCATAATGCCCCTCCCGAGACTAGACTCCGCCACTGGGTAAAGGGGGTGCTGGCTACCTACTTGACTAACTCCCTGGCTACCTAACTTTGTACCTGGATGCTTAACTATTTACCTACATACCTGGCTATCTAAGTACCTACATACCTGACTGCCTAACTACCTATCTACATACCTGGCTACCTAACTATGTTCATACCTGGCAGCCTTAACTACCTAGTTACCAACCTACCTACCTGGCTTGTCACCTACCTACATATCTGGCTTCCTGATCTACTTACCTAGTTAACTATTTACCTGGCTACCTACCTACCTGCCCTTTTACTGTGCAGGACACCAAGTAGAGCTTTATAATAGTTAGGGGCTTATAGATGGAAACATTGTGTGGAGGAGGGAACAAGCACTGGAAAAATGCAGAATCTAACATGTTTGTCTTGCAGATGTTAAGAGATCGACATGGCTGTCTGATCCAGATGGAGAAGAAAAGGAAAGAGGACTCGGCCGATCAGAAAATATGTTATGGTGAGTCCCTTGATGTAACTGTTATCACTTATATGGTATACAGATCCTGTGTACAGCTGATATCTACCACCATATGGTCCTGTATATAATCACATATTGCATACAGATCTCTGTACAGCTGGTATCCACCGCCATATGGTCCTATGTATAATCGCTTATATTGTATACAGATCCTGTATAGTATACTGGTCTGTGTATAGTGGTTTTATTTATTACAGTATTGCGGTATTATCCAGTTATTGTGTGGTGGTATATATTTACTCATTGTATACTGGTCTTATTGGTCATGGAAAATTATTTTACCTACCTTAAAGGATATGTCCGGTGCGGACTTTTCCTATTCACCTGCACGGGCTGCAAAAAAAGAGAAAACAAACTTTCACTTACCTTCCTATGTTCCCCCGGAGCTCCGCAACAGCTGATCGGTCGGCCAGGCTGTCTACTACCTACTTCCCTTAGCCCGGTATGTCACATGGCGCTTCAGCCTATCACCGGCCGCAGCGATGACCCGCCTTGTCCAGTAATAGTCTGAAGCGCCGTGTGACGTACCGGGAAGGGAAGTAGGGAGTAGACAGCCTGGCCGACCAATCAGCTGTTGCGGAGCTCCGGGGGAACATAGGAAGGTAAGTTAAAAAAAAATCTCTTTTTTTGCAGCCCGGGCAGGATGGAATAGGGAAAGTCCACACCGGACATCTCCTTTAAAGGGGTACTCCGGTGCTTACACATCTTATCCCCTATCCAAAGGATAGGGGATAAGATGCCTGATCGCGGGAGTCCCGCAGCTGGGGACGCCTGGGATCATGCACGTGGCACCCCGTGTGTTGTTCGCTCCGGATCTGATTACGGTCGACCGCAGGGCCGGTGGCGTGTGACATCACGCCCCCGCCCCCGTGTGATGTTACACTCCGCCCCTCAATGTCTACGGGAGGGGGCGTGATAGCAAACACGCTCCGGGGACTGATTACAAACGGGGTGCCGCGTGTATGATCCCGGGCGTCCCCAGCTGCGGGACTCCCGCGATCAGGCATCTTATCCCCTATTCTTTAGATAGGGGATAAGATGTGTAAGCACCGGAGTACCCCTTTAAAGTGTTTCTTATATATAAAATTTTGTTTATTTTGTGTGTAGGGCTGGTGGAGGGATTTGGATGGAATAGGGGCAGAAGTGTGACCAGTGGCGTAGTTTTGCAGGGGGCCCTTGCTTTTTTTGGTCAGGGGGCCCTGAATGTTGTCAGTCCGCCCCTGGCTTTATTAGATCATGATAGATGTGTTTAGGCTAGATTACATTGCAGTTTTTTTTGTGTTGAAACTGCACTGAAATTCTGTAACAAGGTATTGCACAATGTCAGTTAATATATATATATTTTTTTCAACAAGCCCATTCACTCACAGCATAAAAGAAATGTAAAAAAAAATTACAAATCTGCTTTGGATTCTTGGCATGCTGCAGATTTCCAATCCACAACATGCCCCCGCTGTTGGGGAAATGCTGCAGATATTCACTTTGGATTTTATTCACTGCAATGCGTAAGACCTACATCTAAATTCTGCAGTTAGATCAAAATAAACACATGGATTAAATAGCAAATTTTGGTGCAGATCTTTATATTGGTTTCGCAGTAGGATTTTGACGCAGTATGTGGCCTTTAAAGAGGTATTCCACTGGAAAAAAAAATCAACTGGTGCCAGAAAGTTAAACAGATTTGTAAGATTCCAGTACTTATCGGCTGCTATATGCTCCACAGGAAGTTCTTTTCTTTTGAATTTCCTTTCTGTCTGACCACAGTGCTCTCTGCTGACATCTCTGTCCATTTTAGGGACTGTCCAGAGTAGAAGCAAATCCCCATAGCAAACCTATCCTGCCCTGGACAGTTCCTGACATGGACAGAGGTGTCAGCAGAGAGCACTGTGGTCAGACAGGAAGAAAATTCAAAAAGAAAAGAACTTCCCGTGCAGCATATAGCAGCTGATAAGTAGTGGAAGGATTAAGTATTTTTTTTTATTGAAGTCATTTACAAATCTGTTTAACTTTCTGGCACCAGTTGATTAAAAAATGTTTTCCAGTGGAGTACCCCTTTAAGATCAATATTACCCAATACTTTCACTTTTTTGTATTGCCTTGTTCAAAAGTTATTCCTCTACCTGTAGCCCATGTGTTTGCCCTGTTAAGAAGATGCACTTGTTTATGTCCCCCAGCATTCATGAAAGCCCAGGTCATGCATGTTCAGTTAGTTTTCCTGTTCCCTGTCCCTGTGCAGCACCTCCCTCTTGTGCTTCTGTCCTTGGTCACTGCACATGCACTGAAAAACAACATCCCTCCCTGTTCTCCACACTGTCACTTCACTTTTGTGCTCTGTCAGTTTTCCTCACCCTCCATCCTACAGTTTGGCAAATATATTGTATAGTGTGCTACAGAGAAAAGTCTCGGCAGTGAAGGATTGGAGGTGGAGGGGAGGGTGAAGGAAGCAGAATGTCATCACTCCTTCACTGCCAAGACTTGTATGCAATATCAGGCTGCTGGACTTCAACCATAGGCCCCATAGCATTTGCATGGTCTGCCTATTTGATAAGTTAGATGTATATTGGCAGTATATTAGCTTATGCATTTATGATGGAGTTCAATTAGAAAATTGCATTTCATTTGAACAAATTTCCAAAAGGTGTTTTTTTTTTTATCTCGACAATTCTATCTTAACTTGTAGCAAATTGAATACTGAATATTTGTAAATACCTTCATTTTTAAGTTTTGTAGCATTAGGTATGGGACTGAGGGGGCAATGTTTCTCTTTGAGTAACCCTGAGGAAGTTGCACTGCAACGGAACACGTGGGTCTTTAGTGTACTCCGTTTTGGTATTTCTCCTACATAGATATGATTTACCCTACCGGTTGTCTAGCTTTATCCTAACACTGTTTCAATATAATTACTCAGTATAATGTTCACTGTTTTCTTGTTTTTTGTAGTTACCACTTTATGTAATATTGGTGTTCTCACACTGTAGTGTAGTATAATTTACTTTTGAGTGGTGTTCTTGGGAGGTACAGCTGTTATTGTTGTATGGGGTACTCAGAGTACTTTTTGGGTACTTTTTGAATGTATTGCTACAATAAACTTTGGAATATTTTTGACATATTTGGGTGTGCATTGTTTATGGTGCTTTTCTGTTTTTTTTCCCCCTTTTATGCACTGTATTTTTGAATCCAATAGCACCCTGATGTAAATCTGAGCCCCTCATTCTTGTGTATATGTAGTCTCTTTGAGGGAGATTTATCAAAACCTGTGCAGAGGAAGAGTGGTGCAGTTGCCCATAGCAACAAATCAGATTGCTTCTTTCATTTTCCACAGGCCTCTTTAGAGGCCTGTGGAAAATGAAAGAAGCGATCTGATTGGTTGCTATGGGCAACTGCACCACTCTTCCTCTGCACAGGTTTTGATAAATCTCCCCCTTTGAGTAGAGGGCCAAATGGAGACTTATAGGCCATTAATTCTCCACTGGGAAACATGATATGCAAAGTGTTGACTAGAAGGCAAACAACTTTCTCTCTGGTACCACCTATTAGAGATGGCATCCTGGTGAGTCAATGTTTGGTTCCTTTAAAAGTCTTAGACAATGATTTGGGATTTAATAGCCAAGCCAGAATTTCTCCCCAAAAGGGAAAGTTACTCATCTGTAAACTGCTGTTTTGGCTGTATTGCCCCCTATGAGTACAGAGTAGGAGGTTAGATGGCTATCAAAGCAGATTTTTACAGCAAATACCCTGCTCTGTACTGCCGGAAGGCAGCAACCCTAAAAGAGCTGTTTACAGATGGGTAACCTTCTCTTTTGGGAAAGATTTTGGCTTGCATTTTATATCCCCAAACATTGACTCACGGTGATGTTACCTCTGATAGGTGGCACCAGAGAGATCTTTTCCTTCTGAGAGAAAGCTGCTTTGTGTAGCATTTGGTAGATATACTGTCTACTCTATGTCCATTGTGATGCTTATGATGTGTTTCCGATGATTATAGGCACTGCTGTGGTCCTACAGCAGAGACCATACTTGGGCAAATTTTGCCCGTTATATTTTTATGATGCTGGCTGGGTACTGTGTATAAATAGCTAGAGTGCCATAGCTCCCTGTCCAGCAATCCCTATCCTGCTATATTTAAGTGAAAAGGAAGGCTCCCAGGCATGTACAGTAGCCCTGGAGCCATCCAAACCTGCTACAATTGAATGGGATAGGTCCAGGCATGCCTAATAGCCCTAAAGCCATCCTTTTCATATGATATCGGCACTTGGCTGCCAAGACTACTCGGTCAGCAGAGCACTTTCACGCTGTGCCTATTGTTTATGTAAGTAGATATATTTTCCACTTGTGCAAAATTATAGACCAGCATAAGAGGTGTGCACATAGTAGCAAGCATAATATTAATATACGGATTACATATCATTTGATAGAAACCTTCCATTAAGCCAAGGAATGAGGATCAGACCCAAAAAGATGGTAGAATTTGAAATCCTGGTAGGATTTTGCACTTGATGCATATTATAGTTTTATTTTTATTTTTTTACTCAGTGGTTTAAAAAAAATTGAAGTTGTAATTGTCATTTAAGTAAATAAAGGATTACCAAAAGCAACCCTTTGTGTTGAAATTAGCTAGCAGTTGAGAGTTCTTAGACTATAAGGTCAATTCAAGTTTCTACTTAGCAATTAAAATTCTAAAACCAAACATGACAAAATGAGTAAAGGTAAAAAGAATACATGTACATAATAGATTAACTGTACAAGGAAACAAGCCCAGATGTACAGTGCTTTGGGAATTTCATGTAAGTTCAATTAGAATCCCAGGTCTTGATTGCTTTGATAATTTAATAACATCAATTAGTGTTTTCATGTAAATGAAATGTCGAAGTTTTTCTAATGAAATCAAATGAATGAAGCTACAGTAAGAAGTTAAGTTGGGAAAAAAAATTAAGTGGTCTTAGACAACTGGCCTGTGTTCATAGGTGTGCGCACGGGGTGTGCCTGGGCACACCCTAATCGCTTCCATCACATTCGGGACATCCCTGTGTCCCGAAAGATCTTTTCAGGACACAAGGATGTCTGAGGTACCTTTCTGCGGCCCCGCGTTAACTTTAAAAACACAGGGGCCGCCGGCAGGTAGCGCACGCAGGGATGTCACTGATGTCCCGTGCGTGCGCCCATAGGCCATAGCAGTAGTTCATGACTCCAGACCGAAGGAGCGGTGGTCGGAACACTGAAGTGGGGTAGTACACAGACATACAGCCTCCAGCCATACACTGTATATGGCTGAAGGCTGTATGTCTGTGGGGAACTATACTGCACCTAATGTGGGGAACTATACTGCACCTAATGTGGGGGACTATACTGCACCTAATGTGGGGTAACTATACTGCACCTAATGTTAGGGGAACTATACTGCATCTAATGTGGAGGAACTATACTGCACCTAATGTGGAGGAACTATACTGCACCTAATGGGGAGGAACTACACTGCACCTAATGTGGGGGAACTATACAGCACCTAATGTGGGGGAACTATACAGCACCTAATGTGGGGAACTATACTGCACCTAATGTGGGGGAACTATACAGCACCTAATGTGGGGAACTATACTGCACCTAATGTGGTGGACTATACGGCACCTAATGTGGAGGAACTATACTGCACCTAATGTGGGGAACTATACTGCACCTAATGTGGGGGAACTAAACTGCACCTAATGTGGAGGAACTATACTGCACCTATTGTGGAGGAACTATACTGCACCTAATGTGGGGAACTATACTGCACCTAATGTGGGGGAACTATACAGCACCTAATGTGGGGAACTATACTGCACCTAATGTGGGGGACTATACGGCACCTAATGTGGGGAACTATACTGCACCTAATGTGAGGGGAACTATACTGCACCTAATGTGGGGAACTATACTGCACCTAATGTGGAGGAACTATACTGCACCTAATGTGGGGAACTATACTGCACCTAATGTGGGGGAACTATACAGCACTTAATGTGGGGAACTATACTGCACCTAATGTGGGGGACTATACGGCACCTAATGTGGGGGAACTATAGTGCACCTAATGTGAGGGGAACTATACTGCATCTAATGTGGAGGAACTATACTGCACCTAATGTGGAGGAACTATACTGCACCTAATGTGGAGGAACTATACTGCACCTAATGTGGAGGAACTATACTGCACCTAATGTGGGGAACTATACTGCACATAATGTGGGGGAACTATACTGCCCCTAACGAGGGGGGAACTATAATGCACCTAATGTGGGGAACTATACTGCACCTAATGTGGAGTAACTATACTGCACTTAATGTGGGGGAACTATACTGCACCTAATGTGGGGGAACTATACTGCACCTAATGGGGGGAACTATACTGCACCTAATGTGGGGAACTATACTGCACCTAATGTGGGGAATTATACTGTACCTAATGTGGGGGAACTATATTGCACCTAATGTGGAGGAACTATACTGCACGTAATGTGGAGTAACTATACTGCACCTAATGTGGGTGAACTATACTGCACCTAATGTGGGGGAACTGTACTGCACCTAATGTGGGGGAACTGTACTGCACCTAATGTGGGGGAACTGTACTGCCAACCTAATGTGGGGGAACTGTACTGCACCTAATGTGGGGGAACTGTACTGCCAACCTAATGTGGGGGAACTGTAATGCCAACCTAATGTGGGAGAACTGTACTGCCAACCTAATGTGGAGGAACTGTACTGCCAACCTAATGTGGGGGAACTGTACTGCCAACCTAATTTGCGGGGACTATATTAACTATGTGTATATATATATATATATATATATATATATATATATATATATATACACACATGCGGTGTGAGTTTGTGCTTTAGGGTGCACACCCTAATACAATAGGCTGCACACGCCTATGTCGGTGTTAGAGTATGTTCTAATATTGGAGTTGCCAACATTGCTAGGTTTCACAACATTAGATAAAACGATTGTCTTTGGTTTATTACAGACAAAATCTGTACATGTAAATGTCACCATACTGTGACTCCATGATATCATCAAATTCAGCATACAGTAACTAAACACCACCACAATAGCATAATAGTTCCACTACATACTGGGAAACTGTCATCAGTTTTACCCACACTAACCTGTTGGTACAGGTGTGTAGTGTGGGTGACACTAATAGTAATGATACTTATCTGTCCCTGATCTGTCGTCCCGTTGACGTGTTATCTTTCCCAGTTGGGCGGCAGGCTTGGTGCGTGGACGGAGCTTCAGGAGCATGCTGACGTCACTACCACTGCTTATCCAAGCCTGCTTGCCTCCCAGCAAAGAAGCAGCAGCGGTGACGTGTGCATGCTTCTGAAGCTCCGCCTGAATACCAAGCCTCTGCCCGAACAAGGAGGATAATGGGCCAATGGAACTACGGATTGGGCCCAGATAAGAATCGTTATCATTAGTATCACCCGCTGTACACACCTGTACCAACAAGTGAAACTGATGTGCAAGTGAAACTGATGACAGTTCCCTTTAATGATATAATAATAATAATAATAATAATATAAGTGTCTGAATATCCATACAGTAATTATACACTGAATGACCACTGCATTAGGAACAACTACTCAATAATGGTGTTGGTCCACCTTTTTGGGTGATCGTGCCAGATGTTTGGCAATAGATTTCACAAGATGGCAAACTTTCTCCATGCTTAATAATCCCATGTCTATTGCAGCATCTCCACAAGTGCACATTTTGGGGAGTGGGGGTAGCCCATTACAGCATGCTCCAAACATGTTCAATCGGGCTACAGGTCGGTGTGCAGAATTCATTGTCGTGTTACTCCAACAACTTCCTGGTGATCTAAGCCCGAGGACACAGAGCACAGTCCTTTGAAAATATGTCAATGTGGTCAGGAAAGTTATCAGTGAACATGGTCAGCTTATAGGTATCTGTACCGTTTACCATTCAAGGATTGTGGTATTATGACCAATGATGATGACATGACCCCCAGCATGATGAACTCCCAACAGAGCTTCAATTGGATACAGCTCTATAAGGTTTACACCATGTTTTAAATAAAACTGGCACCATACTGCCAGGCCCTAACAATCTACCTGTGGCCAAAGACACCTAAAGGGGTACTCCGGTGGAAAACATTTTTTTTTTTTTTCAAATCAACTGGCTCCGGAAAGTTAAACAGATTTGTAATTTACCGTATATACTCGAGTATAAGCCGAGTTTTTCAGCACGAGTGAACTCCCCCACCCGCAGTGGTCTTCAACCTGCGGACTTCCAGAGGTTTCAAAACTACATCTCCCAGCAAGCCCGGGCAGCCATCGGCTGTCCGGGCTTGCTGGGAGTTGTAGTTTTGAAACCTCCGGAGGTCCGCAGGTTGAAGACCACTGCGGCCTTCAATATCATCCAGGCCCCTCTCACCCCCTTTAGTTCTGAGTACTCACCTCCGCTCGGCGCTGGTCCGGTCCTGCAGGGCTGTCCGGTGAGGAGGTGGTCCGGTGGGATAGTGGATCCGGGCTGCTATCTTCACCGGGGAGGCCTCTTCTAAGCGCTTCGGGCCCGGCCTCAGAATAGTCACGTTGCCGTGACAACGACGCAGAGGTGCGTTCATTGCCAACGTACTTCTGCGTCATTGTCAAGGCAACGCCTCTATTCCGGGCCGGAAGCGCGGAGAAGAGGCGCCCCCGGTGAAGATAGCAGCCCGGACCACCTCCTCTCCGGACAGCCCTGCAGGACCGGACCAGCGCCGAGCGGAGGTGAGTACTCAGAACTAAAGGGGGTGAGAGGGGGCTGGATGATGTTGAAGGCCGCAGTGGTCTTCAACCTGCGGACCTCCGGAGGTTTCAAAACTACAACTCCCAGCAAGCCCGGACAGCCGATGGCTGCCCGGGCTTGCTGGGAGTTGTAGTTTTGAAACCTCTGGAGGTCCGCAGGTTGAAGACCACTGAGGGCGAATGATGAGAAGAGGATGATGAAGGGGGGTGTGGGGATGATGAAGGGGGGTGGGGATGATGAAGGGGGGGTGTGGGATGATTACAAGGGGATGATGAAGGGGGGATGTGTGGGATGATAAGGGGATGATGAAGGGGGGATGTGCGGGATGATAAGGGGATGATGAAGGGGGGATGTGTGGGATGATAAGGGGATGATGAAGGGGGATGTGTGGGATGATGACAAGGGGGGATGTGTGGGATGATGACAAGGGGATGATGAAGGGGGGATGTGTGGGATGATGACAAGGGGATGATGATGAGGATGTTAATGACGGGTCTGGATGATGACAGGGGGGGATGAGGTATTTCCCACCCTAGGCTTATACTCGAGTCAATAACTTTTTCCTGGGATTTTGGGTTGAAATTAGGGGTCTCGGCTTATACTCGAGTATATACGGTACTTCTATTTAAAAATCTTAATCATTGCAGTACTTATCAGCTTCTGTATACTACAGAGGAAGTTCTTTTCGTTTTGAATTTATTTCCTGTCTGACCACAGTGCTTTCTGCTGACACCTCTGTCCATGTCAGGAACTGTCAAACCTATCCTGCTCTGGGCAGTTCCTGACATTGGAAGAGGTGTCAGCAGAGAGCACTGTGGTCGAACAGAAAATAAATTAAAAAAGAAAAGAACCTGTGGAGGATACAGCAGCTGATAAGTACTGGAAGAATTACGATTTGTAAATAGAAGTAATTTACAGATCTGTTTAACTTTCTGGCACCAGTTAATTAAAAAAAAAAAAAAAAATGTTTCCACCAGAGTACCCTTTAACCTCTTAAGGACTTAGGGCGTACCTGTACGCCCTAAGCCCGGTCCCGGTGTAAAAAACGGGGTCACGCCGTGACCCCGCATCCAACTGGGTCGGTCCCGGCTTCTAACGATAGCCGGGACCCTTGGCCGCGCGCTGTTAACCCTTCAGACGCGGCAATCAAAGTTGATCGCCGCATCTGAAAAGTAAAGTAAACGGTTCCCGGCAGCTCAGTCGGGCTGATCGGGACATCGCGATAAAATCGCGATGTTCCGATCAGCTGGGACGCAGGCGGAGATACCTCTCTCCTCGGCGTCCGATCCGGGATTGATTGCTCCAAGCCTGAGCTACAGGCTTGAGCAATCGAGCCCCTATCTTGCTGATCCGTGCAGAGCTATGGCTTTGCAGGGATCAGCATAGAAGATCAGTGTGTGCAGTGTTATAAGTCCCTATGGGAGCTATAGCACTGCAAAAAAAAAGTGAAAAAAAAAAAGTTAACAAAGGTCATTTAACCCCTTCCCTATTAAAAGTTTGAATCACCCCCCTTTTCCCATAAAAAAAAACCTGTGTAAATAAAAATAAAAATAAACATATGTGGTATCGCCGCGTGCGAAAATGTCTGAACTATAAAAATATATCGCTAATTAAATTGCACGGTCAATGGCGTGCGCGCAAAAAAATTCCAAAGTCCAAAATAGTGTATTTTTGGTCATTTTTTATATCATGAAAAAAGTCCGATCAATACAAAAATGGTACCTATAAAATCTTCAGAACACGGCGCAAAAAATGAGTCCTCATACGCGGAAAAATAAAAAAGTTATGGGGGTCAGAAGATGACAATTTTAAACGTATACATTTTCCTGCATGTAGTTATGATTTTTTTCCGAAGTACGACAATATCCAACCTATATAATTAGGGTATCATTTTAACCGTATGGACCTACAGAATAAAGATAAGGTGTTATTTTTACTGAAAAATGCACTGCGTAGAAACGGAAGCCCCCAAAAGTTACAAAATGAAATTTTTTCTTCAATTTTATCGCACAATGATTTTTTTTTCTGTTTTGCCGTGGATTTTTCGGTAAAATGACTGATGTCACTGCAAAGTAGAATTGGTGGCGCAAAAAATAAGCCATCATATGGATTTTTAGGTGCAAAATTGAAAGAGTTATGATTTTTAGAAGGTGATGAGGAAAAAATGAAAATGCAAAAACGGAAAAACGCTGAGTCCTTAAGGGGTTAAATTATCAATATGACTGACAAATGTTACCTTCTGTTGTGTAGAAGAGATGTCAACACATTATCTAAGAGTAAATTGTATTGCAGACGACATGTGGTATCGTTTTATTGGTCATAAGGTGTCAGGCTCTAACTCTTCCCAATCCAGAGATCGTTCAGTGTATAATATCACACAATACCATGACTGAATAATACCGACTACATCAGAAATACAATAAAAATAATACCAATATTACTAAAATAGTAAGACTAAATGCAGTAGATATATACCATGGGCAATCTGCAAAGTAAAATGAGGGTGAAGACTGGTTAAATGTACGAAGTACTGCTCAGTTGCTGTCTTCTTTAGGATTCGCTTCTGCACACCCCTACATGCAACAGCAACAAATTCTCCATCTTGCATCTCCCTTTAAAGAGGTACTCCGGCCCTAAGACATCTTATCCCCTAGCCAAAGCATAAGGGATAAGATGTCTGATCGCGCGGGTCCCGCCGCTGGGGACCCTCCAATGTCTCATGCAGCACCCACCTGTCTCAGCTGCATGAAGTGATAATCGCTCCGTGTCCTAAGACTCACGACCCCGGGACTGGAGTATTGTGATGTCATGACTCCGCCCCCTTCTGACACCCCGCCCCCTCAATGCAAGTCTATGGGATGGGGCGTGACGGCCTTAATGTCCCCTCCCATAGACTTGCATTGAGGGGTGGGGTGTGACATCACAAGGGGGTGGAGTTGTGACATCACAATACTTCAGACACGGAGCGATTATCGCTTCGTGCATCTGAGACAGGTGGGTGCTGCATGAGAGATTGCGGGAGTCCTCAGCGACTGGACTCCCGCGATCAGACATCTTATCCCTTTTCCTTTGGATAAGGGATAAGATGTCTTAGGGCCGGATTACCCCTTTAACCGCATTCAAGTAATTGTGCAGTTTAAACACTGTACTGTAAAAATACTAAGTACAGTGACTCCACATAATAGTGCCATACAGATAGTGTTTGCCAAAATGAATAGTGTCATGCAGGGGAATGCTCCCTTAAATAGTGCTATGGGCACTTGGTTAGTAAAGTAGTGACACACGTGTGTTCTTGAAAAGTACCATACAACCATTAACCCAAAGTAATTAATGTGATAAATCTAGTGCCTTCCAATATATGCCACAGTAAATAACGCCATATACTGATCCATACAAATGGTGCCAAACAGTGATCCATAATGAATAGGGTCATACATATTTTGACCCCTCAAAAACAGCAACATACTGGTGCTTCCTTCAAATTACTCTACAGTTAAAAGCCACATATACTAGATAGTATAAAATCATATACATACATAGATATATTCACATAAATGTGTACCTCCTAGAAGCCACACATGAAATTGTGCAACCTTTAGTGTCATTTTTAAGTGCCCCATTTAAGGCTATAGTGTTAGCTTGTGCCATATAGTGTCCCACAAAGAAAATGGGGGCAATTTATCTACTGATTTACACCACTTTGGTGGCACACATTTTGGCGCACATCTTATACTGTTCTCTCTTTTTATCAGTTTTGAAAACTGGCAAGGTTAACTGGAAGGGCTGGAGACAAGACGTTTCTACAAATTTCACCCACTGCACCCACTGATGGCCTATCCATAGGATTACTGCAGCACAGCTCCCACAGCTGACCAAGCCAGATCCAAGTGGGTAGAAAGGGATATCCTAAGGCAAAATACGGGACTGTGTATATATCTGATGTGTAGGCTGCACAAGTCCTGCTCTTGTCTGACATAGGTCTCCAGTGTAGGTATTGTGCTTGTCTGACATTTGTGCTGCATGTGTCTAATGTATGAATGGTGTATATGTGTTGTTGGCTGTGAGTCTTTTAAGGGGACCATACATATATCTTGCACAGTGGTCCATCGCCTTCGGTATCCTCCTCTGAGTAAAGGGCAGCTTAGAAGCCACTGTTAGACAACATACACAAACACTGCCTTATATAAACAGAAAATGAGCTTAATATGGAGGTGGTATGTGATGGCTATTAGCCAAAGTCTGCTGTGGAGGAGCCCCCTGCTGTCACTTCATCATTAGTTTATAGAGGCTGGCAAGGATGCAAACAGCCTCCAGTGTGCTGTAAAGTTACATGTATTCCACCCTCACCCTAAACACTTTGTTCCTTAGGCAATTCATTAAATAAGCAAATGGACAGAAAAAAATCGATATGATATATATATATATATATATATATATATATATATATATATATATATACAAATTATATGTTACCAGTTCTCAAAAGTATACAAGATAAGAAGATTGTTAGATCCAGTACAATGAAATATGAGCATTTATTAAATAAAATGCAATATATTACATAGAATATCTGAAGTCTAGCGTAGGGCCCTTGCGAAGGCTCCAGATAATTATTGTAGATATTAGTACATTAGAAAACAATAATAGCAAGCCAGTATAATATATGTTCCCCACTATTAGTTCCGGGTATAAGAAATAAGGCTAGATGATTCAGGTGGAGATAAAATGATTAGGGATAAGATAGGTCTAAAAATTGTATAAAAATGGTATAAAAAAATAAAAAAAAGTAGAACAATAGTACAAAGTCCACTAGTGCAAAGGTTCGCTATAGTTCTCTATATTAGTTCCGCTGGAGTAACATAGTAGAATTTACAAGATGATGATAGAAATGAAAGGTATTACTGGTGCACCGCACCACTTACCACCCTATTCGGTCTGGAGGTTCCTTAGTTCAGTGTCAGATGTGGGCTGGCATTGACTGGCGTCCGGCCTGATGCTAGAGGTGCCCATTGGAGGATGCGCTGGGCAGTGGTGGCTGAGGAGCTCTGTGTGGTAAAAGCGGTAAAAGCGATGATCTCCTGTAAGGTGTTGTGGCCACGGTTTGGCACGGATGGCAGCCGGCCTCAAAGATAGTGATGTCCGAGGTTGGATATTATCAGATGTGCTGTGATGCCGGCATCCACTTGTGTCAGAGTCTTTTCAGTGCATGGGCTGTAACAGTGGTACTGTAACAAGGGGGTTCCAGCTGTTGCGAGTGGTTAAACAATAGAATGGATAATATTTGCGGTAAATGTCCTTTGCACAATATGGAGTTAAGCAAACCCAGGCTAAACAAGTTTCATGACCTCAGGTCTCTTTTTCAGTAGCCAAAATTAAAAGAGTAATCCAGCACAACATAACTTATCCCTTATCCAAAGGATAGGGGATAAGTTATAGGTCGCGGGGGGTCAGAGCGCTGGGGCCCCTCGGGATCTCCTGGACGGGGTCTGCAGGAAGTGCAGTCTCGTCCCCAGCAGAAAGCCGTGGCAGACACCATGTATCCATATCCATGTATCTATATGGGGTAAATGTAGGGGGCGTATCGGCCGCCGCGTCATGCGGGGACGGAACGCCCCCTTTCCACCATACTGCCGCGGCCCCGTCCAGGAGATCCCGGGGGGCCCCATCGCTCGGACCCCCCGCGATCTATAACTTATCCCCTATCCTTCGGATAGAGGACAAGTTATAATGCACTAGAGATGTCCTTTAAGGATAAATGATGGTGTAATGACAAGAGTATATAGCCATACTAAAAGATGCTAGGGAAAAGGGGCAGGATTAAGGAAAGCATGTGGAAATCAACTGAATCTACTTCACCTGTTGATTTACTTCACCTGTAGTATAAATAAAGTTTGTACAACATAATAGACATATTAGTACTGGATCTAATAGGACAGAAAGGGAAAGAAGTATGATGTAGAATAGTGTATCATATATATATGTAAATATATATATATATATATATATAATCCCAAAATAAAGCAGCACTACTTATCCAGTCCAACCAAAAAATTGGTGCCAGCGTCCCAAAGGACTTGATCAGAGTCCATCCAAGATAAAGACCAGATACAGGCGCAGCACTCCAACAAAATAAGTGATTTAATATCTCATGTCAGCATTACAACGTTTCAGCTCCTCCTGGAGCTTGAAAAAGGCTCCAGGAGGAGCTGAAACGTTGTAATGCTGACATGAGATATTAAATCACTTATTTTGTTGGAGTGCTGCGCCTGTATCTGGTTTTTATATATATATATATATATATATATATATATATATATATATATATATATGATCATAATAACATAATTAGTCAGGAAAAAAAAATGTAACATAATGACACATATAATATGAAAATAGTATTAAATATGTGTGATACATATGTATAGCGGTGTATTTAGGAAGTGTGGGTAAATAAATAATGATAGTAAAGATAGAAATGAAAATAATAATGATGAAAATAAATAAATAAAGTAATGTTAATGATGAAAGAAGTAAAATTAAAAAAAGAAGTAAAATAAAATTCAATTAAAAATAAATGAAAATACAAATAAATAAAAATACAGTAATATGATGGCATAATTGACAGTAACAATGATAATACAACTAAGAATATGAATATAGCGACCAAATATGGCACTATATATATATATATATATATATATATATATATATATATATATATATATATAGGAATTGGTAAGCGGAACATAGATATGATCAACGATAAGCTTGAGTGGGTTTAAGCTTTATTCATATTCTTAGTTGTATTATCATTGTTACTGTCAATTATGCCACCATATTACTTTCATTTTTATTTTTATTTATTTGTATTTTTATTTATTTTTAATTTATAGCGACCAGGAAGTGGTGACCATTTTTCCTTGATGGCCCCGCCATATCGCTGGATGACATCTCAGTCTTGTGCTCTGTGCAGAGTTGACAGGTGACTAATTCCTGGTCCATGGCCACTGCTCCATTTTTCTGGCTGGCAGCTTGATGCAAAACATGCGTTGGCTTTGCTGCCAGACGTTTGGACTAGTGGGGAGTATGGGCAGGCCAAAAAGTCATCTCGGAGGCGGATTCCGTGAATATATTAGACTTGGAGGTCCATCATATACTACAGTCATTAAAAAAATGTTTTAAATGTTTTAAATTTTTTTAGTTTTCTTGATTTTTTTGATTTCTCATTCATTTTTTATTTATTTTTTATTTATTGTTTAATTTTGTTATTAATTTCATTATTTTTCTTTCTCAGTGATTTATATTTTTCTATTTAAAATTTGTATTTAACTTTTTCTTTAATGTCTGGCTAATCCTCCGTTTTTATTGATTTATCTTTCTTGTTTATTGCCTCTCTTTATATTATGTCTCTCTTTTACTCTTTAATATTTTTGCCTTTATATGTGGATTTTCCACCTCTTTTGATATTCAGTCCTGATTTACTGCCCATCTGGTATTTTAACCTGTTCCAAGATGGCTCCATCAATTCGCTGCAAATCAGGTGACTCCGGGTCTACTGAGAGCTGATTGGATGACACCCATATTCTTCGTCTTGTATACTACGCAGCGGCACAAGCAGACGCGCCAGAATGGCGTGCAGCCTCCATGTTTACAGTAGTATCCGGTGAGTGTCCTGCCGTGACCCCTGTCCCCACTTAGGTTATTAATGTTTTTTATTTTAGTAATTGAGCTGTTTTGCATCTTTTTCATGTGATTTTCACTATTACATTGTATCATTTTGCACTATTATCCAGACAAATGTTTTTGTCTCATATATGATTCACTTTCTTATATATGCACTTTATATTATGCCAGATTTTAATCTTTTGTACTGATTGTATATTACACTGTATGTACACTTAATTATCTTGGATGTTGTATTTAAACCACCTACTTTGGTCACTTGACATGCTTGAAAAAGGCTGCACAGGCAGCCGAAATGTTGCTATTGTATTTGTGATATGGAATAAAGCCACCTTATTTTTTCACCATTTTTTTTTTTTTGGAGTTCTGTGACTATCTTCTGCTGTTCTATCTGGATTTGGGCCTTTGACCAGGACAAACTAGTTGCCTGCAATGAAGGCCGGATCATCATTGGTGCTCCTGGAGCGCCTGACCGGGCCCTGTGCCCGTAGGGGCCTCCATCACATTCGGGATATCCCTGTGTCCCAAAAAATCTTTTCAGGACACAGGGATGTCCTGATTACCTCTCTGCGGCCCTGCGTTAACTTTAAAAACGCAGGGGCCGCCGGGAGGTAGCGCACCCAGGGACGTCACAGACATCCTGTACGTGTGCCCATAAGAGAAGAGCAGAGTGGAGCATCGAGGAGGACGTGCCCATGGTAAGTCACCAGCACCAGCTGGCAGCACGTCATCTTCAGTGTTCCGACCACCGCTCCTCCGGTCCCGGGAACTACTGCTATGGCCCATAGGCCATAGCAGTAGATCGTGATTCCCCGTCGGAGGAGCGGTGGTCGGAACACTGAAGTGGTGCAGTACACAGGCATACAGCCTCCAGCCATACACTGTATATAGCTGAAGGCTGTATGTCTGTGGGAACTAAATTGCACCTAATGTGGGGAACTATACTGCACCTAATGTGGGGAACTGGACTGCACTTAATGTGGGGAAACTGGACTGCACCTAATGTGGGGGAACTGTACTGCACCTAATGTGGGGGAACTGTACTGCACCTAATGTGGGGGAACTGTACTGCACCTAAAGACTGTACTGCACCTGATGTGGGGGGACTGTTCTGCACCTAATGTGGGGGGACTGTACTGCACCTAATGTGGGGGGACTGTACTGCACCTAATGTGTGGAACTGTACTGCCAACCTAATGTGCGGGGACTATACTGCAAACCTAATGTGCGTGGACTATACTGCCAACCCAATGTGTGGGGACTATACTGCACCTAGTGGAGGGGAACTACAACCTAATGCGGGGGAACTATACTGCCAACCAAATGTGGGGGAACTGGGGGTGGCGTTGGTGAAGAAAAGTGTAGCACCCACCTATTTTTTCTATTTTTTCCCTTTGGTTGTGCTGCTCTTTTGTTATATTTTGATATATATTTATATATATATAATATATTGTTTTTTTTTTTTCTGACTAATTATGCTATTATGATCATGTACACATATCATAATAACTCTAATACACTATTCTACATCATACTTTCCCTTTCTATCCTATTAGATCCAGTATTAATAAGTCAATTATGTTGTACAAATTATATGTATACCACAGGTGAAGTAAATCAACAGGTGAAGTAGACTCAATTGATTTCCACATGCTTTCCTTAATCCTGCCCCTTTTTCCCTAGCATCTTTTAGTATGGCTATATAATCTGGACATTACACCATCATTTATCCTTAATTTTGGCTACTGAAGAAAAGACCCGAGGTCTTGAAACGCGTTTAGACTTGTTTTACTTACCTCCATATTGTGCAAAGGACATTTACCGCAAATACTATCCATTCTATTGCTTTACCACTTGCAACAGCTGGAACCCTCTTGTTACAGTACCACTGTTACAGCCCGCGTAAAAAAGACTCTGACACAAGTTAATGCCGGTATCACAGCGCATCTGATAACATCTAACCGTGGATATCACTACCTCTGAGGCCGGCGGCCATCCGTACCAAACCACGGCCAAAACACCTTACTGGAGATCATCGCTTTTACCGCTTTTACCACACAGAGCTCCTCAGCCACAACTGCCAAGCGCGTCCTCCAACGTGCACTGCTATCATCAGGCCAGACGCCAGTCCATGCCTTCCCACATCCGATGCTGAACTAAGGATCCTCCAGACCGAATAGGGTGTTGAGTGGTGCGGTGCACCAATAGTAGCATAGTAACATAGTTCATAAGGTTGAAAAAAGACCAGAATCCATCAAGTTCAACCTATAACCCTAATGAGTCCCTACTGAGTTAATCCAGAGGAAGGCAAAAAACCCTCATACTAGAGGTAAAAATTTGTTCCCGACTCCAAATATGGCAGAATAAATCCCTGGATCAATGTTCAGTCCCTATAAATCTAGTATACATAACCAGCGATGTTATTATTCTCCAAAAATGCATCCAGACCCCTTTTGAACTCTTTTAGAGAGTTCCCCATGACCACCACCTCTGGGAGAGAATTCCACAATCTCACTGCTCTTACAGGAAAGAACCCCCGTCTGTGCTGGTGTAGAAACCTTCTTTCCTCTAAATGTAAAGGATACCCCCTTGTTATTGATACAGTCCTGGGTATGAATAGATCATGGGAGAGATCTCTGTACGGTCCCTGATATATTTATACATTAGGTCTCCCCTAATCCTTCTTTTTTCTAAACTTAATAACCCTAATTCTCATAATCTTTCTGGGAACTGTAGTCCTCCCATTCCCCGTATTACCCTGGTTTACCGTCCTTGAACCCTCTCCAGCTTCACTATATCTTACTTGTACACTGGTGCCCAGTACTGTACACAGTATTCTATGTGTGGTCTGACTAATGATTTGTACAGTGGACATCTATGCCCCTATTAATTCACCCCATGATTTTATTTGACTTGGCAGCAGCTGCCTGACACTGATCACTACAGCTAAATTTACTGTTAAGTAAGACTCCCAAGTCCTTTTCCACATCAGTCGTCAAAAGTGGTCTCACATAATCCCAGCCCGGATTTTTCTTCCCCATGTGCGTTATCTTACATTTATCGGTGTTGAACCTCATCTGCCGCTTCCCAGCCCAAACCTCGAACCTATCCAGATCGATTTGTAACAATTCAATGTCCTCTATTGTGTTTATCGCTTTTAAGAGTTCAGTATCATCTGCAAAAACTGCTACTTTACTATTCAACCCCTCTACAAGGTCATTAATGAATATATTAAAAAGGACAGGACCCAAGACAGACCCCTGTGGTACCCCACTAGTAACAGTCACCCAATCAGAATAAGTACCATTAATAACCACCCTCTGTTTCTTCTCACTGAGCCAGTTACTTGCCCACTTGCACACATTTTCCCCCAGTCCAATCCTTCTCATTTTATGCACCAATCTTTTATGTGGCACCGTATCAAATGCTTAGAAAAAATCCAGATAAACAACATCCAACGATTGCCCCTGGACCAGTCTGGAGCTCACCTCCTCATAAAAGCTTATCAGGTTAGTTTAACAGGACCGATCTCTCATAAAGCCATGCTGATATGGGGTCATACATTTATTTTTATCAAGATACTCCAAAATAGCATCTCTTAGAAAACCCTCAAACAATTTACATACAAAGGAGGTTGAACTAACAGGTCTATAATTCCTGGGGTCACCTTTTGACCCCTTTTTAAATATTGGCACCACATTTGCCATGCGCCAGTCCTGGGGAACAGTCACTATAGAGTCCCTGAATATAAAAATAGGTGTCTGTCTATTACATTACTTAATTACTTTAGAACACAAGGGTGAATGCCATCTGGACCTGGCGATTTGTCTATTTAGATTTTCCGTAGGCGGCACTGTTTGTCGCATGTGGGTTTTGTTGGTTTTGTTTTCCAACTCCTCTGAGTTGTCGGGAAAAAATCCACAACAATTCAACATATTCGGGTTGGAAACCTTTATAAATACGTGGGAAAGCTCAGAAATGTTGGGTTACGCCTCTTTTTCGGGTTTGGGAGAATCCACATCGGGTCCGTCGGGAAAAAATGTCGCATTGTGTCGCAGACTGGCGCACGATGTCTGCGACATGTCGCAGACAAAGATGCGCCAAGAAAACCCGACAAAACAAGTCGGGTTTAGAATAGTGAATGAGGGCCATTCTGTCTATTTTTGCAGCTTTTATCTGTTATTTTTTATTTTATTTTTTTTACATATTTTACATTTTTCTCTATGGCTTTTTAATGCTTCTTCACTGCTGTCCTGTTTTAGTAGTTTAAATGCTTTATTTTTGTCATTTATTACCACCTTAACCTTCTTATTCATCCATATTGGTTTTCTTTTATTTCTGACCCTTTTTTCCCCAATATGCTATATACATCTTACAATGAGAATTTAAGATACTTTTTAAAGTCTCCCACTTAGTGTCAGTATTCTTGTTTTTGAGGACATTGTGCCATTTTATATTGTTAAGGGCTTCTCTGAATTGATCGAATTTGCCTTCCTAAAGTTCATTGTTTTTGTGACCCCTTGAGAGATTCCCTTATTGAAGAACAAGTTATAATGTATTATATTATGATCACTATTTCCTAGGTATCCTTCTACTTGCACATTATTTACTCTGTCAGGTCTGTTGGTTAATATTAAGTCTAGTAAGGCGCCCCCTCTGGTCATTCCAGGCACCGTTTGGGACAGATAATTGTCTCTAGCTATAGTCAGAAACCTGTTTCCTTTATGAGATTCCCAGGACTCAGTCTCCCAGTTTATATCAGGATAGTTAAAGTCCCCCATTATTATCACATCATTTTGATTTGCTGCCTTGTTTATTTGCCTCAGTAATGATTTTCTGCCTGTTCCATTATGTTTGGTGGCTTATAGCAAACCCCTATGAGAATTTTTTTATTCTTATCTCCATATATTTCTACCCATAATGACTCCACATTATCGTTTCCCTCCCAAATATCCTCCTGCATTGCGGCTTTCAAACTGGACTTTACATAAAGACAAACTCCTCCCCCTTTCCGTTTTGTCCGATCCTTCCTGAATAGACTATAACCCTGTATGTTGACCGCCCAGTCACAGCTATCGTCCAACCAAGTCTCTTTTTTTCTTTTTTTTTTATTCGTTTTAATAATAATACAGTCATACAGCACCATGCAAAAAGAAGCTATGATTTGATATAACGAATGTGTAGAGGTGTAGCAATGGATGCTCACTCAACAACATACTAACTCGCTCCAACAGTCATTTCTCCATCTGTCAATCGCTTCCCCCTTACCCCAACCTTCTCGAATCTTTCTTCATAAGGCATGTACTTAATCTAGCTCATTGCTCATGGCTCATGATTCCACATTCATGATTGTAACTCATAACCCATAACTTACAACTCACAATTCACCATTCCCCCTTTTATATCGTTCAATTATTGACCCAGTTCTTTCCCCGATACCTTATTTCAGTTCTAAAAACTTCCAGTTTCATCTTTCCATCTTTTCGATTTCCTCCAGATGTGTACTAAATTTTTCCCACATCTTAATTTCCCCCTCTTGCCTTTTAGTGTTTACCTTTCTATCTAACCATAATCTTTCCATGATACATACTTGATACAGTGGGTACTTTCGGGTCCGTCCAACATTTAGCTATTGTATTCCGAGTGGTTGCTAGTGTATGAAAGACTATGGTTAGATTTTTATGTGACATTGATTCTAGTCCCAATGATAATAAAGATACCTCTGGTCCCCAAGTAAAATCTACCTCACCCTCCAATATTACTAACAAAAGCTATTTGACTTCCTCCTACAGCTGATGAACTTCTGGGCACTCCCACCAAACATGTATAAATGTAAAGTTCCTTGTCCCACACGTTCAACCAAGTATCTGTTATACCCACTATGTTATAATCCTCCTCAGACATTTTGAACTCCAGTTTTTCAGTTTTATTGGTTCGACTTCTGGCATTAGTCAACATGCAATTCAATGGTGTATGTTTTTTTTTTTCCTATGACACCTATCCCTATTAACTATTCTAACCCCTCCCTGCGCTCCCTCCCCAGGTACAGTATTAATTCCCCCCTCTCTAACTACACTATATTCTCCCTCTATGTTGTAGGTTCCCTCCCCCCAATCCCTAGTTTAAACACTCATCTACCCTTCTAGCCCTCTTCTCCCCAAGCACAGCTGAACCCTCCCCCATTGAGATGCAGCCTGTCCCTATGGTAGAGCCGGTATCCGACAGCAAAGTCGTCCCAGTTCTCCATGAACTCAAACTCCTCCTTCCTACACCAGCTTCTGAGCCACTTGTTTACCTGCCTAATCTCCCGCTGCCTCTCTGGTGTGGCTCCTGGTACAGGTAATATTTCAGAAAATATTACGTTGGGGGTCCTTGCCTTAAGCTTGCGGCCTAAGTTCCTTACATCATTTTTAAGGACACTCCACCTACCTCTTACATTGTCATTGGTGCCAATATGTACCATGACTGCTGGGTCCTCTCCAGCCCCACCCAGCAACCTGTTAACCCGATCCATGATGTGCCGAACTCGAGTGCCAGGAAGACAACACACTGTTCGGCGATCCCCATCTGTCAGATCGCCCTTTCTGTCCCCCAAATAATTGAGTCCCCCACTACCAGTACCTGTCTGGCCTGCTCTCCTCTCTCCTTAATTGAGCAGACACCCCCCTGGCAGTCAGAGGCTGAGTCCTGCTGTAGTACTGCTAGCTCTGAAATGGCATCCCTCTCATCTGCCAACAGGGCAAACTTGTTGGGGTGTGCCAGTTCAGGACTAGCCTCCCTAACACTACCACTACCCCGTTTTCTAACTGTAACCAGCTAACTGCCTGACTGTCCAGCACCTCCATCCCACTATCCTCCCCCACCTCTACCCCAGAGAGTACTTGGTCCGTGAACAGGAGACTCCTCTCCAGGTTGCCAATGCGTCTCAGTGTTGCTAGTTGCTCCTCTAGATTCAGAATCTGGGCTTCCAAATGAACAACTCGCACACATCTCGCACAACAATATGCACCCTCAAACTGCTGTTCAAGGATTGCATACATTGTGCAAGATGCACACTGGACTGAATTTTCCAACATGGAGGCCATACTAGATTTGGGGATTGCAAAAATTTACAGTAAAAAAAACAATTAAATATTTAAATTTAAACTCCCTGAATTTAAAGTCCCTTAATTTTAAGTCCCTCTCACTTTTATACTTACACTCACTTGTATACTTCACACTCTTGTATACAGACACACAATGGCTAGCTCAAACAATTGCTTAGTGTACTTGCTTTTATATTTACCACAAACCACCTATCTCTTCCACTGCCTGGAAGTGAATGCAAATGGAATAAAATTAAACAAATGGCATACAATTAAATAAAACCTTTAATTTCTATCATCATCTTGTAAATTCTACTATGTTCCTCCAGCGGAACTAATATAGAGAACTATAGTGAACTTTTCACCAACGGACTTTGCAATATAGAGAACTATAGTGAACCTTTGCACTAGCAGACTTTACACTTTTCTTCTTTTCTTTTTTTATACAATTTTTATACAATTTTTATACCTATCTTATCCCTAATCATTTTATCTCCACCTGTATCATTTAGCCTTATTTATTATTCCCCGAACTAATAGTGGGGAACATATATTATATTGGCTTGCTATTATTGTTTTCCGATGTATCAATATCTGCAATAATTATCTGGAGCCTGTGCAAGGGCCCTACACTAGACTTAAGTTGTTCTATGTAATACATTGCATTTTATTTAAAGGGGTACTCCGCCCCTAGACATCTTATCCCCCATCCAAAGGATAGGGGATAAGATGTCAGATCACCGCGGTCCTGCTGCTGGGAACCCCCGGGATCGCCACTTCGGCAGCCCGCGGTCATTACTGCACAGAGCGAGATTGCTCTGCACGTAATGAGGGGCAATACAGGGGCTGGAGCATCGTTACGTCATGGCTACGATCCTCGTGACATCATGGCCTGCCCCCCTCAATACGAGTCTATGGGAGGGGGTGTGGCGGTCGTCACGCCCCTGCCATAGACTTGCATTAAGGGGGGCGGTCCGTGATGTCATGAGGGGCGGAGCCATGACGTCACGCTGCTCCGTCCCCTGTATCGTCCGTCATTACGCACAGAGCAAACTCGCTCTGTGCAGTAATGATAGCGCAGTGCCGCATTGGCAATCCCGGGGGTCCTCAGCAGCGGGACCGCGGTGATCTGACATCTTATCCCCTACCCTTTGGATAGGGGATAAGATGTCTAGGGGCGGAGTATCACTTTAATAAATACTCATATTTCATTGTACTGGATCTAACAATCTTCTTATCTTGTATACTTTTGAGGACTGGTCACATATAATTTGTATATATATAGGCTTGAGAAAGGCTTTATAGTTAAGCCGAAACGTAGCTTCTTCACAGATGTGTGAATAAACCTACGATTTATTGATCAATATATTGGTGTGCCGCTTCTACTTTCATTGGATATTATATATATATATATATATATATATATATATATATATATATATATATATATAGCAGGAAAGGGATCCGGCACTGTAACTCGGACTTCAAGTCCTAAATGGGTGCTCAGCTTCAACAGGTTCAAACTCCAAACCTTCTCAAACGTAATCCAAAGAAAGGAAGCGGCACTCCGAGGTACAAAAAACTGTGTATTTATTCACCCATTATGTCATTGCGACGTTTCAACCTCACAATGAGGTCTTTCTCAAGCAGTGTATCTGTGTTACATCACTTCCTTAAATAAAATTAACCATGGTGACATCACTGGTTCATTTGCATCAATTAAACATAAAAACATTACAATACAGATGCATCAATAAAACAGTGTCTCAGTGCATACATAATGTAAGTGTACAGTGTCCACATAAATAATATAAACCCGCCGATCTCCATACATAAACTTATAAAATACAAAGTACGGCATGTAAACAACATACTACGTCATCAGGGGGGGTGATACCCCACCTCCAAAACAGTGTGCCACACACCTGATTCGCCGCTTCATCCATGCGTCCTCTGTTTGTAAACAAGACCAATGCGCAAGTCCGGAAGTGTGCTGTGTTCCTAGCGCGCTCTTCACTGAATGGCTCCTTCTGGATCTCTGTTTGCCTTCGGCGCATGCGCACACACCGAAAACAACCAGCAAGGTCATTTTAGATAAGGGCAAGACAATGATCACACAGGGCATGCACAACCATGTAGTGGCCATCTTGCTCAAGGGCAAACTGCCCACACCACACTATAAATGTCCAAAAATGATCTGTCTTTGCTCCACATATTTTGTAATAAAGAAATGTCAAGTTCTGTTCGCAATCTTTGCCATCTCTCCCATCTAACACATCAGAGGTACAAAGACCACACTCTCGGGGGCTGGTTTTATATGGATCTATGGGAAATCCCCAGATCCAAGAAATTGGGGTAATTAGTGCAGATTGTCACCACTCGAGGGTCAACCACTAGATTTCTCCAAATAGTTAGTATATTATTTTATACTTTACTCTATACTCATACAGTTACACAGAACCTTCTATGTCCTCAGTGCATGCCATACAGTCACACAACTTGCGGACAGGTATGATCGTCAGTACACGATCTATAATCGTATACAGCCTGATCCTGTGTACGTTGAGTGTATATAGGGTATTCAGCTCATAACCAAGTGGTGATCTGGAAATTCATTCTCCGTGTCGAAAACGAGCTTGAGTATTCAAAGACCTATCATGGCATCCTCACTACCTACCGGATATCTTCATTTTGTGGCATACATCCCATAAGGGACTAAAAGACCACCCATGTTGGTTACATCTGCACTCTCCCACCTAGAACTGCAAGGAAAAACTCCTATATCCAATATTCAATACTCCCAATAGTGTAGATATACTCAAATGACGTGAGATAGATATTTGGCCATTTATTGCGAGAAAAACTCCACATGACATGACACAATAACATTTTCTATCAAACTTGATTGTCCGGACTTGTTTCAAGGTGGTATCGCTATAAAGAAGATATCTTCGTCGTCTGGACGGGTACCGAAGCCCAGTTGAATGATTTTTTGGGGGAATTGAATGCCATTGATGGGGACATCAAATTCACCATCGTATGTTCCCAGACTGGCATTCAGTTCCTCGATACCTGGGTTTATGTTGAAAACAATGGTTTAAAAACTGATCTTTTTCTGAAGCCTACAGATGGGAATAACCTATGACAGCTCTCACCCCAGAAGTATGGTCAAGTCTCTCCCTTTTAGTCAACTCCTTAGAGACAAAAGGATCGTAGTGGATCCTGATAAGATTAATGTAAGACTAAATGAGATGGGGAGAAATTTGTCCATAGGGGGTACCCAAGAGAACTGATCAGACATCATGTCAATAGAGTTCAATTGGTATCCCGAGAGGTGAGGTCACAACAAACACGAATACCTTTTGTATCTACATTTACCCATTTGAGTAACAGAATAGGTCGTAGTATCCGAAAACATTGGAGTGTGATTTCCAATTCATTTGGTGATATACCTGAGTTACAATCACCTCCAATGTTGGCTTATGGGAGATCTCGGAATCTCAAAGACAAATTAGTGAGGATGGATGTCCTTGCTGATAACATAAGCCTTTCTACACAATTGAAACCAGGCAGTTTCCCCATGTATGCAGTTTGACAACTTAAGTTTATGTTAAAAGGAGATGTCTTTATTCACCCCAATTTGAATACTCAATATAAGATTCATCACCACTTGACATGTAAATCTGAATTCCTTATTTATGTTATAATCTGCCCCTGCCCCTACGTTTATGTAGGGGAGACGACCACAGAATGTCGGTTTAGACTTAATAATCACAAATCCTCTATCCACACCGGTAAAGTTGAACTACCCGTACCAAGACATTTTAGGGACTTGAATCATTCTGTTGAACAATTGAGGTTCATGATCATAGATCACGTCCCAAAAATGTGCAAGGGAGGGGAGAGAACTAAGATACTGATGAAAAAGGAACTTATGTGGATTGATAGGTTAGGGTCTCTTTTTCCCAGGGGTCTGAATAGGGATTTTTCCCTTAAACCTCTCTTGTCATGATACTCATGGGATAACAACATGACCTATGGCTTTACTTTCTGGAATGTCCACATTTGCAAATCAGTGTATAGTTTTTATATATTATCACTTTGTGATTTTAATCATGTCTTTTTGTTTAATTTTAGTGCACATGGGTACACTTAAGGACACATCATGTCACCGAGGAACGTCGCTTCATTCATCGTACCCTCTGAGAATGTGAAGATAAAGTATGTCTTGTACCGTCTGGACTATCAAGTTTGATAGAAAATGTTATTGTGTCATGTCATGTGGAGTTTTTCTCGCAATAAATGGCCAAATATCTATCTCACGTCATTTGAGTATATCTACACTATTGGGAGTGGTGAATATTGGATATAGGAGTTTTTCCTTGCAGTTCCAGGTGGGGAGAGTGCAGATGTAACCAACATGGGTGGTCTTTTAGTCCCTTATGGGATGTATGCCACACAATGAAGGTATCCGGTAGGTGGTGAGGATGCCCTGATAGGGCTTTGAATACTCAAGCTCGTTTTGGACACTGAGAATGAATTTCCAGATGACCACTTGGTTATGAGCTGAATACACTATATACACTCAACGTACACAGGATCGGGCTGTATACGATTATAGATTGTGTACTAACGATCATACCTGTCCGCAAGTTGTGGGACTGTATGGCATGCACTGAGGACATAGAAGGTTCTGTGTAACTGTATGAGTATAGAGTAGAGTATAAACTAATATACTAACTATTTGGAGAAATCCAGTGGTTGACCCCCGAATGGTGACAATCTGCACTAATTACCCCAATCTCTAGGAACTGGGGATTCCCCATAGATCCATATAAAACCAGCCCCCGAGAGTGTGGTCTTTGTACCTCTGATGTGTTAGATGGGAGAGAGGCCGATGATTGCGAACAGAACTTGACATTTCTTTATTACAAAATATGTGGAGCAAAGACAGATCATTTTTGGACATTTATAGTGTGGTGTGGGCAGTTTGCCCTTGAGCAAGATGGCCACTACATGCCCTGTGTGATCATTGTCTTGCCCTTATCTAAAATGACCTTGCTGGTTGTTTTTGGTGTGTGCGAATGTGCTGGAGGCAAACAGAGATCCGGACGGAGCCAGTCAGTGAAGAGCGCGCTAGGAACACAGCGCACTTCCGGACTTGCGCATTGGTCTTGTTTACAAACAGAGGACACATGGATGAAGCGGCGAATCAGGTGTGTGGCACACTGTTTTGGAGGTGGGGTATCACCCCCCCTGATGACATAGTATGTTGTTTACATGCCGTACTTTGTATTTTATAAGTTTATGTATGGAGATCGGCGGGTTTATATTATTTATGTGGACACTGTACACTTACATTATGTATGCACTGAGACACTGTTATATTGATGTATCTGTATTGTAATGTTTTTATGTTTAATTGATGCAAATGAACCAGTGATGTCACCATGGTTAATTATATTTAAGGAAGTGATGTAACACAGATACACTGCTTGAGAAAGATCTGATTGTGAGGTTGAAACGTCGCAATGACATAATGGGTGAATAAATACACCGTTTTTTGTACCTCGGAGTGCCGCTTCCTTTCTTTGGATTTTATATATATATATATATATATATATATATATATATATATATATATATGCAATGGAGACTGTGGAGACCACTCTCACTGAACATCCAGATTGCTCACCTGTGCCCGGGACCGGCCAGTACCGCCCTCGGCCAAAAGTTCAATCAACAAAAGAAGAAGGTCCGGCACGTTAGGTGGTGGATAAAATAAGCTTTCCTTTATTCACAAACCTTGACACGATTCACATACAGAAAAGATATTTTCTGTATGTGAATCGTGTCAAGATTTGTGAATAAAGGAAAGCTTATTTTATCCTCCACCTAACGTGCCGGACCTTCTTCTTTTGTTGATATATATATATATATATATATATATATATATCTATATCATATTATTATATTTGTACTAATTCATTAAATAATCCATGCAACTTACACAGTATATCCCATGCCACTCCAGAAGGGATTGCTTATACTGTATACATGTTATAAAGTAATTGCCTTTTCCAAGAACTGGAGATGTGGTGGAAACAGTTTATCTTATGGTACATACCTGGCATACTACATTCCAACCTTTTCACACGTTTCTATACCGCAGAACAGATAAATATACTACTTATGTTAAATCTTATCTCTTCACATGATTCATGTTCTTTCCAGGACAACCTTTACATTCTACACTACCATGAATAAGGGGCACAAGCTTTTGTATTTAGATTTATGGACATTTTTCTAGTTTGCACTTGGTTAGCACAGGACTGATGTAGGGAACCTGTCACTGTCGCACTCTAGCTGGGGCCTCTTCTTTACTCTTTGCAGCTGCTCTTATAGTCTACAGTTCCACCCATAAGGTGTCTCTGCTTCTTAAAGGGATGTTGAAATTTTAGCCAATTTGCTCATGTACCCTTAGAAACCAGAAAAGATGCAGCCATAGGAGCAAAATAGACAGCTATTGGTCTCGAGAACAAAAAACTTTGATGGTCCAGTTGAATGAAAAAGAGGTGTTATAGTTTTACTAGTGAGTTGTTTACTACTTTGTAGATGGAGAAAAGCAGCCTTGGTCATTACTTCTTTCCACAATCTATTATTCTGATAGTCTAAACTCAGAGAGGGGAAAAAGGGAGATAAAATAAAAATCTCCAGGATTACAACCTAAAGGGGTTATCTGGCATATTGCATGAAAAAATAACCTTTCATACTCTAGGTATGTACGTTTACCCTTGCACCCAGTGTTGTTTTTTGCTCTAATGAACATGTCAATTCTCCTTGCAAAATTTTTCCAGCTAGACATTTCACAGTATTAATGGGGCCTAAAAATCAATGTTCGTAGGCCACACATATCGGCCAACATTTATCATTGTCTTTAGACAGTTTTTTTTGTAAACTAACACCACTACCCTCATATGTAACAGATCCCACGTAGGAAATATTATGCACCCACAAGAAAAAAGCATTTAAGGAATCCAAAATTACTTTATTAATACATATTATAAAACCACATAAAAATACATAATCAAGCATACCCTGGAAACCAAGGGTGCAAAGAGAGAGCCAGCTTGACACTCGTAAAAGGTGAGGGCTCATATAAATTATATTAATAGTGTTAAACTGATACAAATATGCAGGTGCATTCAAATACTTAGTATACTACATATTACATACAAAAATGAACAGCATAAAAAGCTAAATAATTACCAAGTGGTTAGAGAGATAGTGAGATGTGGGCCCTCACCACTTTTCACTCAGCACCTTTTGCCAGAGAATGGCTTCTTCCGGGTTATCTGTTTTTATCGTGTCTAGAAAAGGCGCAAAAAAGGCGCAAGCAGGGTTTATTTGCCCCTTTTGGTTTACACCTTTCTGCTGATTTTGAGTTGCGATCCACTGATCCACATTATATGGAAGGGTTTTATGAACTGCGCCTTTTTGTGAAAACGTTCTCTAAAACTACACCAGCCCAGACTTAGCTTTTTGGTGTATGTGAAGAGAGAAATTTCAGAAAATGTGACCTGCACAAAATTTATCAAATGTTCTGTGACCAATTAATAAATTTGGTGCTCCTACACATTACCAGCACACAAAAAAAGGTGTAGAAAAATGCTTCACTTACACTACAATGATAAATGTCAGCCATCCCGCTGTTTATATGTGAGAGACTGATTTATAGAAAGCAAGCAAATACATTTTCAACAAAAAATAACCTATATAAATGCAGACTTTAAGCCTTTCCTAGATCTAGCGGGACATTCCATGAAGCCTGCCACATGCCATCATGAAGTACAGGGTGTGCCATTTATATGGATACACCTTAATAAAATGGGAATGGTTGGTGATATTAAATTCCTGTTTGTGGCACATTAGTATATGCGAGGGGGGAAACTTTTCAAGATGGGTGGTGACCATGGCGGCCATTTTGAAGTCGGCCATTTTGAATCCAACTTTTGTTTTTTCAATAGGAAGAGTGTCATGTGACACATCAAACTTATTGGGAATTTCACAAGAAAAACAATTATGTCATTGGTTTTAACATAACTATATTCTTTTATGAGTTATTTACAAGTTTCTGACCACTTATAAAATGCTGCCCATTGTGTTGGATTGTCAATGCAACCCTCTTCTCCCACTCTTCACACACTGATAGCAACACCGCAGGAGAAATGCTAGCACAGGCTTCCAGTATCCGTAGTTTCAGGTGCTGCACATCTCGTATCTTCACAGCATAGACAATTGCCTTCAGATGATCCCAAAGATAAAAGTCTAAGGGGGTCAGATCGGGAGACCTTGGGGGCCATTCAACTGGCCCACGATGACCAATCCACTTTCCAGGAAACTGTTCATCTAGGAATGCTCGGACCTGACACCCATAATGTGGTGGTGCACCATCTTGCTGTAAAAACTCAGGGAACGTGCCAGCTTCAGTGCATAAAGAGGGAAACACATCATCATGTAGCAATTTCGCATATCCAGTGGCCTTGAGGTTTCCATTGATGAAGAATGGCCCCACTATTTTTGTACCCCATAAACCACACCATACCATCAATTTTTGTGTTCCAACAGTCTTGGTGGGATCAATCCAATGTGGGTTAGTGTCAGACCAATAGCGGTGGTTTTGTTTGTTAACTTCACCATTCACATAAAAGTTTGCCTCATCACTGAACAAAATATTCTGCATAAACTGAGGGTCCTGTTCCAATTTTTGTTTTGCCCATTCTGCAGCACCGGAAACTACGGATTCTGGAAGCCTGTGCTAGCATTTCTCCTGCGGTGTTGCTATCAGTGTGTGAAGAGTGGGAGAAGAGGGTTGCATTGACAATCCAATACAATGGGCAGCACATTGAACACATTTTATAAGTGGTCATAAACTTGTAAATAACTCATGAAAGAATAAAGTTACGTTAAAATCGAGCACATCATTTTTTTCTTGTGAAATTCCCAGTAAGTTTGATATGTCACATGACCCTCTTCCTATTGAAAAAACTAAAGTTGGATTCAAAATGGCTGACTTAAAAATGGCCGCCATGGTCACCACCTATCTTGAAAAGTTTCCCCCCTCACATATACTAATGTGCCACAAACAGGAAGTTAATATCACCAACCATTCCTATTTTATTAAGGTGTATCCATATAGATGGCCCACCTAGTAGAAAGACAAGCGCTCCATAGGGTAATATTGTTAAGCCCCAGTGTGAGGAAAAAAACAAATGATTGCTCACCCTGGGTGGTTGTGTAGCTTCATAAATAACAATGATGATAGCATACAAATAGTAGGTCGTCTGCTGCCCTCCGGTCACTGGTATATGCAATGGACAGGGATGGCTTCGAGGAGGGACCCGGCTCAAATCGTGCTGACCGACCACGACAAGGTATGGAGGATAAAAGAGGACTTTATTGACCAAGATGCAACACCTTTCACTGCGCTTGCGCAGCTTCCTCAGGCATGACAAAGGAGGTACAACAGCATGTTTATAAAGGTAAGAATTAACCCCTATAAAAAAATATATATCTACAATGCATGCAGCAAAAACATGAAAAAATAAATAATATATATATATATATATATATATATATATATATATATATATATATGTATAGACACAATACTGTAAATAATCACCAAACATTCTCTATTGATTCATTAATAGTGGTATTATTTAGATCTTCGTTCTATTTTGGAGTAACAAGCTTAGTCTGTTTAATGTTTTTTTTAACCTTTTGATAAGCTCTACTAAGGAGGTTTCCTGGATACCTGGATATCCCTTGATTCAGAAGTGGCCCTTAAAGGGGTACTCCGGTGAAAACCTTTTTTCTTTTAAATCAACTGGTGGCAGAAAGTTAAACATATTTGTAAATTACTTCTATTAAAAAATCTTAATCCTTCCTGTACTTATTAGCTGCTGAATACTACAGAGGAAATTCTTTTCTTTTTGGAATGCTCTCTGATGACATCACGAGCACAGTTCTCTCTGCTGACGTTATTATAATAATAATAACGCTTTATTTTTTGTTGTCCATAGTGGGATTTGAATCCAAGTCCCCAGCACTGCACGGCAGCAGTGCTAACCACTGAGCCAGCATGCTGCCCTTAGCATACATCTGCTATGCATCTGCTATGCATCTGCTATGCATGGTTGCTAAAATGGACAGAGATGTCAGCAGAGAGCACTGTGCTTGTGATGTCATTAGTGCTCCAAAAAGAAAGGAATTTCCTCTGTAGCATTCAGCAGCTAATAAGTACTGGAAGGAAAAGATTTTTTAATAGAAGTAATTTACAAATATGTTTAACTTTCTGCCACCAGTTGATTTAAAAGTAAAAAGGTTTTCACTGGAGTACCCCTTTAAGGATGGTCGCTTGATGGTAAAAGTCGGCATCTGAGGTACTGTTTTTTTGTATCCTCAGGTATTGGCTGTAGGGGATGGTCCTCAGCCAAGAAGGATAGTGGGCACTTTCATAATTGAGAAAACTATTAACGTCTACTGACTTAAAATAAGTTCTAGTAGAGATATGTTCTGCATGATTAAGGATCTCTAAATCCAAATATCTAAATAATACCACTATTAATAATACCATCACAACAAAAGGAGAAAAAGATGATAAAAATGTATTTAAAAAAATTATAACACAAATAAAATTAAAGACCAAAATAAATTTAAGTATAATTTTATCACCAATTATAATTGTGGAGCTACTGCGATTCAAAGTATTTTGCAGCGTAATTGGTATATTATTTGCAGTGACCCTGTTTTAAAAGATATAGGCCCACATTTATGATTGTAGGTGTAAGTGAAGCATTTTTTACAGCTTTTTTTGTGTGCTGATAATGTGTAGGATCACCAAATTTATTAAATTTTCACAGAGCATTTGATAAATTTTGTGCAGGTAAACAATTTCTAAAATTTCTCTCACATACACTAAAAAGCTACGCCAGCTCTGGGATGGTGTAGTTTTAGGGACTTTTGAGTGGCTTTGCGCCTTTTTTGCGCCTTTTTACAAAAGGCGTAGTTCATAAATCCCTTCTATATCATGTGTATTGCCAAAATCAGTGAATCACAACTCAAAATCAGTGGATTGCAACTCAAAATCAGCAGAAATGTGTAAACAAAAAGGCTCAAATAAACCCTGCTTGCACCTTTTTGTGCCTCTTGTAGACACAAAAAACTGTCTAAAGACAATGATAAATGTCGGCCATTGTGCCTGTGACCCCTGGAGTGACATTTAGATGATCCAGAAATTTACAAAGTTTAGAAGGCCCGAATAGGTTAAAAAATGGCATTGATGTGATCAAATTTCTAAATCAACATTATCCCTGCATTATCCCTGTAATAAGGTACGATGCTTATGCTGTCCCATGATCGGTACACCCAATACTGTGTTTGATTCAACTGTGCGATCACATATGTGCAAACACAGATCCAATATTAAAAACAACTTTTTATTACACAATGTATCCCATAATTTTTCTAGTGTACATAATAATGACATTAATGATTTACATCTTATAATTTTGGAAACTATCCCAGAAACAACTCCTAACCGTTATCAAAAACTAATTAACCGTGAATCCTATTGGATTTTTAAGTTTGCCACATTGACCCCCCAGGGGATGAATGAATCAATAGAGAATGTTCGGTGATTATTTACAGTAATATATATTACTTTCCCATTATCAAAATTTCTTGTAACCTATGCTAAACTGTCTTCCCTCTCCCTGCTCTGACACCAATACACCCCTGCTCCCCCTCCCCTGTCTAAGTCTTATCTTCAGTCTATGGTTCTGTAGAAAAATTGTCCTTTCTCCTCTGTCCAGCGTAATCACCGTTCTCACTAGAGATGAGCGAATCGAAGTTGATGAACCCGAATTTGTTACGAATTTCATGAAAAATTCGATTTGCAACGAATACGAATATCGCCGCGATTCTATGGCGCGAATCGCTTCATTAAACTCCATTTTACAGTGTTCCAGGCTATTGGAGACCTAAGATGGCGGATCCACATGTGAGTACATGGAGCAGGGGATTATGGGAGGGCGGGAAACAGCGGCGGGAATGAAGGTAGGCGGGCTGACCCTGAATCACATGTGAGATGCAGCCTATCAGTGTTCACTGACCCCTGTGATGTCACAGCCCCTATATAATCGGCGGCCATCTTGCCTCACTTCATTTCATCTATGCACTCAGATGGAGAGGACGGGACTGCGTGTGTGTGAATAGCTCATACCACAGCGTTACACTGCAATTGCTAGTCACATCAGCATTAGGGAAAGAAAGGAGTGCAGAGTGCTGTGCTGTTACACTGAGAAGGATCATTGATAGCTAAACCTCCTATTCACGTTATTGAGCATTGCAGCAGAGAGGGGCAGATAGCTGTCAGCTGCCTCATACAGATCTCCAAGCTGCCTGAACTTTCTGAAGCATCTTATCTCCTCATTTTTCAGATTAACAGGTACTAGATGGTACAATACTTGGATGTACCTATGCATTATGCACTGATGAGGGCAGTAATATGCTTATTAGCAGAAAAAACTCTGTATTTTTGTAAAACACCAGCCGGTGGATACTATTGTTTGGATTTTGATGGTATGGAGCACCTTGACAGCTTAACAGGTACTAAATGGTACAATACTTGGATGTACCTATGCGGTATGCACTGATGAGGGCCTATTAGCAGAAAAAACTCTGTATTTTTGTAATACACCAGCCGATGGACACTATTGTTTGGACTTTGACTGTTTGGAGCACCTTGACAGCTACTAAATGGTACAATACTTTGATGTACCTATGCGGTATGCACTGATGAGGGCAGTAATATGCCTAACTATTAGCAGAAAAAAACTCTGTATTTTTGTAAAACACCAGCCGGTGGATACTATAGTTTGGACTTTGACGGTTTGGAGCACCTTGACAGATTAACAGGTACTAAATGGTACAATACTTGGATGTACCAATGTGGTATGCACTGATGAGGGCAGTAATATGCCTAACTAATAGCAGAAAAAAAATCTGTATTTTTGTGAAACACCAGCCGGTGGATACTATTGTTTGGACTTTGACAGTATGGAGCACCTTGACAGCTTAACAGGTACTAAATGATACAATACTTGGATGTACCTATGCGGTATGCACTGATGAGGGCCTATAAGCAGAAAAAACTCTGTATTTTTGTAATACACCAGCCGGTGGATGGTATTGTTTGGACTTTGACGGTATGGAGCAGCTTGACAGTTTAACAGGTACTAAATGGTACAATACTTGCATGTACCTATGCATTATGCACTGATGAGGGCAGTAATATGCCGATTAGCAGAAAAAACTCTTTATTTTTGTAAAACACCAGCCGGTGGATACTAT